>NC_134702.1:196501338-196804368 GCF_043290135.1 Rhipicephalus microplus
GATCGGAGAATAGTTGGAGGTGCCATGTCTTGCTGAATTGTACGCAACCGTAACGTGGGGTGCATTGTGTCCTAGTCACGGTGATCAGCAGAGACGTACATGGACAACATGTCTATAAGAGTTCGGTTGTGGCGCTCTGTGAGAACTTTGGTCTTAGGATAGTAGGCAGTAGTAAGGTGATGTTCGGTAGAGCAGCTACGGAGGATTTTGTCGATAACGTTTGCGAGAAAGCAGCGGCCACAACCCATCAAAAGCAGCGCACAGCCCCATGCCGCTGAATGACGTCATTCAGTAGAATGCGACGTCTGTAGCGCAGCTACTTGGCAAGGCACGAGTTATAGCGTGCCTGGTCGCATACTCAGTTCCGACAGTGATTCATTTGTTGCCTGACACGGACGTTGGGAAAGGTCCGAGCAAGTCGAGGCCGACGTGGAAGAATGGTTCCGGGGGAAAGTCGATAGGTTGGAGCAGGCCAGCCGTATGGAGAGCAGGACGTTTGCGACGCTGGCAGCGCTCGCAAGCAGCGACATAGCGGCACAAGAATTTATACAGGCCACGCCGAAAGACGCGTTGCCGCACGCGGCGATAGGTGGGTAAAAAACCCAGGTGTCATGCTGTCGGAGCGTCATGCAGGTGTTGAATGGTGGCACGCAAGTGTCGTAGAATAACTAACAAAAATTCTGGGCCATCAGGCTTCATGTTGCGGTGCTACAGAATTTCGTTTCGGAGGACATATTTACGAAGTGAAGGGTCGGAATGTGCTGAAGATACTTGCTCAATGACCGTCTTGAGGGTTGTGTCCCGGCACTGACTGGAACCTAGCTGCCGATACGTTAATGCAACTCCGCAAAATCTGGTTTGGGCACCCGGTCACCTAGGACTCAGGAGAAACGAAGAGGCCGATCAGGCCGCCCGCGCAGTCTCTTCCCGGGCTATCTCCCTGTCTTTGGAAGCCTACCCTCAATTAAACAATTCGGCCCTTTCATCCAAAGATATTACCAATTACTACAAGGAGGAGCACCGGCGCTATCCAGACTCATGTAAGGGACTGCATCGCGCTGCCGAGCGCCTCTTTTTAAAACTGTTTACCAATACTGTACTCTGCCCGGCGGTGCTAAAACATTTTAATTCATCTTTTGATGGCACGTGCCAGTTCTGTGGTGAGGTGGCTGACACCTTCCACATCGTCTGGGCGTGCCAGTCTAATCCATCTATCCTCCCAACCCCAATTCCACGAGAGAGGACTGGGAGGCGGCCCTGCTCGGCTGTCAAGACCTGAAGGCACAAGAGGCTCAGGTTCAACAGGTGCGGGCGGCGTTGCTTGCCAATGAAGCTCCGGAATAGGGGTTCAACCTAGTGCTGTGAGGGTAGGAGGCCAATAAGGCCCCAACGCAATCGCCTCTCTGTAACCATTTAATGGTTAATAAATGTTTCACCACCACCACAATCCCGGTGCAGCTTTGCGCCGATGTCGCGCAAATCAGATATGGTGGGCACACAAGAATCGCTCTCATTGACAGCGAGGCTAGCAGGGTCCACCGCATAACGCGAGAGACAATCGGAATCTTGGGGTAACCTGCCAGACTTATAAACTACGTCGAAGTTATACTCCTGGCGACGTAGAGCCCAGTGACCTACTCGACCAGTTGGGTCTTTGAGTGACGACAACCAACACAGAGCGTGGGGGTCCGTATTAACTGAAAACTCCCGGCCATACAAGCTGGGGCGAAATTTCGCTTCAGCCAGACGAACGCAAGACACTCGCGCTCCATTATCGAATAGTTTCACTCAGACGTGGAAAGAAGGCGGCTGGCATACGCAATACGACGCGTTTGGCCCCCCTGGTGTTGAGCTAGGATGGCGCCGATGCCTTGAGCACTGGCGTCTGTGCAAACTTTAGTCGTCGCGGACGGGTCGAAGTGAGCCAATATTGGTGGTGAAGTGAGCAGCTGGATCAGCGTGAAAAACGCAGCGACTTGGTCTTGGCCGCACGAGAAGGGTGCATTCTTTTGAGAAGATCAGTGAGTGGTCATGCAATTGTAGCGAAATTGCGTATAAAATGTCGGAAGTACAAGCATGAGCCAACAAAACAACGAATATCTTTGGTAGTAGAAGGCAGAGAAAAGTTCTTGACAGCGCTAATCTTGTCAGTGTCGAGTTGGGGTCAGTGTCAGCGTCCAAGGACTGTGATTTTTTGTCGGCCAAAATTGCACTTTTTCGAGTTCTGCTGGAGTCCCATTCGACGAAAAACGGCTAGAATGGTCGACAAACGAGTTAGGTGCCTTTCAAATGCTCGGGAAAAATAATCACATCGTTGAGATGGCAAAGGCAGATGGACCATTTATAACCACGGAGGAGAGAGTCCATCATGTGTTCGAACGTTACTGAGGTGTCACACAGCCCTAAAAGCATAACCTTGAACTGATAAAGGCCGTCCGGTGTGACAAAGGCTCTTTTTTTGTGGTCTGAGTCGTCGACAGAAATTTGCCGATAGCCCGAACGCAGATCCATAGATAAGAAGTATCGCGTGCCATGAAGGCAGTCAAGGGCGTCGTCGATTTGTGGCAGTGGATATACGTCTTTGAGGGTGATCTTGTAGAAGGCACGGTATCAACGCAAAATATCCAACTGCCATCCTTCTTTTTGACTAAAACAACAGGTGACGCCCATGGACTTGAAGAGGCCTCTATGACTCCTTTGGAGAGCATCTTCTCGATTTCTCGTTGTATGACCTGGCGTTAAGACTTCGAAACGCAATATGGTCACCGTCTAACAGAACTAGCATCGCCGGTATGTATTTGATGACGCACGACGGACGTTTGACCTAAAAGACGGTCATCGACGTCGAAAATATCTCGATAGATGGTCAGAACGTGGTGAAGTTGCGCAGCTTGACAGGGCAGAAGATCAGGGGTAATCATCATCGTGATTTTGTTGATAGGTGAGTTAGCTCAGCTGGCTGCAATAGAGGACGAGCAGTTTCAGAGTCTAATGCCACAATGTTACATGCATCAAGTGGGGAAACATGGCCTAACTAAATGCCTTGCATAAGAACTGGGTTCTAACTACTAAAGTTGAGAAACGGAAGCTCAACGTATTTGTCGACGATAGTCACGATGGTAATTGGCACAGCCACACTTCGCGCTAACACATCCACTAATGGACACGCTATGTAGTCACCATCAGGAAGAGCTCGTGATATCTTTAAGGCCACAAACGTGGTGGCTTGCGATGAAGGCCGAACATAATCAACAGTGCACAAGCGGTGTGACGGTGAGTTCGGCACAGCCCTAAGTAATGGCACTGCTCAATATCTGCAAAAAGGTTAGATGTGGGGTGATCACCGATTGTGATGCGTGTTGTGCACATTCCTGTGATGGCAAAACTTCTTCCGTCGGCGACACGAATAATGCCAGAAGCAGCCGGTATGAGAACTTTCTTCAGGTGGCGATGAAGTCGAGCACTCATCACAGAAATGTGCGCCCCGGTGTCAGTAGTTGCAGAAACATTGAGGCCATCAACGTCTACGTCGATCAAATTTCGTCGTGTTGGCAGTACAAGGAGAGGATTTGAGGACGGCATCAAGGATACAGCTTCACCTCCAAGAGCTGCACCGCTTAGTTTCCCTGATGAGAATCGAGTGGGGAGGTCGGGCATCGTCGTAGAGGAGAAGGAGCGACGAGCGACGTCCAGGCGGCGAATGAGACTGATGACATCGAGCTGACGGTGAGCGGCTGTGCTGCGTATCAGGGGCATCAAAAGGTGGAAGGTGGCGGTAGCTGTCGGAGAATGGCGCAGGAGGCTGGAAAAGGCGGTAGCTGTCGGCACGGTGAGCAGTCTGACACTGTATTCGGGACGAAGAC
The DNA here is from genome assembly GCF_043290135.1 of Rhipicephalus microplus. Classification (NCBI taxonomy): domain Eukaryota; kingdom Metazoa; phylum Arthropoda; class Arachnida; order Ixodida; family Ixodidae; genus Rhipicephalus; species Rhipicephalus microplus. Next base: position 196,505,202 of record NC_134702.1, read on the forward strand.
CAATGGTTGCGATAATACCGTCCGACGTGTCCTATGCGGCAGCAGTCAAAGCAGATCGACTGATCATCCGCCGTTCGCCATTCGGCCAGATTGGAGAGCGTGGAGAAGACCGTTCCTAGGGTGGTGACCTGGCGCGAGGTGGCGACCTTAAACTGAAGCCGATTGGTAGAGACTTAGCAACGGCGCAGACATCGCAGCCCAAATTGCTCAGTTCTTCTCACACAATCGACTGACCAAGCAAATTTGAGGTACTTGCGAATCAACGTGGCCATTTTTGGGAAGAGCAGAAGTAATTGCTTTGATTTTCCGCCGGACGAATCGCGTCATATCAGACACCGGTGAAGACTGCCGATGAGAGGTCAGTCCATCTTCGCAGGAGGATGTAACAGTGGTGTTCGGCAGTCCAGTGAATGATCTTGAAAAACGCCTGCTTTTGGCCTGTCCAAAACGCCAGCATTCCTGAATAATTTTTTCGACAGTCACGCAGTTCCGACACATTAGCAGGTTAAACGCATCATCCGCTATCCCCTTGAAGACGAGGCCAACCTTATCAGACTCCGACATGTTGTCTACTTTACGACATAGAGCCAGCACGTCTTGTATATACGAGATATACGGCTCTGTGGACGACTGAGCACGTATTGAGAACTCCTTCTTTGCAGCCGCCTTTCGACTGATGGGTTTCCCAAATAAGTCGCGAAGCTTCTCCTTAAATTTGTCCCAACTGCCGATCTCCTCCTCGTGGTTCTGGTACCGGACTTTGGCCGTGCCTTTCAGGTAAAACAGCACGTTGGCCAGCATAATAGTGGGGTCGTACCGGTTGAGCGCACTTGCACGTTCGTAGTCAGCTATCCAGTCGTCAACATCAACTTCGTCAGTACCACAGAACGTTCCTGGATGTTCCGGATGCGTCAGCACGGACGTATGTGGGGCTGGAGCCGATGGAGGTGTTACCGTGGATGGTGCAGGCATCGCCGAGGCCGATGAAAAGGTGGCTGTGGGCTCAGTCCCATGTTTCACCACGGAAACTCCGATTTGACGACCACTGTGGAGCTCTGTTATATGGCGCTTCGTTACCCAGCACGTCCACCATTTTGTTATGGAGATTACAAATACACGGAAGAGAGAAGAGTGTATTTGCAATATTTACAGGTCGGTGCGACATCCCAGGGCTGCGAGGATCTCACGCGCCGAATCCGCTCCTTCTTCGTCGATGCGTCTATGACGGCGGAGCCATGCCCACTGCCTCGTAACATTAGCTTCTTACATCCGATACTTTACGCTGAATAATCGCTTTCGTAAGCTCCGCTAGCTCTGTTTTTTTCTGTTGTGGTTGAGCTTTCATGCTTCAACGTTACTTAATGAGGTTCTTCGTTACCTAAGACAGCTTGCTTGTGTTCGGTCTATAACTACGGTACTTCGAAGTTTCACTGTGCACTCCGTATTGATACTCGTCAGATTAGCATTGACTGCGTGAAGGCTAAAACCAGTTTCCAAGTTAAGACGCGGTATCTGTTCCGAAGTAAGACTCTGTATTCCTGTACTTTCCGTCTCAGTGATAGCTCATCGATTGGCTTCTTGGGCATCAGTTTCTGTTGTTCTTTCTACAAGTCCAGGCAAATTCCATGGACACTGCGTCGTACTTTGCGAAGCACCTCCACTTCCTGTACGATGACTGGGTGTGCGCTCTGCATAAAGTCTCTTTCGTTCTTTTTTTCGCAAATATGGTTCCTCCGCATTCACTTACGGTTCACTCGTTTTTGTTAGGACGTAACCAAGATCCGAAAATTATTGCTCAGTGAATTATACTATTAACGTCCCGCCATCATTTCTATTACCACTGTTACAATCTCCGATCGCCTGGTCTAGAACCTCCTTCCCTTCCTTGACATTGAAATTGCCCATCAGTATAGTATACTCTGTTTTTACCATAATCATAGCCGATTCTACGTCTTCATAGAAGCTTTCAAATAATACGTCATCATGGCTGAATGTATGCGCGTAACTTGAATTCTTTTGATCATGTAGCTCTTAATTTCTAACACTTCCCACACTTTCAATATGCTATCGTATTCTTCTATGTTACCAGCTATATTTTCATACATACGTAAAGCGCAATATCTCTTCATCTGACGTACATCGCTTATCTTTTAGAAATGGGGTGTCATCCATTGGATCATCGCCTTCGTGGTCTGTGGGTGGCTCAGTCTGACAACTGCCATCGATAACTCCCTCACACGTTTGCACAAGGACCGTAGGGATTCTTTTACTTGAAGGTATGAAGATTTTGAAAGGAAGTTATAAGAAGTGAAGGTCCTAAATACTTTGCCTCGATTGAATAGCTGCCAACTCTGCTGGTATTCTACATGGAGTTTTTCGGATCAACATTCAGGCATCACAACTACTATAACTAGCACGTAGCTGAGCTGTACTGATGTCTACGCGCTTAATTTTCCACTGGATACTGCTTGTATGAAGTGGCCTGAAATAAGACTGAAGGTGTTTACATGTGTGGAAACACTACAGGAATGCTTTTTTGCCTTAATGTCACAACAGCAAAACTGGGGAGGACATTGCTACCTGACAAATTCAAAGAAATTGTTATTGTCTGTCTAGAATGAAGGTCTTCGTCACCATCATTTAAACAAAATATAATTGCGCTCCGATATGCAAAAAAGATTACACAAGATATGCAGAGGAAATATATTATCTGGATTTTTACCCATGTGACAATCAAAACAAAATATAAATTTTATATGTTTGAAGACCGACCATTTGCCTTCCAGATGGCTTTGAACGTATTTCGTCATAATTTAAGAAACCTGCTCCTGAAATTGTGTGGCGCTGACCTGTATTGCTTTTTTAAAATCATTTGTAGAGATGACCTGTTCTCTTCAGAAGTTGGCTTTAATAGAGGGGGCTGTAATTGTAAATTGTAGATGTTTTCTGTAGGTTGTACGAGATTTAACAGACATAAAACTACAAATTAAAATGTGATTTTTGAATATTTAACTGCCGCACAGGTATCTATGTATTGCAGAAACCAAGCCACGTACTTATATTTTCTGGGAAATGAGGTTTGAATGGGGTTGTTCTGCGTATATTAACCGAACGGCTGCAAAATCAGCAGGCATGTGCACCTGTCACTGGTGTCATCGGGCGCAGCTGGTACGACGCATGATAAGACTATGTGCTGTTTGCTGTATGTTTTTAGGCATGAGAGTGCGTGTGTTTAGGCGTGTGCGCATGTGCATAATGGTACTTGTGTTTGTATGTCTGTGCGTGCGATCACGTGTTTGCGTGAACGCATGCGTTTATGTGCCTGGATAGCGCGTACACGAGTACTCAGTGCCACAGGCATTCGCATCTTTTCCCCACGCCAGCTTTCTACGTTCCCGCCAGCATTATTAATCAAACCAGTCTCCTAATATATGCATCAACAATTTCAGCGAAGGTTATACTTTTTGACAAAGAGCTCAGTGGGTGAATTTATATCAAGCCGCATTCGGTTCGGATGCACCCTTCTAGCGTCACGAATAAAGAGTTGTGGTGAAAAAAGAATGCAATTGGGTACATGCTGTCGTAATTTTGTTGCTCAACCTCCGTCAATATTTCAAGTCAAACTAAGCGCATTTCTTTTTTTTAACCTTCGTATCCCAGCCTGTCTTAGTACACAACTCTATTGCTCGCCAAAAAAAAGGTAGACGGAAGCACCACTCCCTGGCCAATTTGTATGAGAGATAATTGGCAGCGGTCTGTTATGCTAGCTCAGGTGGCAGTGGTGCGTTCAAATTGGCCGAGGGAAGGACCGAATTCCAATCACGAATTGTTCACTACATGCTCCCCAGCAATGTTTGGATTCACGGTACGTTAAGCAGGTAATGCAACAAGTGCGCAGGAGTAGCCACACCAAAATGGTAGCAAAGCTTTAGCACTAAACGCGCAGCTGCACAGAGTATATAAACTCTTATGCCCCGTGCACCAAATGTGAGCATGCCGTGTAAATAATACGCCCAGTAAATACACAAGTAAGTGCTGTTGCGTGTACTCGAAAGCTTAATAACGTGAAAACGAGTGGCTGTTGCAATTTGGGATCACTGTCATGCAAGCTTTCAATGTAGTTGTAGAGCGTACAAACTAGTACACTAGCAAGTCACCGTGAGTAAGCGATCATCTTCACCGATTATGACCTCGCTTAATCGTCGCTACAATATTGACACAATGTGACCTCAAATTATCTCTTTATTCCATTAGAGCTTTTTATTCATAAATCTATCACAAATGAGTTAAAGAGCACACAGTTACATGTAAGGGACAGAGTGGGCAAAAAGGCAAATAATGCCTGACAGGGTGCCATCACTCATCCCAGTCAATGAGTCACACAAGGAACACTAACGTACATACGTTAAAGCACTATAAAACAAGCAAGTAGCCACAGTTTCACACTTTTTATAAAAGTTCATAAAACATCCTTAGCAAAACACTGATGCTTTGAGCCTGTAAGCCTGTAAGACTCAGTCTAGTAAAAGTTCAGTGTAATAATTTTTGTTCAAACAATAAAACAAGAAATGTGTAGAAATACTTAGACTTCCTAAATAACAACATGCAATTACAACTCACTAAATTAAAATGCAACAGATAATTATACACGTTAATTTCTAAGAAATAGGGGTGAACAAAAAGAAAACCTATGTGAATTGTTAGGGAGAGGAAAATTCTTTTTGAAGGGCAAGAGTGGGGGCTAGTTGGTTGAACATTGTTGAGACTCACACCGCGCTGGAATTAAACACACAAATAAAAGACACACTGAAGCACAGGTAGGACACACACGAGCGCGAACTAACAACTGTTTATTCGATGGAAATGTGACACACATATATATAGGTTGAAAGGAGAGAAAAAGAAGAAAAAGAAAGAGCGTGAACATGCGCACTGCCCACCAAGATAAAGCGCCCATCAGTGCTAATCAAATCCAGCCTTGTCAACTATCTAAAATGTCTACGTAAAAAAGTATATTCATTGTTTGACAAATGAATAGATGGCACACTAACACATTTGTCCTCACCAAACCTGCGCATCATGAAAGCTTCAATGATTTCTCTTTCCCTTTTGTCTTCTGATCTGGATAAAACAATGGTCTTTTCAAAGTTCGGCTTACAATGACACTTCATGCAATGGGTAGCTAAGTTACTGGGGTGACTGATTTGCTTGCAGTTATAATCATGCTCGCGTAAACGTGAGTTAAGGCACCTACCAGTTTGCCCAACGTACCAATTTCCGCAAGGCAAAGGAGTACCATATACAACATTTGTTTCACATGGAACAAATTTGTTAACATGCCTAACCGAACATATGTGGTTGTTCCCTTGGTTGCCGCTGTTTACTTGGTGACAAAGCGAAATTAATTTGTGAGGTGCCGTAAAGGTCATGGGTATGCCATGCCTACTTGCAATTTTTTTCAGTCCATGCGAAATGCCGTGAACGTAAGGCATAACAATAGGCCTCTCCTCTGGCTTCTCTTTTATTCCTACGTTCGTGTTGTGCGTGCTGCCGATGGTTTTTAAAAGCCTCTCGGCCAAGGCTGTGATTAAGGCATCAGGGTAATCACTGTCCCTAAGTCTATCAATCTGCTTCATCAAACTACGTGCAACCATGTGGTCACACGACTTTTGGCAGCTGTTTAACATGCACGCATATGCAACACTTCTTTTCACAAGCTTGGAGTGACCCGAGCTGTAGCTTAACAAACTTTTATCACCTCTAACGTCATATTCCCAGCACATGTGTCCCTCACCTTGCGAAATCATGATGTCTAAAAACTTTATGCCAGAACTTGTGGGCAACTCGTAAGTGAAATCAAGACCACGAAATGTTGTTTTAAACATCGCGACAAAAACTTCGGGTTTTTGAAGCATTACTATATATGTGTGTATTATCTTTATATGGTGGGAATTGCGGGATGTGCATTCAACAGTTCAGCGATCATGTGCTGTAGCCTTTGTGCACCGTAGTTCGCTTCTATTCCTTTGCTGCAGTATGTTATGCGTCTAAAGTTGTATGTATTTTGCCTTCAAAAATATGTATCGTTACGCGCGCTAGTGAGTACTCATGCCTTCCGGATGATTTCAGGCGCAGGGGCCTGTGGAACTCAGCTGCGCGCCACCCGTGCTGAACAAACACACACACACACAAAAAATTCGGCAGATCCTCCCTACTTGGGAATCGACGTTATGCGAAGCATGCGAAGGGAAGGTGACCATGTTGCAACTTTTTTTATTGAGCGACGCGTCATGAACTGACGCGAAACATATGTAGAAATGTTGCACGCACGGAAAAATATGTTGAAGAGTTTCAGATGTTTATATAACCAGTTGTTTTCACTTGCAAAATGATGCCGACTGGAACCTGCGTATTAGCAACACCAGAAGCTCATATGAAGCGCTGAAGCTCGTGAGGATGCTTGCCCTGGACACTGCTACAGAAATAAACAAACAACTTCCGCGCGTGACAACTAACCGAAATTGACGTTGACCCGACGTCAAGCTGTATCAAAGGATCACATGTGTTGTGTTTAAAAACTTGGGTAGGCGGCATTACAATCAATTTTGACGTTTCACGAAGATTATAGCGTCTATTTGAAAAGTAGTTCTGAGACCTGGCCTATATAACTCTTTTGTAAAATGCTTTATTGCCACGCAGTAGGCTTGGGTTCGATTATAGCTGGAACCCCGACATTTATTTTGCATTTGTCAAGTCAACGCTACCGATGTCAGGTATTTCTTAACGCCCACGTGTTGAAATTGTCCATGTGTGTTCTCATCGTTCCTGGGTAGATACTTAGTGTCAATCCCCTATGGCACATACCGGCCCATGGGTATGTCCCACGGTCTGGCAGGAAGTGCTTGACGACGTACGCGGCGCAATTCTGGAATTCATGTCTTGACTAGCGCGTCATATTCGTCGAAAAATCTTACCCTCCCATGATAATGTTAGTGCGGGCCAAGCTAGGGGGTGACCACGAGAGCACTGAAACGTAAGCGGCTAGCTAGATAGACAGATACGCTCAAAGTCAGCAAAGTTCGCTAATTAATGCTTCAAATTTAAAAAAGAACGTGAAGAAAATAAAAAGTGTGCCCTCGGGAGTTTTAGGAGATTTGTTGTAGCCGTTTTGTTATTATCGAGAACAAGCTTACCTACCTACGTTGGCCTATTTAAAATGTTTATTTAGACTGTGCGTAACAAAATTCAGTGGAGGTGCTGCGCATTCGGCGGCCTCGGGTGCTGCATAGGTGTAGCCGCCGCAACTACCACACCTCCTAGAGATCCTCTCAGTAATAGCACATCGGAGCTCGTCATTCTCGGCTGCTGTTGTAGTAGCGGTTGTGGCTATGCATTGCTTGAAGGTTGGCATGCCACCTGCCTAACTTCCTCACGTATCACGTCGGCCAGAGACGAAAGCATTGGAGCGTTCTGGGCAAGGCGCTGCTTCTAGAACTCTTCTCGCACAACATGCAGCACCGGGAACAGCGTGGAAGCGTACTGCTTCCATGCTATTTCTGAAGACTGGTGTCAATAGGTGCAGGGCAGTGATGCTCTCAACCCGGTTGTATATCATTATTCGCTGTGGTGACGTACTTTTCACCATAGTCGCATCGAAACGAAACTAAGCGAGGATGCGTGGCGGGCTCCGAATTAGTCAGGCAGAGAGTTATTCCTTCACGCCTCGCATAAGGTTTGGATCTTCTCGGCGGAATAGGCGAGACATGTCTTTCACATACATGGCCAGACTTTCCTTATTGCGCTCATTTGTTGTCTGTAGCGCAGCTTCGGCTCTCTCTTTGCAGTCGTTATTCGGGAAAGCAGCAAGCAGCTCCCGTCAAAACGCAGCTTCGAGGTTTTCATAACCCGTGCGCTGTCTTCCGTCTCCAAGTAAACACTTCCCACTTTGCGGTCTTCCCCACATTCATTAGCCTTTGCGACTCGCTCAAAGCGTCCAAGCCAGTCCTCTGCGTCAACGTAGCTGTCGTCGTGGAAAGGCTTTGGTAGCAATGGCTGGTTCACTACAATGTCAACTGGAGAGACCTCAGATGTGATGTCGGTTGCCTACTCATTGACAGCCGTTGAGCTTTGAAGGGAAGTCGACAAAGGTGAAAACGTAGGACCCTCACCACGTAGGCATTGGCTGCTGCACTGATGAACAGGCGTCAGCTCGTTGGATTCAGGTCGAAGTGGTTTTAGACTGTGTTCCATCACTCGAGAGGGGCTTGGCATTACACACAACATATCCACCAAATTGGTAACGAAGAGTTCAAAGAACACAATAAATATACCAACGTAGGTAGGGTGAACTTGTGCCCGAGGACTCGCAACTTTTACGACCTATTAGGGGTGTGAGTATACATCTAGCATGGTGGTCGTTGAGATGATCACCCCGAAAGAGACGATACCGAAATGTTCACTTTTAGCGAATACTGCAATTCTTCCCGCTTTGGTGACCATTGAATTTATGTTCTTTTTTAGAAATTAGGAGAGCGTTAACATACTATGTTAAGTAAATAAAGCTGAGTAGCATATTGGGAAAAAAATATGCGCGAAATTGTATCTTATCAGGCAGACAATTTAAGCGCCAGAACTGCAAATGTGAAAGTTGATGTGCTCGTGCAGAAAATGGGTGCTGCATACAATCACGGGCCTTCATTTTATGTCTGCTAAGTTTAATCCTCTTGACCCCTGATAGCTTTTTGGGGCGCTAATTTGAACGGTACGATTAATTTTACTCCAGGTGTATATAGGCTGTGAGCATCGAGGATCGCAGTGAAATCAGTCGACTTTTTTTTCTACTTTTTCTTTACCTTGAGAAACTCAGTTTTGCGGTAATATTTAGACTGTCCGCAACGTTGAAAAACGACCAAAAACGCGTATAACGCTTTTTGAAGCAGGTTCAAAACTTCGATCATTTCTGCACAGTGTTTGGCCGCCACCGCTCAGCGGCGCCACGGTACCTGGAAGTTGCGAATATTAAAACAGCTACAACGATATCTCCTAGCATTCCCAGGGACTCACTTCTTTTCTCAACGTTCTTTTTTGTATGTGTGTTTGTCCAGCCCGGGTCGTTCGCAGCTGGGTCCCGCAAGCTCGTGCACCACAAACCATCTGGAGGGCATAAGCATCAGCTAGAGCACGTTTTGAAGTAATATTGTGTCAATATTATTTATTATCAAAAGTTTCTCGGTAAACACGAAGTACGGACTTCACAATAAACTCTGCATTATGTCATGCATCAGACTCTGACTATGGGAACACCATATGTATAGTAAATATCGTAATTAATTTGTTGCGCAAGGAAAAGTACTTCTGACTTGGCCTCTGAATTAGTGCAAGAGCAATGTTATGCGCAGCATAAGTGCCACATACCTTCTTTAGCAACGGGATAGGTGTAACTTAAGAAAACGCTACTATAACCAAACGCCGCGGCTGCAGAGGTGAAGTTGCATCCGTACTTTGTGTGCATTCAACGCTAACACAGCAGAACACAGAGCAGAAAAAGCTCGGACAAGCCTTTCGCACAAGAAGACAGGAACGGTTTGTTGCCTTCTTGCTCATGCCGCAATCGTCCGCTGTACTAGGACGCTCGGGCTCATGCGAGGAACACACGACGCACATGGTGATGTTTTTGCAAGAACTAGGACTTCAGATGCAATCGCACAGCTATCTCGGCTGTTACGCGAACGGTAAAATGCATCTGGTGTTTTCATATGATTTCTTGATCCGCTATTTGCGGTAATTGCGTTATTTGCTTATTGCTGAATGTTCACTGAGTAATTCATGTTCGTTTGACTAAACGTAAATATTGTTGTTAGGTTTTAAAGTAAACATTTTCTCAGCCGGAAGTTTTGACTGCCCTACATATAACTTATTATGCAAGTTTTTATTTACGCTGATAATAAACGTTTCCTATCGCAAGACTTCGTTGGTATGCGAGGCCACAAAGTGATTAAAGGCGGTGACTTCTCTTACTAATATTACCCAAGAGTTTGGCGCTCGATAAAAGCAAATCACTTCATAATGCACTCGTATACAAAACAAAGTGTAGCATTATAGTGTTCACGCTACCACGTCATGACAAAAATTTTAGCCATCCAGCGTTGATAGTGGTCAGCCGATTACTTTTGCAGATCTTATTTAGGTATATATCAATAGCTTGTATACAATATATACACTGAAACTGAAGCACCTAATTCGTCAATGAGACAATCCATGTTTTCAAGCTGATGGTTTTTAGCACTCACCTTTCTACGGTGACCAGCCATCATGAGCTTTTCTCACCCATCGTCATCGCGGCACCTGCATACTCAAATACAACAGAATCAATTGTACACAAACTACTGATGTACACCGTAATAAAACCGGCCTTAATTGTGAATTTATTGTATACGAACAACTGATCTTCGACACAAACGACTTTCTTAAGAGCTACCATGAATTCCTTCTGCCTCTTTTGTTGCTCCTTCATCTTTCTAGTTTTTACGCATGATTCCTATTTTCGGTAAGTAATCACCTACATTACTGTAATACATTTAGTACACGCCTTGAACAAAGAAGTGGCACATGGGCAACGATGAAACGTGTTTAAAATAAGCATAATTTCCAAAGCGTTTGAATGCTTGATATCGTACGCACCTAATTTATTTCATCCCATGTTATTTGACGCCAAGATGTTCAACGCTATCTCTTTTTGATTTTCGATCTTTATTCTCGCCGTTCTTGGGTAGACGGATACAGCAAACTAGTTGTAGCCGAGAGCCGCGTTCCACGGCCCATCAACCGTACTTCTTTACTACACACGGCTGTGGAAAAGAGCTTTATGACGTTGGACCGGCATGCTATATCTTTTATATTTATGTCAGTCACGTTTGTCAAAAACTGACACACGTGGCTGAGGCAGATTTCGGCAGAGGCCGTGCTAGAAAGATGACCTTGTAATACAATTTTCAATCAAAAGTACAGGTTTCCGCAAATTGTGTTAATACCATGCGTGTTGCTACTTTAAAGGAACAAAAATACGCGCCGTTCGAAGCAAATAAAAAAAGAAGCCATCACTGAATTTCAGGCCCCAAGAAGATGACAGTCTTTTTGTGACCATATTGTTATTGCATATTAAAAACCCTACAGCCGACACACATGGCGCAAAGTGATTAAAAGGGCCGTTTCCACAAAGAAAATTCTAGAGAAGCGTGAAGAACTTGTTTAAATTAGTCATCTTGTCGGCCACAGGGCTGCTATATGTTCCGAGAATCGCCAAAACCTCGAGCGTACAGGAGGGGTCAAAAGTTCTCATGTCACTAATCCTTGTACTTCTGCGGAAGTGTGGCCTGGAAACTTTTCGCCAGCAAGTGCGTGCGTAGATCATGCTGGCCGAATATTTTCGATGCACAAAGGCATCATTATTTTTTAGGTCTATATGTGCGTATAGGCATGAAAAATGACAGGTTGTGCACTTGTTGCGTTCTGTGCTTGTAGAATAATGTACTACACTGCCGACATGGTTGTACGAGTAGCATATTATTACACGCTTTTAGCTAATTATGTTTTCACACGTGCTACATTCTTCATTTCTGATGTCATTAAGCTTCACCCTGAAAAACTGTTTCAGCAACATACATTTCTTCAACCTTCTGACAACAGACACACGGCTCGTTAAATACTTGACCGGCAGTGTGAAGTCACGTTTCCACTTCATGGTATACGAATTCCTTGACGGAGAGATCAGCAACTGAAAAGCGTACGCTTCGTGGCATAGTAGTTTTGCGCCACGCGCTGCGGAATGAGAGGTTGTAGGTTTGACGCCCCACGACGACCCTTAAAAAAAGAGCCAAAGGAGGAAACTAAACTGGAATGAATTTATCGAGTGAGTAGAGTGCGAGTAAGTATAATTTACTTCTAAAACGCTTGCACTCAAACTGGAGCAATGCGTCATCGTAACGTGTACTCAAAAGGGCAGTTTTTTTTTAAAGTTTGAGTCGAATTCTCATCCGTATCAAACTGAGTCCTAATCAATAAGACAGTTTTGATTCAACAATTGTCCTCAAAGCAACCGAGATGATCTCATGCAATCAGTTTCATTTGTGTCCTATAGTTGCTTTGGCTACGTAATCTCGTTGCACGACAAAGGTTTCTTGGATGAGCTCGGACTTATTGAAGCATGACATTGTAAGGCTAAACTCGAATATGCAGAGTAACAGCCGACACAGGTGCTAAACTCGCAAACTCTGTCATTCCAGCTTAAGTCTTTGTCCTTTTTTACGTTGTTTTTACATCCCAAGCTTGAACCGCCAAACATCCCAACTTTATTTCATATTGCCTTTAGTGTTCGTTTTTGAGTTTGGCACCACAGTTTTATGGCCTTTTTTCACGCAAGAATAATATGGTTGAAAAAGAAAAGAAATATGCAAATGCAAATATTGAAAGCTATGGTTTCCTTGAAAAGAAGTGATTTTAAACGGCATGGCATGCTGCGAAATGCTCCCGCGTATGAAGAAATACAGGAGGGGTTGCATCCACAGAGGTTGACTTGTAAATTCTCTTCTCGCCAGTGCTGTCATTGATTTCCGTTGTTGAGCCCACCAATAGAAGAAGTGAAACAGGAGCATGATCGGAAAGGCGCATGAACGCAAAGAGAGAGCTGCTTAAAAGAAGTTGGCTTGTAGACGCTTCACGTTTCCATATGTTTCCCCCCCTCCGTGCGTGGCACAAAACAGGTACAGAACAAGAGCTGCAGCCCTCTTGGAAGCCTTCAAGGCTTGTCTCTTGCGAGAATGATCGCATTAAAACCAACGTTCGCTTGCCAAGAACAGGAACAATGAACCACAAGCTCGGATCTGTTTTTCTCTACTCGGATACTACCTTTCACGTCTCAGCGAAATTATAAAACAGCGGTATTGATAAATTCAATTATTAACACCAATTTTCCACTACATATGAGTACGTTTGCTGCCGCTACCCGCAACACAAGGCAAGAAGGCAATGTCCACTTTAACTTTCCCAATTGTAGGAATATATATGGCGAACGGTTAATTCAGTGCACTGGTGCTAAAATCTGGAACACAATTCCAATGGAAGTAAAACTTGCCCGCAAATTTAATTTCACTTGCAATATACATTTTCCGATCAGTCGTGTTCTTGACCACAGTGGAGATCCTGTCCATAACTTTTTATGTCTCCCCTGGTACACATCTCCCCCTCTCTTGTTTTTTTCTTCTTCTTTCTTCTGATGCAAGTTCATCTGATCTTTATTTTTTAACGCTGCCTTATGCAAAAATGATGCCTATTTTTTTCGGGTGCCCCGTCGTTTGTACTTTTTACACACTGTATGCCATTAGTTCTACTTCATTACTTTTGTTCTTAGGACTTAGCGGCAAATTCTTCTTGATTGACATGTTCGTTTCAATATATGAAATGTACATTGGAAGCTACTCAATTATTAAACTTGTATAAGGATTCATGATCACATATTGTACTCCTCTGCTCCTGACAAGTAAAATTATTCATGTATTACATTGGACCAGTAACTAGCCACTCAGGCTAATGGTCCAATCACATTGTAAGCACTTTTGTATTAAGTTCATTAAATAAACACTGATTGATTGATTGAATGAAAAACGCTACCAACCGTCAAGAATTTTACACCTTTTTCCAGAAACAACCACTCACTTATCATGTCTAGCCATCGCCACTACGCCCGTGCGACGAAAGACAGTACGACTGGAGCGCAAGGATGACGTTAGCTATTGTAAAATATTACTATACCGTACATTCGAATTGTTTTACACCTATTTTTGAAGCTAAGTCAAGTCTGAACTAAAGGTGCGACCTGTTAATGCCAAATGAAGTTCTTCTTCTCAACATTAATGATGGAGGGCTTCATATATTTTAGCTGCAATACTCAACTAAGGTACTAAGGGGACAGGAACACAAGTGGCAAAAAATTGTTGGAATGGGTCCAGCCTTAATAAATATATAAAAGTACGTTTTTCAGCTTCCAATGCAGTCAATAAGGCTCTTTAAAAAGAAAAAAAGAACACCATTCTCTATCACTAGGTGGAAAAAAAAGTTTAATTCTAGTAGGATTTTCTGTGCAGCTAATGAACATAATATTACAAAAATCTACGAAAAAAATACGGAACGAAAACCATCAACTGTGACCTGTGCCACTGGCGAAAGATTTTCTCGGTCTTGTGTTTGAGAATAATGGTTATTTTGAGCTTCTTTGCTAAGATCAAACGCAGCCCACGAACAACTGAGTTTAATAAATATCTAAGGTGGACACCTACTGAAGAAGGTTCGACATTGCATGTGCAAAAACCAACAGAGATAAGCAGGTGCCGGATTCACAAAACCTACTTATGAAAACATTTTTGCGCAAGAGAAATTTTGTTGCATAAGTCGATTCACAAAACGGAAAAAAAACGTCGTAACAGCTCATCGTTATCGCATCGGCCGCTGCAATAAAGCGTGCTGTGATTGCCCGGGAACATGTCAGCGATGGTGATGTAGTTGCTATATTTGCTTACGTCACCGAAAAGTGCTCGTAAGTGAATTCACGAAGCAAAACTGTGCGTAAAAACAGCGTGGCTGAGAGAAAATCTAAAGAGTGGTCCGTACCACTCTTAGGAACAATGTGGCTATTTAGGAGCTGCTGCCACGGGAGTATACTTTGGTGCCCTGACTAGTTTTGAGTTAATTCACGCCCATAAGGGCTGGCTGACGACTGCTGGTGCGTTTTTATTTCTTTCGGTGCTTTGAGTTTCTTGTGTTGTTTCCCTCGTACGCAGTGGATGGTGTTGACAACCACCGTCGTCCAATAAGTTCGAAGTCACAGTAATTGAATAATTCTACTGGGCGTCAATGGCGTAAAATTATGGATGTAAAGATTTGCGGTTGGATGAAAACCAATGTGCTACGTGAATGGTCGGTGCATTCGAATGTGGCACGGCATACGATCAACCTTATTTGTTATGTTGTTGTATTGCGCCCCATCTCATCCAATTAAAAGTACGACTCGAGATCCTTGCCTCATTATTGGAAATTGCCACCAAAGAGGTTAATGGGAGCACATTCCTTGCACGCTATTGGAAATAAAAATGAGAGGAACTTCTTAGTGAGTGGTTCATAAAGCTTGTGCTCTAGTGTACTTCCATTGGCTCGAACTGTCCAATGGGTGTGATCTCTGAAATACAGCTGTCGATACACTTTGGGATGATCTGGAACGGCGCGTACTTTGGAAACCGAAGCGTATTAGGGGTGTGCGTGATTACGCATAGAACTACAAACAAATCAAGCATTTTTACCTTCATTGTTCAGAAACCAATATGGACCGTGATATAATGGCAAGCAGTCAGAATAAATTGACCCTAGTAACTTTGCATGAAACCGGAAATATGCAAACCCTCATGATTCTGGAGCAAATCTTGGCTGAATTCATTCCTGCGACAATTACCAGCCGTTTAACTTGGCGCACGAACATCATTTAGAAGTAGAGCGAGCCTCTCACATGTATTATGTGCGACGCAGCGACCACTTGTCCTGAGAATAAGAGCGTTGCAAAGGTGAATCCCCTGTCGCATGCTCTGATCTAAGCAGACCACAAACGCGAGCAGACGATGGCTTGGCCGACAGGCACAGTTTGTGATTGGTTGTGAAGCAATACCCTCTACATCAGCTCACTCCGTGATTTGCCAAAACACTTCTTTCATCTGGCACGCCGGTCGTGTTCGTCATATCACCACCCTCGCACATTAGAGTAAATTTTGTCACGCCATGAAAATTGCGCAAGTACTTTCTAAGAGCTCTCTTACGTGCTGCTCAGTTATCGAAAACAACATGGCATCGTGAAAAGCATATCGGTCGGTGCGACTTTCAGCAAACGCTTCTCGCATGAGTTACTTAAGCATTCGACCGAATGCGTTGTGATTACGGCAGCTCTTTCGGTGCGTGTAAGCAGTGTGGAAAGCTGCGACAGTGCAATGGTGTACGGTGAAGTGCCGCGAAGCCTGTGCATCGGCGTGGTTATAAGCGGGTATCGGCGGCGGTGTATCGACGGAAGCTAGCAATCGAGAAGCCTAGAATGTGTGTTTGTGCGCCGGTAACAGTTCGCTTGACTTTCCAGTCTCTCTGTTGTGTGCTGTGCGATATTTTGGATTGACAGCACTTTGGCGCGTTACTTGAGTGACCCCAAGTACGTATGGGAACGTATGAACTACGCGCTGTGTTCGGTTCTTGCTTCACCACTGATTAGCCTGTACGCTTCTATTTTCTTGTAAGCAATCTAGTGTTCGGGAGTGAAACGATGTTCGTTGTGAACAGTGGTGTTGTGCTTACGTTCCAAGACTTGTGAAAAAGCTGTGCCCGTGTGGCCAAAAATTGAGACAGCGTTAATAACTCTTTTGCCCTGCGAAGTTGCATCACCTGGAGCATCACCTCATATAATAAGTGTACTGTCTTTGCGCACCAGTGAACTGAATTTTTTTCAAGCAGACTAACAGACAGCTGTATGGGAAATGTGTTGATGTGCAAACTTTGAAGTCTTTTAGAGGAGTGTTTTCAAGGAACGAAATAGGGTCTATAGCCGTCAATATAAACACTGTTTTCACCAAGGAGAGTAGTAGCTTAGAATTGTATTATTCATGTATCGTCTAGAATTTCTTTGCGCTGTGCCTCTTTTCAGCCCAAGTGTCCTAACATGCTTTGATAGTGTGTTGTGAATAAGCCAAGCTATGTAAATAAACAGAGTAATATTGAAGACATGTACGAAATATTGATGCATAGCCCTTTTCTTTAGCATGACATTGTCAAGTGCTTTATTCTTGTGTTTCCTATAAAAACTGCTTCTCATTGGGCAGCAGCAGAAACTATACATCAAACTTTTCCAAGATGGTTCGAGAAACACCGAGTTCAGACATGACAGTGCTGGTGCATTGCTCTTGTAATTTTTTCTGCATATTCAAAATGAGTGTATTAAAATTCTTCTTTTATAGCCATTCATCTTAATATTTACACCGCAGTGTATGTATGTATGTATGTATGTATGTATGTATGTATGTATGTATGTATGTATGTATGTATGTATGTATGTATGTATGTATGTATGTATGTATGGATGTATGTATGTATGTATGTATGTATGTATGTATGTATGTATGTATCTTTTAAATGAGAATTTATCATTGATGAGTAAGTTTGGTAATGATTTCGCTGAATTTGTTTCTGGTTCTTTTTCCTCTGAGCAATTATACGTTTAAATTTCTTTTTTACTGCGTTACAAATATTTTTAGCATAAAAATAATTGTACCGTTACACAAATTATGTGCATCCGAAGAAGTTGTTTCCTTTGCCAACGTACAGTCATGAGCAAGAAACGGGGTAAGGTGGAACCAACGAGCGAAGAGTAGTTTATAGCATAGCTACTCTACACGGCATATCTTGTACACATTGCGTTCGTCGAATATGTCGATTTCAACATATCAATTTTAATCGAAATAAGCAAGCTATCATCCGTGGTTGTATATGTGTGTGATATTTATGCATATTGTAATGCCGGTTGGCAATTACTACTAAGGTCACAAGCCTAGTCAAGCTGAATACACGAATTTTGTCAATGCACCTTTCATCTGCACTGGAACTGTTTTTAATAAAAAGTAATCAAACTTTGGTTTATACATTTATTGTAGTAACAGAAAGCAGAGTATCTCTCTATCACACAAATCAAATTGCCATTGTTCTGTTCCATTCTGCACAATAAGGGACCCTCTTAGCAGAACTGGATTAACTGCTATAGTTCATTTTAACCATTGACAGCGACATTACACTGAAGTGTGCAGCATGACAAATAGCAGGAGAGAAGACACAAACTGATTACTCTGTTAGTGTATTCTCTAACTGTCCCTGCTCCTTGGCCTTGCTGCATGTATCGACGCCCACCAAATTAGCACGAAAACGTGTCCCGACAAAAGCAGTCAACTAGGTCGCAAGCAATTAGCTCGCTGCATGAGTAGATTTTCTTCAAAGTACCGTGACGACTGATCGCTGGTCGAATATTCAAACACATGAAAAGTAATATACCAGGTATGATATTGGTATTTCAGCAATGGGCACTTTTGCGATAAGACAGGATGGAGGAAAAAATTATGAACCCTAAATTATGTAATTCACGAAGGAGTACGGCAAAGCACTTTTGCGTCAAAATGGGAGTGAAAGAAGAAAGCGCAAAAGCCACTTTCTCAAAAAATTAGTACCCGCTGCCATGCATAATCTCAGGCCAGGCAACGTCTTAAAAAAAGTGCTCGGTGATACTGCGGATCGAACCCAGAATCTCCCAGAATGTAGCTGAGCGCTGTAACCGCTCGTCTATTGCAGCAGTGCTTGCATTCATTCTATTGCTGATATTTCTTCGATGCTACGAATGACGCCAAATGCAAAAACGTGCGATGAAACTTGGTCAAAAATAGAAAAATAGTTTTAATGTGTTTGCCCAAGGTTACTAGAAAATAGAAACCGCCACGTGTGGCTGTATAAGCTTGCACTATTTATCTTGTATAATACTGTAATGATATTGGGACAGCCGGCACTAACGAACGGAGTTTGGCAGCAGTGCTCGCAAGCTTCACGTCGCTAACAGATATTCTCTGTACGCAGCTGATCACATTCCTGGGATCGTTATCGCCGCACACTGCAAGCAGTACCACTGACGAGAGCACTATTTCGGACAGCCAAATCGGCGCACATTGTGACGACATACAGTGCAGTTCTACGCCATCTACAAGAAGTGGCTGCGGAACGAATTGCGCCTGCGCGGATGACGTGTCCCCAGAACACGAGCACTTCATAAGTCAGGAAACTTCCGCTCTGACGGCAGTTTGGCAGCAGTGCTCGCAAGCTTCACGTCGCTAACAGATATTCTCTGTACGCAGCTGATCACATTCCTGGGATCGTTATCGCCGCACACTGCAAGCAGTACCACTGACGAGAGCACTATTTCGGACAGCCAAATCGGCGCACATTGTGACGACATACAGTGCAGTTCTACGCCATCTACAAGAAGTGGCTGCGGAACGAATTGCGCCTGCGCGGATGACGTGTCCCCAGAACACGAGCACTTCATAAGTCAGGAAACTTCCGCTCTGACGGCAGTTTGGCAGCAGTGCTCGCAAGCTTCACGTCGCTAACAGATATTCTCTGTACGCAGGTGAGAATTTCACTACTGCACCTAAACTCTGTTATTGCTAGCACTGCTGCCAAGCACCATTGTATACGTCGTGTCAGCTGCTGTTGTCTTGTTGAAGGATGAATAAGGAACTAGACGTATTTCAGCGAGAGATACGGAAGGAACTCCGCGATTTTAAAAAAAGTGTGGACTATTGTAGTGCAGTGTGTGATGACATAAAGCCGCTCTCCGAAGAGATAAGATCGTTACGAAAAGAACTCGCAGATGCGCGAAAGGCAAACGATATTCTCATGATGGAGACGAAGAAATTACGCATGAAAGTTGAGGACCTGGAGGCGTATACCAGAGCAAACAACCTTGAAATCAAGGGCGTGCCCAATGAAGGTGACCCTTCCGAAGTAGTCCAGAATATTTGCTCAGCAGTCGGGGAACCCATCACTTCCACAGATATTGATGTTTGTCACAGAATGGGAACAAAAGATCCCGATGTAAAGAATATCATTGTACGATTTGTTCGCCGGGAGAAACGAGATGCCGTCCTGGCTAAGGCCAAGAGGGCACGTCTTTCTGCTAACAAAATTGGTTTCCAGTCAACCGATCCTATATTTGTCAATCAAAACCTAACCCAGCTTGGGCAACAACTCCTAGGCGCAACCATAGCTAAGAAGCGTGGCGTTGGATGGAAATACGTGTGGACGCGCAATGGAAAAATTTTTGCCAGGAAAACGGAATCATCAGAGGTGCTCAGAATTGCTGAACGCGATGATTTAGAAAAGATGTGCCGCTAGGTATCGAACAGGCACTCTGAATTGATACAGTCTGCTGCGAAATGGCGTTATTTGACAGTTGTCAATACCATGATGCAGACAGTTTTAACAAAGCGGTCACGCATATTGGAAGGCACTTCAGTGCTTTACATTTGAACGTGCGCAGTATTAAAAATAAGGTTTCTGATCTCAGCATGTTCCTCGATTCCTTAGCTATAAAATTCGATGTAATTTTGCTTTCCGAGACATGGCTCGCTCCTAATGACTGTCCTTCACAACTACAGTCTTACAAATACAATGGTGTTACCAGGACTAATAGTCGTGGCGGAGGCGTTGCTTTGTACGTAAAGGACTGTATTCCTCATGATATTATTGATGAGCTAACCTTTTTGACGACTACCGTTGAATGTATTACAATCCGATTACCAAATGTTCTAGTTACTGCAGTGTATCGGCCACCCGCAAGCAGCAAATCTGATTTTCTTGTTATTTTTGAAACCATTATATCTAAGCTTCACTCGTTCCGCGTGCCATTTTTTCTGATGGGTGACGTAAATATGAACATGCTAAGCGATGACGTTGCCACTATACAGTTTGAAACTATTCTGTCCACCTATTGTAGTGAAAACACTATCGGTCTGCCTAGCCGAATCACGGACCATAGCGCCACTCTTCTGGACGTCTGTATCACAAACGTGCCGACGAGTAAGACTTTTACAGGCTTATTTTCACTCGACCTTAGTGACCACTTACCCATTTTTGCTCTTTTTTCCACTGCAACGAATAAGCCTAGGTACAATGAAAAAACAACGTACCGCGTCATCAACCAGCTCACCCTAGAAAAATTTCGTTCTGAAATAACCCATACGGACTGGTCTTTTGTGTACGCTGAGCGAAATTCAGATCACGCATATAGCGCTTTCTCGCGCTATCTGAAAGCATGTTATGACAACAGTTTTCCTATGGTGACATACACAATAATGAAAACGAAAATTCGTAAACCGTGGATCAACAAGAATCTTCACAAAAGAATCAAAACGAAAAACAAAATGTATCATAAGTTTGTCCAAACACGCGACCTAGAGGTGCTGAAAAAATTCAAAACGTATCGCAATAAGCTAAACGCCGACATACGCAAGGCTAAGAAGATTTATTATGAATGCCTATTCGCCAAGATTTATAATGATCCTCGTAAACTGTGGAATGAAGTGAATAACCTGGGACAATTTACCGAAAGTAAAATGCGTATTAATGTCAAAGCCTTCTCCCAAGATATGAGCGACGAAGCAGCTATCACGGCTATGAACGAATATTTTGCCCATTCTGGTGATTATGTGCCTCTTTCAGGACATTGTAAGCAAGAAAGGATTACCCGTAGAACGAGAGAGCCTAACACAATCAGTCTAAGTCCAGTGACACCTTCAGAGGTACACAGCTCGATAATTAGACTACGTAACAATGTCGCAAGAGGCGCTGATGACTTAAGTGCAGCGCCCTTGAAGCACGTTGCGGACCTTATATCGGAGCCCTTGGCTCATATTATTAATTGCATGTTAGTTTCTGGTATTTTCCCCTCAGAACTCAAGCTTGCGCGTGTATGTCCTGTGCACAAAGGCGGTGCTTTGAATGACATTTCTAATTATAGGCCTATCTCTGTTTTACCAGTGCTATCGAAGGTATTTGAGAGTGCCATAAATTGTAGACTAAGGAACTTTCTTTCAAAGTATCAAATAATAAACCCTGCTCAGTATGGTTTCCAGAAAGGAAAGTCCACTGAATTAGCCCTATTAAACGTAAAAGAGGTCATGCTGAACAATTTTGAAAAAAGACTATATACAGTAGGACTGTTCCTTGACCTGAAGAAGGCTTTCGATAGCATAAAACATGACATTCTAGAAGAAAAATTATTTGACTATGGATTGCGTGGCGCTGCTCTTAAACTTATTACGAATTACTTATCTGACAGAAAACAATATGTTACACTCGGAAGCTTAGCGTCAGAAGCAACAGAACTTAAGCAAGGCGTTCCACAAGGTTCTATCTTAGGACCCTTGTTATTTATACTTTATATAGATGATATATGTAATATCCCATACACAGAAAAACTAGTCATGTACGCAGATGACACGAATGCCTTTTTCAGTGCTGATACAGTGGCCGATCTTCAAGTTACTGTAACTAATTATTTAAGACACCTGGAACTGTGGCTCAATGAAAACAAGCTTGACTTAAACGCAAGTAAAACAAAATATGTTATATTTAGGCCTCCTAATAAGCCATGCATTACACTGAATTTCTCCTTTCAGGGCACCACGCTGGAATGTGTTAAAACGCAAAAATTTCTAGGAGTATGGTTTGAGGAAAACATGTCATGGAACACACATATATCAAAACTTGTCTCTGAATTAGGTAAAACTGTTGGCTGCATGTATAAGTTATCAGACCTTGTACCATTATGGCTTAAAAAGGCTATATACTACGCCCATTTCTATTCTCGGTTATCTTACTGCGCACTAGTATGGGCAAAAACGTCTGCTCAGAACCTCAACAAACTAGAGACGTTACAGAAAAAGGTTCTTAGAATATTTGAAAAATTTTATGGGCTTCCTAGCGAACTACGTACTCATCAGCTCTTTATAAATCATGATCTTATTAGAGCAAGTGACCTTTACACATATAAACTAATACTTTATATTCAGAAAAACAAACTTCATCAGCATTCAATTGACAGCTCCTGTCGATACGCTCTCCGAAATCAACTAAGACCAGTTCCCTTTTCTCGCACACGTTACGGAGAATGCCTTCTACACCACCAGATACCAACAATATTGAACAAATTCTTAACCAGTATCGACTTCGAACTGCCTGAACGTATATTCAAGAAACATGTACGAAGTATGTTGTTACACGCATAGGAATTGCTCAAACAGCACTAGCTATCTTTCGTTATCATGTTTTTTACATGTTTTCTTTCCTTTTTGTATAAGAATTGTTGTTTTGCGCATGTGCATACAAGATTTATGCGACCTACGTGAAATTATGTGTGTATTTTGTTCACTAAAAGGAAAAAGTACTAAGCTCTCATTTTGGCTTATGCATGTACAGTGAATTACGCGATATTTTTGTAAAATGCCTGCTGCTCTGGAACGGGTTCTTGGGCTCTCTCAAGATGTCTCCGACATCTTTTCGCCTAAGGACCTCCGACTTGATGTTGTTGGAAATAAACTTGACTTGGCTACCTTCTCATAGTTTGCCAAATATAAATAAAAATAAAATATATACCGGCCGGAGACAACATTAATCAACTATTATGAATTCACTGTCACTAGTGTCCCTTTCACTAGATGAATACTCAGTTTGTTTCCATTATCGTTATTTATTGAAGATTTGGCTCATTAACACACAACTTTCCTAATTAGCATGGATTTTCTCACATCTAAAGACAGTCGCAATTCATCTCGCTTTCTGTGTGGCTGTCGCTCCCATAAAATGCGTACTCCACTTTTTTATGCTCTCCAAGCATCCGACGCTGCTTTGCGGAAACTATTCTTGACGTTTGCTGGGCCAGAAAATTGTAATATTATCTATCAATTTCAAGCTTTCGTGGAGACGAAACAAGAGTCTCACTCTCTATTTCTTTTTTCGTCCTTTTTGCACGTGTGATAACGTCTCTCGACTTTAGGACTCGTATACATGTCCCTTGCTTTGTTTTCTCCCTCGAACACCGCGGGACGAAGTATTTGCACCATGTTTTGTGAAAAGCATTAGCACTGAAACAGCTCCGGCGAGTCTCCCTCGTTTTACGTAGACACATATCTAAGCGTAAGCGTGCACGTTCTCACATTCCGGCTTTATATTAATGCTGTGGTGCATGGAACTAGCAAAATTTCGCTCACAATTTTATATTGTCTATTACTGCACACTTCGTCCACAGGCACAACAGCTGCTCCTGTGTCTTGTCATAAGAATATTGCAAGAAAGGCAACCTTTTACATCTAAGTACAAAACACCCTTACGATCACCAATATACGGTGCTAGATTACACCGGATTAGTTGAGTAGCAGGGCAGCTTCATTACATGTAAGGTAACTGGTCGCGTTAAATAGGGGAAGATATTTGAGGCACATTTTCAGACATTGCTTGCATCGTTTTATGCGTGGTTGCATTGTTGTGGTGCACCTAGAGTGTTGTTTACTTTTATTTGGCGAGATAGTTCATTAAGCCATCGAGCAATTTCTTTTTTAGCTACAGTCGTTGATGAAAGGTGAGTGCTTGGCTTTGCACAGCACACCAAATCGTCTATTGCAACGTACGCGGCATCCCGTAAGCGCTGTAGCAGACGCTCGAGGAGCTGAAACCTAGATGCCGCAAATTATTGGCTATTATCGTATACTCTCAAGGCTAGGCGCTTTGCGTGCTACACTTTGATATTATCGGCACATACTTCTTTTTTCTTTATCGTTTCATTGACTATCGTGTGTCCTACTCGCCCTCGTAAGTACCGAATAAATTAAATTCATACCCGCGCTATAGTAATCCCTCCTGATAAGAGAATTTTTGGCTAAAGAAATGCGTAGCCAAGAGAAAGCTTTGTGAATTTTGCCCCAGATTACCAGCGATCGAGGTCAGTGCTCGTCTTTTTCGCTAAGCTCTGAATTTTACATAATTTATATGGCACTTCTTAATCTAGCAAACCGTTTCACCTTCACCGATCAGGTATATACATACATATTTTTTTTTTGGTTACTACAACCGCTAACAGCATGCTCAAATTCCAAATAGTATCACCTACCTTACCGAGCAGAGCTACAGGTCAAGGGAAAATTGGCAGCAGTGTGCGTGATTTTCATTAAAAAAATGCCAGGCCTGCGTGGAAAGTCCGGCACAGTCACAGCGGAAGCTCGAGAAGCGGCCTTTCAGAGACTTTCAAAACACTCATTGGGTAACTACTGCAGGCATGCTTGCCTGATACCCACTAGGGCATTAATAATAATGTTTTTGAAGTTGGCCTGCATTCACTATGCTATTTTTGTCATTCTTCTGAGAAGCGTGGTCCCCGCTGCGGTGGTCTAGTGGCTAAGGTACTCGGCTACTCACCCGCAGGTCGTGGGATCAAATGTCGGCTCCGGTCGCTGCATTTCCTATGGAGGAGGAAATGTTGTAGGCCCGTGTGCTCAGATTTGGGTGCATGTTAAAGAACCCCAAGCGGTCGAAATTTCCGAAGCCCTCCACTACGGCGTCTCTTATAATCACATGGTGGTTTTTGTACGTTGAACCCCACATATCAATCTGAGAAGCGTGGTATCCGCTAAACACTTGCAAGGAAGTTTCTGCCAATTGTTTGAGCGGTGGCTGCCGACAATGAGGAATTATGGCTAAAGTGGGTATGCGCCACATTTAATAACGGAACACGAACAAGCTTTTGTGATGGGTCGGAGCGTTGGCCGGCCCACTCATTACGCTATTCGCATTGTGCGGCGACTCGTTGTTCTTTCGCTATTTTAAACCACTTCATAAGTTCTATTACCGCGATTGCTTTCCTGACATCAAGCCTGCCTATAAGCCCCGCCGCGGTGGTCTAGTGGCTAAGGTACTCGGCTGCTGACCCGCAGGTCGCAGGTTCGAATCCCGGCTTCGGCGGCTGCATTTCTGATGGAGGCGGAAATGTTGTAGGCCCGTGTGCTCAGATTTGGGCGCACGTTAAAGAACCCCAGGTGGTCAAAATTTCCGGAGCCCTCCATTACGGCGTCTCTCATAATCATATGGTGGTTTTGGGACGTTAAACCCCACATATCAATCAAGCCTGCCTATAAGAAAGTTTGCAAATCTGTCATAAGCATCGGTGTAGCTCAATGGTAGAATACTGGACACACCCAGCGGACGCCAATTCGAGCCCCACTGTGTCATTGTTGGTAGGTGTTTTCTTATTTCGCATGATGTCGTTACGGACATCGGCGGCGGCGCTGAAAAACTGCGCGTAACCCGAGTTGTGATCTCTTAACAGGTTTCGCTGTGAAAACCAGGGCACAATAGGAGCAACGTAGGGCAAGGCAGCGTTGAAGGTGAGAAACATAGGTGTGCGCAGGGCTCTCGTAGAGGGGGGGTGGCGAAAGTTCATCACATCACCCGCCTACCTATCAAGTCAAAAAAAAGGAAATGTTTTGCGCCTTTCCCCTTATAAGGCCACTAGGTCGACAACGTTCCTTATTCAATGAATGAAGCAGGTTCTGCGCCCCCTTTTCAGGTGACTGAGGAGCCTATGATCAGGGAACCTTTTGTGGAAGAATAAAGATGTTGTCTCCTGTTTTACAGAAGATAGGTGGCTAACAAATGCAATAATGAGGTCAACGTGATGCTGTTCTTGAATAAGTAGTTTTGAATCGACCTAATCACATGTTTACATTTACACATTCATGTTTGAGTAGAAGGGGCAGAGGCATGTAGGGCAGAGAAACGATGGCTTGATAATAAACCAAATACCTACGTAAGAGAGCAAAAAAAAAGAGAAGGAGAGACACCTTATCTCTAGTAAGGCCACTTCAGTCGTCCTCATAGAATGGCCTGGCTTTACAAACACGAAGATATGCGTTCTCGTGTACCTTGCGGCGCGTATCTCTATATCCTGCCGCCACCACTGGCAGTTACACAAACACTGTGGCGCAAAACGCTCCCCCAAAATCGGTGGCTTGTATAGATATTTATTCACCAGCATTAGCAATTATTGACGTCCGGAATACCAGTGCACGCGTGTTTGACAGGAAGATTTATGAAAGAGGCCCTCTGTTGAGGAAAATAACACTGCAAAAAAGAATTTTTGTCATAACTTCACTGACACACACATCCACGTCGGCTATACTGCAGTTATATTTGTCACCCACGCAACGTAACGTGTCTGATAGCCACAAATTATTTTGGAGCCATTTGGTAAGGAATGCTCCAGCGTCTATTCTGAAACCAGAGACAGCGGGGATCGGCGAACGTCTCACGTGCCATTCCCAATATTCACACGTATTCATCTATGGGGATTAAATATATCCGACCTGTAGTAGTTTCTTGCGTGCTTCTGGAGCATAACGAAGTAAGGCGTAAGGAGAACGAAGCCAAATCTCACAAAGAACAGGGGAAAATGTTTATACCTACTTGTCAATATATGAATGTGGGACATCACGTTGCACTGCGGAAATTCTTAGGCATCATTTAGGAGAAAGAAACAAGGTTTACTCAGCAAAGTGCGCTTATTCGCATGTGAAAGTTCCGGTTAATTTACAAAGAAAGTGCAGCACGTGGGAAGTAAAGATGACAAATGAATGTTTGAATTATACACAGAATCAAATCATGTCGCACTTTATAAGCGTTGTGACAATGCGTTGCACTATGTACGATGACAAAATACTTCTGGCTTACTGATGACAAATATCTGTTGCTTTTAGACATTATTCATGCTTACCCAAAAAAATTACTTTCGTTGGTTAAATGAGCGCTTGTGTGCACCATACAGAAAACTCGGCTTAAACATTGTGTAGTGTGGTGTGCAGCAGAAACGTACGATTGCGCTACAAAATATCAGTGCAAGAAGAACGCGCACCGTCGCGTAAGTTGACCGCAAGCTGATTCGCTTTATTCTCCGTAAACCAAGATTGATAGTGAATCTGAACCTGAATGTGTGAATGAGTCATCATTCTAGACATGCATGCACAAACGCATTACTCAGGAGAAGAAACGAGTGGAAAAACTGCTCAGTCGATCGATTTGTGGGGTTTAACGTCCCAATACTAGCATATGAATATGAGAGACGCCATAGTGGAGGGCTCCGAAAACTTCAACCGCCTGGTGTTTTTTAACGTGCACCCAAATCTGAGTACACGGACCTACAACATTTCCGCCTTTATCGGAAATGCAGCCGCCACTGCCGGGATTCGATCCCGCGACCTGCGGGTTAGCAGCCGAGTACCTTAGCCACTAGACCACCATGGCAGGGCAAAACTGCTCAGTCTCGTCTGGACGACGTTCTCTTCACCTACGCATCCATCGGCACTGTGGTAGGCCCACAGACATACAAAACAGCATATGCTAACAATAACTCTAAAAAAATGCCAGGCCTGCGTGGAAGGCACAGCACAGTCACAGCAAGAGCTAGAACTGCGGCCTTTCGGAGCCTTGTTCTTGTTCACCTATTGACCGCGGCACATACCCACAATAGGGGATTGGCCATGAATCGAGTCGTTTTAAAAATTATTGTTCCCATTTGAAATAATGGAGATATAATAAAAAGATTCCGATCACCTAGGAAAGTGCGGTGCTTGATTTAATCATACAAGTATTCAAATAAAAAACGAATTCATTTTTGAAATATTGCAATTCTTATATGTATATAATTTTGTACACGTTAGGATGATCAAAGAGGTTAATTAGCCAACCCATTAGTTCCATCAATATAGTGCTGGACAGCTGCGCATAATGTCGCATTAGAGAACCCAGAAATTTAACCTCCAAAAGACAAAATGACAGGCACAGATAAGTCCACATAGCAATGCCACGTAAAGGTATTTCTAAAAGTGTTTTTCATAATGCGGTAAACTGGCTGCAGGTCAAAAAGAAATGATCTATTGTTTCAAGTTCTTCACAGAACGCGCACAGTGGCGAAGGTGCCTGAGCAGACCTGTGTTTATACAAATTTAGATATGGTACCCGGCAACGCATTCTTCTGATAGCTACGTCTTGTTTACGAGTGCGGCAAAAGTCTCTTCGCCAGAGATATAATAAATGACGATATTCGGTAGAATTTGTTAGCGCTGTACCTCTAGAGACTTCCATAAGCGTACGACTGTGGAATCAAGGAGCAGTCACATAAGCGGATGATGGACAGTGCGGTAGATTCGGTTCGCTAATTGACAACTTAGCTAAGGAATCGGCTATTTCATTTAGAACTAGGCCTTTATTTGCAGGCATCCAAACTAATCAGACTTTAGAAAGAGCCTTTTATAAACACCCATTGGGTAGCTGTTGCAAGCATACTTGCTTGATGCCCACTGCGGCAATAATATTAAAATTTTATGGTAGTAAACCGGCATTCGATGTACTATTTTTCGTTTTCATTCCGAGATGTGTAGTATTTTCTTAAGTATTGCGAGAAATTTTGTGCCAGTTGTTCATGCTGTGGCTGACGACAATGAGAAATTATGCCAAAATTGGGTATGCACCACAGCTAATAGCTGAACAAAAACAAGCTTTTGTGAGGGGTTGGAGCATTGGACGACCAGCTCGTTACGCTATCAGCATTGTACGATGACTGCTAGTTCTTTCGCTGTTTTAAAATGCTTTATGAATCGTTAAAACGCAATTGCTTTCACAACGTAACAAGCCTGCCTGAGGCAAGTTTGCCAACAAGTCTTAAGCACCGGCGTGTTTCATAAGTAGAGTACAGGGCTGTCACCCAGCGAAACCGGGTTCATGCTTCACTGTGTCATTAGTATTCTGGTTTTTTTTTCTAATTTTCCTCGATGTGGTTACGGACACCGGCGGTGGCGGAGGCGGCGGACAACTAAGGGGTCGCGCAAGCCGAGATGTGACCTCATAACAGCTTTCACTGTAAAACTCGGAACAAACAGCGGAAAATTCGGCGCGCAGTAAAATAACAGAACTACAAATACACCCTTTCTTATAATACAGAAGTTGCCAGTTTTACAAAAAAAGAGAAATAAAACTAGGTTATGAGGTAATGCACACAATACTGAAAAGTTTCAAAGAGAGAGATAGAGAAAAAAATTACAGCATATCCACGGAGTGGATGATGATGATTGGGGCAAAGCGTCGGTAAGTCCATCCGTGCTTCCGTCCGTCCATTCGTTGCCGCTTCCGTTCGTCCATCCGTCCGTCCATGCGTTCGTACGTCCGTGTGCCCTTCCGTCCATCCGTCCGTCCGTTTGTCCACCTGTCTGCTTGTCTGTCTGTCCGTGCGTCCGTGCGTCCGTGCGTCCATTGAGAGGCGGTTACGCACAATGACAATGGGAGACGCACGAGCCACGCCATAAAGAGCTTCGCCTTTAAAACACGCGATTGCAGTCGCACGATTGTCTGCCTCTCTCTTTTCTTCCGTACGTGTGACTTAATATTGTTTTTGTAAAACTAACCTTTTAATATTGTAATTTTTTTCAAGCAATGCCCTCTCGTGTCGGACAATTTGCATTTTCAGCGTATCCCCTGTGACGCCTACCCGAGAGAGGTGTTCACTTCAAACGACGATCGTATGATGCCTTCAGGAGGTTTGCCCCTAATATGCAACGAAAGACAGGGAGGTTAAATAGATTCACAGCCGGCTTGCTACGTTCCACTGCGGGAAGCTATTAAGGGATAATTGTGATAGAAGAGTGAGGTGAAAAATACGCATGAGCACGAGTACGCTTGGGAGAGCATTTGCACTTCACAGGTGGTCACTCAGGTTTGTTGTGTTCAGGTACTGCAATAGTGCTTTAGCCCCTTTCTGTGCTATCAATCGCACACCCAAGGTCCTAGAGTCTTCTGCACAGAAAATGGTCTTGAGTCCACCAGGTTTAAAAACATTCGGAGTGGGAATCATAAGGTGTCGTAGCGAGCGCAGCTGTACATGATCTGTTCGATGGTCTCTTCAAATCTGAAAGAGTCACATGGAGAGTTGTCTGTAATACCGACACAAAACGAATATGCCTTTGTGAACGCAACACTCTACCAAAAGCGAAATAATAGTGTCGTATCGTAGCGGGGAAAGTGTGATGGTATCTGTTGGTCGAGTAAACATAATGTTCATGTAAGGGACAGCTTGGGAAGCTGGTGGACGATAAGAACATTCGTGTAAGATCTCGAGCCAGCAAATAAAATTTTCTCACTGTATCAGTATTCGACAGAGGAATCGGAACAACACTGGTTGCTTCACAGACTGAGTGGTTTGCACCATCCGCTAATTGATTGCCAGTAATACGGATACGTCCGGTAGCCACTGATATCTAATATCATCTCTTCTTGTTAGAGTTTGATGGTGGCAATGTCTCACTTTATGCACCAATTGCTCATGAGTCCTCTTGCGCAGTGCAAACTGGAAAGCAGTTATAGGAGTAGTAGTAGTTTTCAAGCAGGTTGCTTTTTCGGAAAGCAGGAATAAATAAGTACTGCAACAAAATTACCACAAAGTTGCTAAATGATGTTCAAAATGATGGTGGTGGGGAGGATGAGACTCGATTCCATACAGGCCGCGAGCAAGCAGCTTAGCTGCCAGGCTGTAGCTACGTTGTCAACTAACTTTCAAGGCATCGAACAACCAAGGGGATTGCGACTACTGAATAAGGCGTTTTTACAGTGTACTCTAAACGACCATCTGTTCGGTGGCGTTGTGATGCCAAAAAACTCCTATCTGCAGAGAAAACATTGAGGAAATGTAACCGCTCTACTGCGTGGCTTGTTTTGTTATTCTCTTACCTCCCACATATAGACGAATGAGTAATGCATTTTATGGCCACGAAAAAATAATTGTTATTTTAAACAGGTGCCGTATTTGTCAGTTACAGCACCCCTTGCATTACCCTGACGACAGCAGGAGGTCAAACGACACTTTTTTTCATTTTCTTCTCTTTTGATTGCATTGATTCAGGCCCGAACGTCCAGTGCACCTCACGTTGTTTCTCGCTAACTCCGTGTTGGGAGGGATTGCGCGACTCACAAGGTTGTGCGTTGCCTACACGATCAGCCCACGTCTGATCAAGCGACATAGAGTTCATCGTGTGACGACGCAAGATAGTGCTGAATGAATGCTCAAAGCAATTTTTCGTCGTCAGTGCGTACCAGCAAGCCCAAATTTCAACAGGGCATAAATGCATCATGTGACGTCACATCCTGATGATGTAATAATGTCGTCACAAGTTACCTTCTTCCTCGACCTGATCACTATGTCGCAAGGCGACGTTATTACGTGATGACAATTTTTAAATCAGTAGTGTTCACACTAACGCCACCGCAGGCATGGATCGTGATTTTCGGCGTTTAATGGGGCACTTAAGTCCTTCACCTTAAGTTAAAGTCAAACGGCTCAACAATGAGAGCCACTCATTGCGGCTCTAGTGACACTAACACATCATGCGCGCAACGTAGGAATTTGCATGACCTTCGTTTTAAATACCTGCCGAACATTCCCTTAGAAACAAAAGGGCATCCTTGCCTCACACAACTTTCAGGCACACAACATGCTGCGTGACACCCCCGGCACAGCTTCCAGCGCGAGGTCTACGGCAATTATGGCACGACCGCTTATCAGGTAGGCTGGTTGTTAACAGCCTACCGCGTTACACATCCGCGTCACGAGACCCTTGTCATCACCTGTCCACAGAGGCAGCCCCTACTGGCCTTGCGGCGTCTTACGAAAACGTACGTACTTTTCTACCATGTCCGTACTTTTGCAGCATTTAAGTTATTCAGACTTATCTAATAAAATAAATTCAAATGAATAGGTCAAATGAGCTAACTTAGAATTTTGGTGTGGTTATTGCGCATTTATTACAGAAAAAACTTGGAGTACGCTTGAGCTACGCGTTCAAGAGTAGAATACTATAGCGCAATCGGGCCCCGTGCGTTTCGCCTACTCAAATCCTAGCTTAGCTTCGGTTTGCGGTGCATACCTCAACCATGCCCTATGAAAACGAATCATTGTGCGTGGAACATTGAGTGTTTCAAGCTGTCTTGCAATGCCCACTGCAAGTACGATGAGGTGCGTAATACTCCAACATTCTTTCGTTTGGTATACTTTGGAAAAAACCCACCACACGACCACAGGGCACCAAGCGAGACTGCGCAGCTACTCAATTTGTCAATCTTTTTGCAGATTTTATGATATAAGTCTGACCGCATTGCAATTGGTGCCCCTTCAGAACAATCACTCGCGTTTATTTACATGTTCTGACGCCTGGCACCATTGAAGGCTTTTGTCACGCAATCAAACTGCGTTAGGGAGACTCTTTCCAGTACATGTCTTTCAAACAATGTTTTTTTTCTTTCGAAGCATTTTGTAGCAGTACCGTGGCTTTGTGGCGAAATATCAGATATTTCTGCTTTTGTCGCAGAAGGTCAGCGCTCAATTGTCACTCGAGTGGAAACTTTTTAATGCGGTAGCGTTAAAACACCTGTTTCGCCGAAATTCTAGCGTCGGCATCCCTGGTTGTGAGCGCAAAGTCATCTTATGCATGACCGAAAAATCGAGAAAGATGCAAATAAAATATGCAAATAATAAAACAAACCTGAAGCCGAATAGGGACAGAACAAAGGTTGTTTGGGTTTGCGCGGCAAGCGGATATTCTTGCACACGGCCAAGCATCTGTTTCGGAAAACAACGAAAAGAACTTCCTCTTCTTGGAAATGCAGTGAAAGTAGCTTTCATGCTTCACAAACACACGCGTCCTGTATACATGCTTCACAATGTAACTTGAAGTGTTGCAATAATAGTGCGTGGTACAAACGTGCGTTACCAACGAACCTAAAATATATGTGATTACAATTTTGGCCCAGTGGTTAAAAGCGGGTACCCCAATACAAAAGGCACTACACCTATTCCCTTACGAGCATAGCAAATTCGAAAAGGTTTCATGCACTCAGTGTTTGAAGTATGCGCTAGGAACTGGGGGTTGCTATGGCGTTCAACGCTTAAAAGCGAAGCTTTAGAGTCGTCTAACGTTTTTTTTCTTTACTTTATATGAAGATATGATATTTTTTTACTGAATTAGACACAGAGAGCGGAAAGGTAGATTCTAAATTTAACCAGCAGGAAACGAAAAACGTACCACAACATCGGAAGGGTGCAGCTCTTCAAGATCAGTAGCAGCGCACTTGTAGTTGTAAAAGAGTGCGTCTACTTAGGACAAGTAGTAAGCACGGAGCCGAACCTCGTGATTGAAGTAACTAGAACAATGAGAATGGGGTGGAGCACATTCATCAAGAATTCTGAAATAATGACTGGTAGATTGCCAGTATCTCTTAAGAGGTAAGGGGATAACTGCTGAATCTTGCCGATGCTTACCTATGGAGCAGAAATTTGGAGGATTACAAAAATGGTTCAACTTAAGTTGAGGACGACGCAGCGAGTAACGGAATGAGATTGATAGGTGTAACCATAAGGACAAGAAGAGAGCAGAGTGTATCAGAAAACAGCCGAATATTAAGGACATCATAGTCGAAAACAAGGAGAAGCAATGGTCATGGGTAGGGTACGTGCACGGTGCCAGGATAACGGCTGGTCATTAAAGGAAACTGACTGGATTCCAAGAGAAGTCAAGCGGGTTAAATGTAGATAGAAAATAAGGTGGGCAGATGAGATTAAGAAGTTTGCGGGTATAACGTCGCTGCAGCAAGCGCAAGACCGAGTTTACTGGTGGAACACGGGAGAGGCCTTTGTCCTGCAGTAGCTGTAGACCGGCTGATCATGATTATGATGATTTTTTGTGCCCAACCAACTATACTGACACCGGAATTTTTGAGAAACTAGCAGTATTAATCTATCACGTTATAATACCGCGTCCATGCATGTGATGTTCTCGAATGTCCGTATCGTGCATATAATACCTCAGAATGAGAAGGTGAAGCAAGAAACAAAAATTAACAATATTGCAATGCGTGCCACATAGGCGACTGCTATGCTCGAAGTGACTTAGCGTCGATTGTCTGTGACTGCACGATGAACAACAACAAAAATCTCCTTTTGAATTCGCTGTA
Organism: Rhipicephalus microplus; assembly: GCF_043290135.1. Classification (NCBI taxonomy): domain Eukaryota; kingdom Metazoa; phylum Arthropoda; class Arachnida; order Ixodida; family Ixodidae; genus Rhipicephalus; species Rhipicephalus microplus. Next base: position 196,539,912 of record NC_134702.1, read on the forward strand.
CTTCCCTCCGAAGGATCATTAAACAATAGGAGCGTATATCTCGCGTACAAAGGGTATGGTTCCCTGGGGCGGTTTATGACAGAGAGAAATATACCTAGCGGTTATCGCTTGTGTGGCCCTCTTCGCGCAGCCACCACCATCGTCACTGCTTCGACGAAATAGGTCACACGGTCAATTCTACGGTCCTTTGCACTCGAAACATTAGGCAACACTGCACTGCGCTGGCAGGGGCGCACAAGTGGGCACGTTGAGCTGTTCTTTTTTTTATTTTGCGTAAGTATATAGTAAGCGGCAAAAAACTAATGCCTTATGCCTCATGCCTTATGCCTAATAAAGCCAAAACACCCCAATAAAATATTTTGCAAACGAATCTACAACATTTTTCCTGAAATATTTTTCCAAGCTTTGTTGCTTCAAAAGTAGTATGATCAATCGTGCCCCATAAGGCTAATAAGCAGAACAAATTGTTAATATACCATAAACTTTATATGCGTCGTAAAGGGCGTAGGCATATAATTCTTAGGCTCGGGCCCCATGAATATTGGCATAGCCTATTGCTAGACTGCCAGTAGACCACCACTGACATGAGCCTATGGACATCGTTGTTCTCAAGAACACTCGTCAACGATATCGCGAACAACACTATTAATTGTGATTGCTACTGTGGTGTGGCATATACACTAATTCAACCGAACTATTGCAACGGCGTCCTATCTCGGACAAAACAATGAATGAATTCGTTAGATGGGTGTCTGAGTGCCATTTTTTTTACAAAAAGTTGCCTGCCTCCGCTTTAGCGTGCCAACTCGTTGATGTTAAGCACGCAAACCATCACCTACTATGATAATGATCACTGTCAAACTGGGCATCGTGCTCATCGTTAACGTTTTTGTCTGTTACTATGTCTCCGCGCACTCAATCTTCCTGGTGCCAGCTCCCGTAAGCAATTCTTAGACCAAAAACGGCACAGCGAAGAATGGTCGTAATAGCATGTAATGACGTTCACGGGGATGAAGACGCACGCAGAAGGGGGCTTATTAGAGTGCTCGTCAAATGAGTATTCATGCATTGGATTGTCTTACGGGACTGCTCATAGACTACAGAAGCATGCGATGATTTCTGCTCAGTTTTAATGCTTCACTTTCACTTTCACAGTGCTAACATCGGTATAAATTAGGTTTTCTTTGCCTATTCAAGCAACAGGTGTCGTTTTCACACTGTTTATTTATTAGGGCGAGTTTTAGATGTGTGTACTTTATGGTATTGTAGCCTTATTCGCCAGGTGCAAAATTGCATTCACTACGGGAGCTAAATGCACTTGTTAATACATTGTCCTACACCTAAATAAATACAAGTGACAGTTGTTCTAACGAAGGTATAAAAAACAGTGCTTGCTGCTTTGAACTATTGTGTGGTAATATAGCATGCGTTCAAAGCAAATAAAGTGGACGAAAAACAACGTTAAAAGCTTATGTGTGCACGTGCCAGGCAGGAAATGTGTGTTGTTTTTCGCTCATTGTGATTCATTTGAACTTATATATAGATAATCACACTGCACTAACGAACATCGTCCCCATATGAGTTTTCTCACTCTGAAGTCCGTTACACTCAATTAACTTAGGCAGAACTGCAATTCGGCCTAGTTGGAACATATACATCTTGAATTTTTTGAGCAAGCGCACAAGGACGCAGAAAGGAAAACAAACGGGCGCAACTGGGTGCCCACTTGTCTTCTTTTCTGTGTCCCTGCGTGCTTGCGCAAAAATTTCAAGAATGAATAACTTGTTTATAACTGGTGTCCTTATGAAGAATTTCTCTTACTCTATACTTGATTTCTTTAGAAAGCAAGCGAGAATTTATTGCCAACTTTTAGAAACATCACCAAAATAAGATATTACCAATAATAATATTGATATTTACTATTCTTACGCTTCGAGTTTGACATCCCAAAACCAACATAATATTGTAAGGGACTTCGTGATGAAGGGCTCCGCAAGTTCGATCACTCAGTATTCTTTAACGTGCAATGACGACGCACAACACACGGACCTCAACTATTTTGCCTCCACCTAATTGCCACTGACCTGGTCGGAATGGAACCCACGACATCCAGGTGAGAGCAGTCGAGCATTATAACCATTGGTGCACCTTGGCGGACCTTGCAATCTTGACGTTGCTCGTACAGCAAAAGCGATAGAAAATGAGAGTTATGGGCGAAAGAGAGTGTGGTGTTAAGGCAGGTGGGATAGCATACGAATCTTATTTCTTTATACCTGCTGGTAAGTAGCAAAATAATAGAAAAGGCTACTAGTCAATAACGGTTCCAACGACTGAGCAAGCCGATAACTCTGGAAGCTTTCTGTGAATTCCTAGGCCAGCATTCTTGGAACACCACGCTTTATAGTGTTGCTGCTCGCGTTTCCTCAAACAACCAAGAAGCCACTCACTTTGTACGCCCACCTCTGTTTGCTTTGATACTTGCGCGGGCCTTGTGAAAGGCAGCGTTCGGAATCACCGTGTGATGTGTGCGCGCTTGACCGAGCTCGAAGACAGCATGCTTGTAAAGTTCAATGCTTACATAGTATATTGATCCGATAGCTCTACGGATATTCGTTAAAAGTTTTTGATCCGTGCTGCGGATCACTTTTGAAGCAAAACGGTTAATTTTTCCCTATCAGCCCTAAAAAGACTGAACTTTATCCAATTCAGTTAACGACTTTTGCTCACACCTGTGTGTTGAATATTGTTACGGAGAGATCTGAGATAAAGACGCTTGAGACAAAGGTGAAGAGAATTTGGCTGGTGCGCACACACACACTGTGGCGTTGCTGCACGCCAAAGTGACCGTCATCGAAGACAGCGGTGTGTGCCTTCCCCTAAACTGGCCTCCCTCGAACATTGAGATAGCTGGAAACGAAGAGGTTGTCGCCACCGCTAAGGCAGCACACTACTCTGAACTATCACCAAGGCGGTATCCTAGTCGAACTTCTCCTGAAAATGACTGCACATTCCTACAGCGAGCCACCCTGGCACTCGGGTGGCATGCGGCAAGCCCCCGTTATCCGTTCCCGAGACCAGCTTGTACAAGTACGAGCGTCGGTTGTTGGTTCGCCTGCGTACCAGCAGCGCCTGGCCTGCGGCACTGATGTATTCCGCAAGTCGCTCTTCATCACCCGAATGCCGAAGATGCGACGACGACGAAATGCTCCAGCATACTATTTGCTCCGATCCTGACCTGGTTATAGAGCGCTGCGTGCTGGTGAGCCGTGATCGCTTCCTCAGTCGTCTGGGACAACAGTGAATGACATCCTTTTTGTCACGCGCTTAAAGACGCAAGCCTTCCGAGCCTTCCTCGAGTTATATGCGTCTTTGGACCTAGCCACCTTATATACTAACGCTTTCGCTTCGTCCTACTGACTGTACTGACAAGACGTTCTCTTGCTATGTATTTCGCCTTTTCTTTCCCTCCTCTCATCGTATCATCTTTACTTCGCCCTCCACCCAGCTCTAAAGGCACTGAGCCGTGCACCCTCAACGAGAGGCAGAAAATAGCATCCTTTTTATCTCTTACTCTTTCATTAACCTCTCTCTAACATGAACTATTTTTTTTCATTCGCAATACAATTGTCGCTGGATAACGAGAACTTTTTGTACCACTCGTATTTCGCATCGTCATTTCTCCTTAGTTTTTGAAAGCACGTGAACAATATCAGCACTAAAGATTGTAGCCTATCAGGATTTCACGCTTCTTGGCTGCACGCTGTCATCGCCGCTTGGGCAGTTGTAGACACAAAAATTGAAGCTTGATCGGTTGATTGTGCAGGATATTCATGTGATACAACTAAGAACAAATGGACGGTTGCATAGCAAAGTAGTGCTGGAGCAAATCACGAGTGATAATTTGCGTGCATTGCTCTTTCGTTATTCGTATTTTAGCTTTTTTACTGTATTAACATAGGAAGCCTGTTATACCACGGTGGCACGGGCAGAGGCACTTTAATTTATGTTCTTTTATCACTGCCTCACCATAATTTTTTTGTATTAACATAGGAGGTCCCGCCTGCTGTTTACTACCTTGGGACCTACTCCTGCATACTTACTCACAATGTACATTTCTGATGCTAATAAAGAAACATTGATTGATTGATTGATTGGTTGATTGAAATCGAGAGCATGTACTCTGTAGGCGTCACAGGAACTACTGTCTGCGTCCCAGTAGTGCGCCAAGATGGACGAGCAATATCAGAAAAGAGTACTGCATTCTTTTTTTTAGTTTGGGAGCCTGGTGAGCGGTTCTTTCATGCGGCAGCAACACCACGAACATACGGTGCATGCGCGGGACTGATTGTGTAGTCACCCGTAACAGCAAGCAACCCCTACCCAATCTTATGCTGTTTCACAAGGCACTACAGTAATGCGGTGAAAGCACCTTAGGAAGTGCTTTTTCACACGATTGATAAAAAACAGAATATCTTAGAGGCTGTGTTGCTTTTATTTTCTTATCGCGGTGTTGCGAGGGCTGTTTTTACAGCGGTTTGCTCAAAATTGAAGACTCTCATGGACACTGAACAGTTGCCGCGTCCTCAAAAATCGTGCATGCTGAGCTTGCCAGCCCTAGCTCGTTCGCCAAAGGTGTACACCCTTCCTTTCTTGGTCCTCGCATTGGGGCCTCCAAGATTGGCAGCACAAACTAGGAGGATAGCACATACACCTGGTGGCTAATCCTGACCACGACATGAGTTCGTGTTCCTGGCAAAGTGGCAGCGCAGTGTGAATGCTGGGGTTTGGGCTCCCGTGGCCGCTCGTGATTGCAATGCCTTCCGCAGCAGCGTGCGTTGAACCTGTTCGAACCTGCATGGTAGCTTGGAAGTATGGCAGTTTGAGCTAGTTGCATGACATGACGGTAGTAGTAGTGCGAGAACAGAACGTTGACAAAGTGTCTTTCTTGTCCTTTTGTCATCGTTTTGTTTTCAGGCTATAACTGCCGTCATGCATGGTAGCGTACCCTCGTATCGAGCGTGATGGGTGAAAAATGGTGCGCAACAACCGTACTTCTTTACAATACAGCCTAATGGGCCTTGAACAAAACCCCAGAAAAATCGTTATCACCTCAAACTCATAAGCCGTCATCGTACTAACGAGGTTCTTGTATAATTGGCTTAGCTACGACAACCTTGTAACGCCTTGGTGCAGGTGCTCTGAATTGTTAGCGGTACATTTTGAGGCAGTTTCAATGCATGCTACGCATAGGGGTTCTCTTTGCGCTCTAACTCTGATTGGCAAATAGTGCGTCAAAGCAGACGCCGCGCACAATAAATGGGGAACGTGATCAAAAGCTGCTTTAACGAGGAGGCGGCATGCATGACGTGAAAGTGATGTGTGTATTGTCTCGCAGCCTTAGTATGTACTAAAATATCGATCTACATTTTAGGGTGCCATCAAAAGACGAACGCAGAGCCAGTCAGCCAAACATGGCAGTCAAGGCAGCAGCAGCTCCGCGGGGCGTGGACCAGTGCTGGTACGTGGCTATCATCTGCGCCATGACCACATTCCTCACTTCTGCCACCATACGGTCATCGGGCTTTCTTTACATCGGAATCATGAGAGAATTCCAAGCAGACCATGGTCAAGCAGCTTGGCCAATTTGCCTCATGGGAGCCATGGCCAATATGGCTGGTGAGGGATTTGAAATGTGTCTTTTCGAATATACAATGAGGCAAGCGAATGATGGTCTGTAGTTAAAAATAAACAATGTTTAATTGTACTTAAATCACCATATATATCGACAATTTGCCTACCTATCAGGAGGGATAAAAGTTATATGGTGGCTATGTAAAGGTACGTTTTAGCCAAGTGATGATAAAAATTTTCTTGGTTTGATACTGTGACGCAAGTGGAAGGCGCTGCACCACTGGCCTCCCCTATAGTGTCGTCTTCCGTATGCTCGGTTGCATGCAAGCATTAACACTGTTCATAGTGTTAATGGTAACGTAAAGTTGCCATAGTGAATGATCCGCAATCAGGTTATACCTTCTTGATAGTTATCTTTATAGACTAGTCTATGGATGATTCATCACTATATTTCATTTCTGCAGGACTCGTGGCAGGACCGCTCAGCCAGAAATACACACCGCCACCGGTCATGTTCGCAGGCAGCATAATAATGGCTGGAGGAATCATTGCCTCAAGTTTCGCACCGAGCATAATATGGATTGCTGTGACTCAGGGAATAGTTTTTGGTAAGAATTCAAATGACTCGCACTCTGAATAGTGAAGCGAGGAGCAGTCACTGTCAGAATCTGTTATTTCAGAATATCATCATGGAATTGAGAAGGCAGTAGGTTTCCGATTTGTAGCATATATTTCAATTACATATTGTTTATTTGGGCACATATAAGTATGGCGGAATAGGGAGTTTTAGGGAATGTATATAGACAATCGCATTGCATTAGTCTTTCATTGGAGTGTTCTAAATGATTTCTCCTTACGGAAGTTATCTCTGACTGTTTTTATGCTGCTTAACTATTGGACACTACAGGTGCATCACGCAATTTGTTACTACTTACAAGTGCTGCTCATGGTAAGGCTTACAATGTTACTCGGGTTTCCCGCACGTGCACCTTTTTATTAGAGGCAACTATTGTACAGTCCTCGTCAAATAATACAGTGTGCCCGAGATACAGTGACCACCTACTGTGATGCCCACTCGTTGTAATCCTAGATACGTAATACAGGGTTTTATCATTGATTGAGCACTGATCAAAAAATCTTTACACATCAACCTCACATTGGAGCGAAGCGCCACAGCTGATCATTGCGCTTTAAGTCAAGTGCGTGCAGGCTTTGAATAGTGTTGCAATGCTTGTGAGACATTCAGTCATGGTGGTGGAAATACAGGAGGCTGGTTACAGCATTTTTCATGAGACATACCAGTCTCACACCAGGTCTAATATAAGTATCATCATCATAGATTGAACGTGGGGATCCCATGATAATTTACATGAATTAAGGCAACATCCACGAACAAACGAGTTCAGTTCACGAAACGCTTCCAACGGCTCTATCCCTGCTTACTGCTAACTGCTCCTACACAGCAGTATAGCTCATATACACACGACCACAATTATAACAACCGGTAAATCACTTACGAACTCGATGAGTAAACATGCCCAACGCAGAAACGTTGTGGAAGCAGTGCAAAAGAAAATTACATCATTTTAGCCCTCACAGAAGTCTCCTTAGTAGAACTGGTCGCATATGCTTGTTCTTTGTTTTACTCCCGAAGCATCGATTCCGAGGAATAAACCACACTCTACTAGTGACGCTAAGGAGACAAAAATTAGGAAGAACCAAATACTGGAAAGCGATTTAATGCATGAGCTGTACATACAGTGCACGGAAGATATCAAGACATCACAACATTTCGCCTCAGCCAATTGAAAACACAAGATCTCATTGGCTGTGGATTATCGAGAGTATATAGAGTGTTGAAAAAGTGTACGCTTAGGAAATAACGCTTTAAGCTTCACAGCTTACCTATAGAGAACGAAAAGAAAACTGATTCTAAGACAAGATTGAAAACAACGCTGTTAACAGTGATTCATTGAATACGCTCCAATTATTCATATCCAAAGCTATTTAAATGAAAATAATTATTTATTCGGGCCTTGAAGCGCCTCTTTAGTCTGTAGAGGACATACCCGGTGGCTTGCAGACATGCTATGAACTATATGCCAAATCTGCCAAACGTGTGCGCTTAGCGTTGTTTAAACGCGGAAAGCATTGTTGCCCTTTGCCAAGCTGTATTTTTCAAAATGAGATTTATGATCACCCCCTGACGGAGTTTCTTGAGCATGGTGTTGAACACCAGAAAATTGAGAGCAGTCTGATAACCAGCAGCTGATATCATTTGAGAGCGAAATTTGCACTGGAGGTGCTTCTTGCTGCAGGGTGCGGTCACGTGGTGCCACAACGCTCCATAAGAATGTAACATTATACAGTAGGTGCACTCACACATGGGAATCGCAAGATAAGGGAACATTCGTGCTTGGTAACTTACGCTCATGGTGGTGACGCTCGCTGACGTAGCTTCTTTTCCTCGAGACACCCCTCTACAGTGTGTGATAGATCACGCTCGTCCGGACGACATAAAAGAGAAAGTGCTTAAAGCGCACAACAGATCCCAGCAATTCTTTTCGGGCTCGATGGCTTCGAGAAATCGCCGCGGCAATCAATTGGAGAGTCAGTAACTACAACAATAAATGACACAATGATTACAGCAACACTGTTGCGTAAAGGTGCTTTCTCAACATATGCTAATGTTTCGGAATGAATTATGAGATGGAGAGCGTATTCACTTCCCAAAATAAATGATAGGGGCTGATTTAGTTTTATTTAGGTGAACATTAAAGAAATGCAGCTGGTTGAAAATCCCACCTTCATCCATTACAGCGATGCACAACACATCATAGTTTAGGAATGAGAAACCTACAAAATTATTATCTTACTGTTTGTCATTCACTTACTACAATATCTTTATTTGCAATCTTTACTATAAGTCCACCACCTTCTGACCACTTACCATTTTCTGACAAACGAAACTAATTGGTAACATTGCGTATTTATGAATTTCCGCTAGCTCATTTTCTACATGTTATCTTTTATTGTAGCATCTAACCTGCAGAATACTTCACAATGAAGCCATATGAATATGTTGAGTAAACAAGTGCATGGGCGTAGCGATCTCGCTTATATACATGGTTTAACAAGATTAGCGTTAGTGAAGCTCAAATGAAACAAATAAAAATTGCTAAATTATACAATAAACCCAAAATATACGCCAAGCTCTCCTTTTCGTCACGATGATGTGCAATCATCTGATCGTTTCAGATTATAAACAACCCCAAGCAGCTTCCTAATTTTTCAATAGGACTTGTTACCGATGTGAATCTATTTATTTACACATGTGATTATTTGCACGTGGCTGTTTCGTAAGGTTTCGATGCTTTAACACGCATTGTGTGTAGCGGCAAAAATCAGGTGTTACTTTGCATTGTTGTTAGAGCTCATAAGTAGTTTAAATGTCAGCTAAGAGACGTGACATAGTTCGTTAGCCTGAGCAACCGTGCTGTATCAATGTGCTGCTGTTACGGTCATACATTTTACTAATAACGACAACGCCTTCCTGTTTTATAGATACTTTATATAAGGAGATCTTAGCACACAAGGAGCCGGCGACTCCTCCCCTTGAGTGAAAGTTGAACAAATGTATCAAAGGAAAAATAGCAAGCAGTACACGGGAAATAAAACAGCCGAGCACGTATATGCAAAAACACACTCATACGCGCATATCAAACACCGACAAAAAGATAAGAAATGTTTGAAAGTAAAAAAAATGTATGTCATACTTTCTCTAGTTAACATTCAATCCAACTGGCACAATGTAGTAGCAACCTCATGTGGTCCTTATGAACATGTATATAATACTGCGCATAATAAGTATGTCATACGTTACACAAATGAACGTTTGTTATTTACTAGTACTTGTTAGCGATTCCGCCGTCTTTAAAAATTCCTTTAACGCTTTTGGTGAGTACGTCTCTAACGCAAGCCTTCATTGAATTTCGAGAACTTACCTCATCAAGAGCCCGCAGTGAGCATAAATTTGAAAGTCTACTAAGTAATCCCTGTGTTCATTTAGATCAATGTTCTATCCACTGCTGTGTGAGGCACCTGTGCTCTCACATGCGACTGCTGTTTTAAGCGCTGTGAGTGAAGCATGAGAGAGAGTGATATGGTATGGAGAAAAATAGAGAAGTTAACCGGTGAACAAGTACTTGGTCTGCTACCATACACTGGGGATGGTGAAATGAGAGACAGAAAAGTAACGAAAATGAAATGAGAGAGATAGAAGTAAAGAGAGACTGAGAGAGAGAGAAAAAGAGAGAGAGAAAGAGACGGATGCGAAAACACCACGCACTAGAACGTCACAACCGTTTGACGAAGCGAGCTGGTGGCAGAAACTTCAACGGGGTCTTCATCGCACTTAGGCGTGAAGCTCGATCTTTCCGGCATTCTAAAATTAATTTTTCGGAAAGTGGCTTGTTGTCGAGGCCTGCAAACGCTGATGACAGAGACTGTCTCGAAAACGTGTATATGATAGCGCATTAGAAACATGTAAACGGGTTATGAGAAGACTAAGCAACAGCTGTTGCGCTTGCAATCACACAAACATCAAGATGAACTCACTTTCGGAAGTCTTGTGCTTCATGTGCATATTATCTACTTGTTTGCTTATTATTGTTGGTTACGGCTAGTTAGCTTGAACGTTTACTATAGCACCCCGAAGGTAAGCCGAATGTTTTGACTGAAATGAAAAACACATATTCGAAATTTGACGTTTCTTATCGTGTCTGGCTAATTCTTCAATAAAAAATAAGCCGTATACCAGCTGCTTGGCATTTACAACCTTACTTTCATGCCTTATCCAAACAGGTTTCCTTTTCTGTCACTCTTCTTTGATTTCTTAGTTGAACATGCAAACGCCCATTGATTATCTCTGAAATATATTCTTCATTCATGCATGGCGACATGTATTTGTTTTCTTTGATGGTTGTCAGCATAATAAAAAAACGGCCTGCCATCGGTCTTGCAATCACCCTTGGGCAAACGCATGCTTATATAACGTATATTTCCTTTGCATGTCCTCAAGGCATAGGATCAGGCCTGGTGTTCATGACTCTTCCTGTCTTCATCAACCAGTACTTCGACAAGTACAGGGGCTTCGCACTCGGCATCACTTACACTGGCTCCACGAGCTCGGCCTTTGTGTTTCCGCGGCTGTTGCTGTACCTGGAGAAGACCTACAACTTCCGGAGCAGCATTATGATTTTCGGCGCTATTGTCGGTCACGTGATCCCCATTAGCCTCCTCCTGAAAGAGCCGCCGTGGATTCGCCGCAAACGTGTTGAAGACAAACTGGCTTCCAAGTACGCCAAAGAAGTGTTTACAATTGAGAAAGAAGTCATCAGAGAGAGATCGAACATGACCCAGAACGGCATGCTTCCGAGTAACACAGAAGACGTTAACGCCAAACCGAAACCAAAAAGACACGTTAATCCTTGGAGTCTCCGACATGGATTCACGGTGCTCAAGAGTCCCATGTTTTACGTGGTGACGTTGACGTATATTTTGTTTGGTTACAACTTTGACGTGTTCATGGCCACGATTGTTGACTTTGCCATTGACAGGGGCACGTCGTTGGAAGCAGCCGTGGGACTTATACCACTTTTCTCCATGACTGACACGTTCGGACGCCTGTGCATCCCGCTGCTGGCAGACAGAGGGTACGTGACGCGCAGTACTCTGGCCATGTTCACTTACCTGTGGTTGGCCATAGTGCTTCAAGTGTTTCCACTTGTGCATGGCTACTACCAGCTCCTGGCCGCCTGTCTGTGCCTTTCTATGGCGATTGGGTGCGGCGTCACCATGTATCCGACTCTTATGGCTGACTACATGGGCATTCAGAGGCTTCCCATCAGCTATGGTATCGTCGGTACGGTTGCCGGTCCGTTGTTTATCATGAAGCCACTTTTCATAGGTAGGTATATTTGTGTTTTATATGGTCCTTTGTTGACTAAACGATTTCCATAAAAAAGAAGAAACTGTTTTAATGAACCCAAGTGCTACTTCTAGAACCCTTAATAAAATTCGCCTTGAGTTAATAGAAAAAGAGTGAATAATGAAAATATTTTAATATATTCTTCCAAGCCATTCGCCGGAATTCATCATCCTCGCTCTGGCAGGTTTCTTGACCGCATAATTTGATCTTAAACTCTAGGGTCTTCATTATGTCTCATGCTTTATTACCATATAGGAATTACACCGGTATTAAAATACGAATATGTAATGTAGTGATTCACTGCTACCTTTTTTCTTGGTCCTTTTTTCTTTACAAGTGCAGTAAATGAATGAACGTTGTGCCAGCAATGTTAAAATCGCCTATCGGTTTGAGCACAGTATTGTCGGCGACGAGAAAAAGTGACGTTAACAAAGAAGTGAAATTTGAGGATTTCTAAGGATACCAAGCTTCGACAGTTCAGGTGTACATCTTGCAAAAAGTTACTAATCTTTTTTCCATTAATTATAAACCCACTGATCAACGGTTCATAGAGTTCACTCACTTAAATTGTGAAAGAACACTGCAAGGAAATGTACATAAGAACAACTGATGCCGTTGTATACTTACGGGATCGGATTTTCTTACTAGGCAATCATTTACATGGTCGTTGATTAGTCAAGCGCAGCAACTAATGGTGATTCAGAGTGCTGGAAACATTCTTACGCAAAGAATTTCGAAGTTACTGAATAGGCTTTTTGTTCGGCGCTATCTAGCAGTTGACTACTTTTATATTATATTTGAAAACACTGACCACTCCCTTTAAGACTATTATGGCTTACGCTAAATATGGGTTTTTTTACTCGCTTCGTCGACTGTAGTGAGCTTGTTCAGACGATGCAAGACGAAAGCTTTTTATTTAATGAGTTAACAGCATTGTGTTAGCCTTCATCGAAAAATGTCACTTACCTTTTCAAATAGGTCATGTAGTGCTTTGAGGCGCACTTCGCAATATAAAGGGGCATATAAAGTAGGCACGAGGTATGCAGGTATGGGGCGTAAAATGATGACCTAAGTGCTGCCAATTTCTTTCCGTGTTTCTTTCTACGCATCAAGGTGTTTCGTAGTGCATTTAGCTGCGTAGGCTAAATAACGAAAACTTTTTCTCATGCTTCCACATCAATCTTTCTAATTTGCTCAAGCGTGTTTGAAAAAATTGTACATGTCTTGTGCACACATGAATTTTAAATGCTACTTGGAGCGGACTAAAACATCTAGAACTTAATATTTCATATTTTCATTGAGAACGCAGTTCATTGTACTTTAGTATAAAGATATCAGTATTCTTTTCAATATTCCACCTAGTACATATATTAATCTAAGCTTAGTTTTGAGTATTGATTCACCAACCTAAACTTCATTCAGGTTACGCCGACTTCACTTGTTATGCTTAGCGTGGAACCAACCCATCTAAGATCTCAATAATTTTCGAAGAAACCGCGAGTTAGACTGTTTAGAGACTTTAATAATAACTCTTGTTAGTTTGCTGTTTTCCAAAAGTTTTAGCCTGAATATCACTTTACGACATGAGGTTGCGAAAGTTGTACTACAAAAAGCAGTTTTTCCTCAGCGTTCGTACAAAAAATATGTATCGTTCAAGCCTCCTTGAGCGACTGAAATATAAACAAATGGGTCCTCCTACTACGAATGCACAGTGCTATAATAACACATCAATGTTATTTAGGTTTTTTGTGTTTCTATGCATTATAGAGCGGATATGAATAAGCAAGATGGCTTTCAACTGAACAATACTAAATTGATAAATAACTTCAGTGGCTGAAGTCATGTATTTTGGCGATTTTTTAATGAAGTACCTACCTGAAGGAAACGCTGATTGCCATGTTTGTGTATTTTTTATGATGGCTTTATCTAGATGGTTTAGTGATATTCCGGTACCAACGCTACCATAATAATACACAGCTATGGCAATTATTGTTTACATCAGATAATTTAATAAAAGGAGTATGGAGCAGAAGTTGCGTCAAATAAATACGGAAATTTCAAAACTTATATTTCGATTAAACATGCAGGTATGATGCCCGATAAAGTGATGAAAAATAAAATCGCCTTTCACCATTGCTAAACATACACACTTTGCAGACAGCGAAGTATAGTAGCAAAAGTACGTGCGAATTGTCGAAAGAAATATCTTGAGAAGGCAAGGTACTAGAATGTCATTGTTTGCTTTATGAATTAACCAATAACTACGACCTAAAGCAAAGGCGTACAGTGAGTATGGGTGCCGAATTTTACCATATAGTGTTCTGTCAACGCCACCACTGTATTTCAGGGATGAGGTTCGTAAACCAGCAATACTGCAGTGGAATGCCAGGGGACTGAGATCGCGCATTGGTGACTTTCGTCGATTTGTGTACGTCAATATGCTTCCCGTAATCATCTTCTGTAAGCCGAAATTATCGAGTGCAATACGACTCTCGGGATACAAACCTTTTATGTCGTCTACTGTTACTGAAAGCAGCAAGGTTCTGGCGTACATTCGCCGAGACCTCACTTACATCGTTCAACCTGTACCACCTCATGACGGAAACCAAACTTATGCTTAAGAGTAAAAAAGAGGAGGCTCAACATCACTGTGGTTGGCGCATATTCATCACCATCAAGCCGTTTCGATCAAAAAAGACTACGAGACATCATAGCGTTAACTCCTGACCTGTGTGTTATCATTGGGGATTTTAATGCTCATCATACATTAAGGGGAAGTCAGAATACCAACATGAAGGGCAGAAGCTTGGTGTCTTTTGCCTCCGACAACCAACTTTGGTTACTGAACGATGGCAGTCCTACATTTTTACGTGGCTCCAAATACAGTAGCTGTCTCGACTTGGCTTTTGTTTCGTGAAGCCTAGTGAAACATACTGAATGGTTCACGGACATAGAAACGCACGGGAGTGATCACATTCCAACATACCTCAAGATCAGAGAATTATCGCCTCGTAAAGTGCGCGACATGGTTAAAAGAGAGGACTGGAAAAAATTTCAGTTTCGTATGGAAGACCAATGCCAAGAACACCTATCCGATTTAGACGAGACCATCAAGAGCACTGTAAAAGAGACTGTGTGTACGATTCCATGCCCTGTAAGAATCATGGACATCGACATAGAGCTGGAGCAGCTTCAAGCCTCGCGACGACGAGCTGAAAGAAGGTACCGGCGCAAGAAGGACATAGAAGATTTACGGACTGCTAGAAGTATGCAGAAGAAGATCAAACGTCGGTTGGACAAGCTAGAATTCCACCGCTGGATTACTTTCTGCGAGTCACTCGACCCTCGTAAGCCTTTATCGCAGATATGGAGGACGGTTAGAGGTTTGCGGTCATCGCCCATTCAGAAGTCACCATTCCATACCTTAGCCCTTCACCAAAATCGACCAGATGTGGACGTTGCTGAAGAGTTCTGTGCCGGATTATCAGGGCAAACTACAGCCATCAGCAGCTCACCACTTTCTAGCAGTTGTCCGCCACTACGTGATTCCTGTATGGACTTCCTGTTCACCATTCAGGAGTTCAAAGCAGCACTCGCTTCTTGCAAACGTACCTCCGCACCAGGACCTGACGGAATCTACTACAGAGCCCTGTGTCATCTGGGTGAGCGCGCGAGAATAGCTCTACTTCAGCTATATAATGATTGTTGGCTACAGGGTACTGTCCCCTTAAGTTGGAAAACTAGTCGTCTAGTACCATTACTAAAACCTGGCAAATCATCATTGGAACTCTCCTCCTATCGCCCGATCGCATTGGCGAGTTGCGTGGGTAAAATGATGGAGAGAATGATTCTCGGTTGACTCGAGTGGTACTTGGAGTATCATGAGATCTACCCAAATGCCATGGCTGGCTTTCGACGTGGTCGATCATCGATCGATAGCAACATCGATCTAATCACGTACGTTGAACACGAGAAAGGCCATAAGCGTCTTTGCGCCTCTCTGTTTGTTGACGTCAAAGGAGCCTATTATAACGTTACACATGAAGCCGTCCTTACCGCACTAGAAGAGATTGGAGTGGGTGGCCGAATGTTTAAGTGGATATGCAGTTATCTCCAAATGCGATTCTATTTTGTGAGTACAGAGACTGCGAACACGTCTACACATTTCATTTGTCGTGGCGTCCCTAATGGTGGTGTACTGAGCCCCGTGCTATTCATTATAACACTAATCGCTCTCCGTATGCACCTACCAAACAATAATTATCTATCAACATACGATGATGACATCTGCATCTGGACATCTGCGGTACCTCGCCTGCAGTTACGAGCGAGAATACAGAGAGCTGCTACTGCAACTGCTTTGTATCTACGCAATCGCAGCCTGGAAATTTCCTCCGGAAAGTGCGCTCTTCTGGCATTTACGCGCAAACCTATGTCGAATTACAGTGTGTCGCCCCGCCGCGGTGGTCTAGTGGCTAAGGTACTCGGCTGCTGACCCGCAGGGCGCGGGTTCGAATCCTGGCTGCGGCGGCTGCATTTCCAATGGAGGCGGAAATGTTGTAGGCCCGTGTGCTCAGATTTGGGCGCACGTTAAAGAACCCCAGGTGGTCTAAATTTCCGGAGCCCTCCACTACGGCGTCTCTCATAATCATATAGTGGTTTTGGGACGTTAAACCCCACATATCTATCAATCAATTACAGTGTGTCAATTAACGGTCTAAATATACTATATCGTAGATCTCACAAATTTCTGGGTGTCATAGTCGACAGAGACATATCATGGAGCCCTCATGTGTCGTATTTGAAAAAGCGATTGACAGGCATATACCATCTTTTCAAGTTTCTCGCTGGAAAGACTTGGGCAATGCAGCCTAATGCTGTGTTACGACTGCACAGGGTGCTTTTTCTTGGCTTTTTACGATACAGTCTGCCTGCATTATCAAACGCCAGCAAAACAAGTCGACGCATGATCCAAAGCGTTCAGACACAAGCGCTTCGACTTCGAATATGTCTAGGTCTGCCTCAGGGTATCTCAACAATAGCGACTATAGCTATAGACAAAGACCACCTCGTGCAGACCCATATTGAAATTGAAGCTTTGAGGACACATAAGGCATGTGGGCCGGACTCCCCATCACCACCTAGCCTCTCTGCCAGTGGATAGACCTCATACTTCCTTTTGTCGAACAATAACTACACATGGTGACTCCCTACCAACTGATTTTACTCCCGCGGCGAGACCTTCAATTCCTCCATGGTGCCTTAAACAGCCAGTCATCAATCTGACAATACCAGGCATCCAGAAAAAAAACGAGATTTCTCAATACCAGCCCTCAAGCAGCTCGCCTTTCTTCTGCTGTACCAGAAGTACCAAGACTGCACCCATGTCTACACCGACGGCTCCGTACTTCCAAACAGCTCTACTGCGGCGGTCGTTATTCCAACGCACGCCACAACCATCAAATTCAGGACAGCTCATGCAACCACAACAACGGCAGCAGAGCTTGCAGCGCTTCGCGCTGCGCTGCGTTTCATTAACGACCAAAGCACGCAACGGTGGTTGATTTTATGCAACTGCAAGGCGGAATTGCAGTCACTTTTGTCAATTCTACGCCGTGGTCAACACGAGCAGTTGGTATTTTAAACAGCGGAAGTGCTACACCATATAACATAGAAAGGGCACCACGTTATACTTCAGTGGTTGCCAAGCCACTGAGGAATTATTGGTAACGAATGAGCTGATCAAGCTGCCCGTTCAGCCCATACAGAAGACAACGACCAGTCAATACCTCTCTCAAGGACGGACGCTGCTAGGAGGCCCCGCATGCTTGCTCGCCAACGCTTCATGGCTCTTTGAAATGAGCCTCTCTTTAGGCATCCAAGAATACGATGCGTTGATCCAACGTTAAGCATGCAGCTTCCAACAAAAAAATGGCAGCATATCCACGGAGTGAATGATGGAGAGTGGGGCGAAGCATTCGTCCATCCATGCGTCCGTTTGTGTGACCGTCCATGCGTCTGTTCATGCGCCCGTCCCTGCGTTCGTTCATGCATACGCCCCTGCGTCTGTTCATGCGTCCATCCATGCATCTGTCTGTGTGTCCGTTCGTCCATCTATTCAACACTCCAAATCCCACCTTCTCGCATCTTTTTATCATATATTCTCATATAGAAGCATTGCCATTCAGTGGACATTCCAAGGACTAAACGAGAGGTGGCACACGCACACTTTCTTACGGCTTGCGCTTCGGGTCTACTTCCCAACTTCAACCACCTTGAGTTCATGGTATATACTAGTTCACTGTATTCATGGCACTGCGGCCCAATGCTTGCTAAACCTTTCTAAAACCAAGGAGGTTACGCCCAGCGAGTATAACGTAGCAACCTTTTCCTGTCAGATAGTGCTCAATGTACATGCCAGTGGCTGCTAATGTGAAACGAGAGACAGGAGGATTCAGCTTATAATTTCTTACGGCTTGCGCTTCGTATCTGCTTCCCCCCTTTAACCACCTCGAATTCTTTCATGGTATATACTAGTTAATTGTATTCATGGCCCTGCGGCTCAACGCTCACTAAACCTTTCCAAAACTAAGGAGGTTACACCAAGCGAGTATATTGTAGCAACCCTTTCTTGTCCGATAGTGCTTAATGCACATGCCAATAGCTGCTAATGGGTATCGCAGCGTGCGCGTTGACTAAAAACCGAATGCTCCTGTCTCTCATTCCCCATTAGCAGCCATTTGCATGTACATTGAGCACTATTTTTTATTGTTAAACAACGCACAGAATAAATCTTTCACCGGCACCACCTTGGAGGTCAAATGTTATACCTATTTCGTGTATGTGCCACCGGTGGTTACATACTACGAGGGACGCAAAAGCCATGCCATAAGGAGCTTCGCCCCTAAAAATTCGACGAGGCGATGCTACTGCTCTGTGCAGACTATGGTTGGGAGTCGCGTTTACCCGTGCGTACGCGTTCCGCATTCGTATGGCCGAATCCGCTGACTGTGCACACTGCGGAGATAAACAATTCGACCTTTCCTGTGTGACTGCTCGAAATATAACCTGGAAAGACAACACTTTTCTAATAAACTGAACAGGTTAGATGACCAGCCGCTGCCACAAGAAAGTATACTGCGCCATCGTCATGACTCATCGTCACAGAAGAAACTGGGGCTTCTTACGAACTACTTGACTATCGGAACGCCTCTAGAAGAAACTGGGGCTTCTTACGAACTACTAGACTATCGGAACGCCTCTTAGTGGACTTATTTGGTGTGTGCGTGTGTCTCGGTGTTTTTCTCTTATTTATTTTTTATCTCTCTCTTTCTCTTTCAATCCCCTATTCCCCAACCCCAGTCTAGGGTAGCATACCGGATACTAGCATGTGGTTAACCTCCCTGCCTTCCTTTTTTCTCGTTTTCTTCTCTCTCTCTCCTTTATTTCTTTCAATGCCAGTACAAACACGTGCTTTTCAACTGGAGCCATCGGTCCACCTTAGTTAAGGGAGAGGTGATGCGATGCTACATGATGAGTGGAGCTGCTTCCACCACATGTGCATCCGAGCGCTTTCCCCCATAGATGCGATAGATGTATCTCCTGCTCCAACACCATCGGTCTGTCGGATTTGTTCCTTTGTGCTCCTTCTTTGCGACTCGAAGCAATGCCGCCGCATCACACAGCAGCGCTTCCAATGACGCTTCCCCATCGATTGCCCGCAAGGCTCTGTGAACGGTGATACGCTAACTCAAAACATCGTATCTATCGTAGAGCCAGCCTGACCCTCAATAATGTGAACACAAAAAATACAAGATGCCACCTCACGGACCTGTACACAACTAAGCAAAGAATCCCTTCATATGATTTCCGTCAAGAGGTACTCCATAAGGAGCTCTCTCTCCCATAACCGTAAAGAACACGTGAAGGCTAGGTGATGTGTGAGAACAGGAAAGGTCTGGAGGTTAGGTTGGAGTACAGCTAGATCAGGCGCATTTGGCTAAAATAGAGGAGGCATACGTTTTGTACAATCCTCAAATAAAAAATTATGCCCGAGGGCTAAAGTTTGTCATATGTAATTTTTGTTAACTGAATTCCTTAGGGTTATATTACTTGACGGTTCATAACAGATCTAAGAGTCAACAATTGCAGTGTTGCTTTTTGAAGTGTGACAGTATTCTTTCACTACGGGATATTCAAAATGTTCGGCGCTATATGCAGACAATTTCTCAAACTCAATTCATTGTTTGTTTGTTTTGTAGAGCGCAAAAGTGAAACCAGTCGAATATCGGAGCCCTTCAAGTTCTAGTTGCTGATTCTTTTTCTTAGTTCTGTGTTGACTTCCAAATGCTTCGTTCACTGCTAAGGCAACGAAGAAACCCTGGCGATGCCGCAAACAAGGCTGCAATTTGTACTTGAACTTACCAGTTAGCCGAATGGACAAAAATATTTGAGAGGCTCGAACTTCTTTATTCAGCAAGATAGACTCTGTGTTTTGGTTTGAAAATGACCAGCGCAGCCAAAGTTCTCTTCAAGATCAATGCCTATTGCTATTTATTTCCTGTCCGGCGAAATCAGCTAGCCCTACCGAACATTGTATTTGCGATACACCTATTCTCAAACAGATGGCTGGCGTTCACGTGCACGACAGTACATGATATATCAACATTGATTTGTCTTGTTGATTATTGATGAAAAGAAGGATTTACGGATGATAACATGTGTAAACGGAGCCACAAACTGTGCTACAAGTGCAGTCACTGATTTACCGCATTTGCGGTAAATCAGTCCTCCACGCGAGACCCGATCACAGAGGTTCGCATAGCCACGGCTTTGCAAGCTCTGCAATTGTTTGATAAGCGTGCACTGCGAAGACGATGTGTGTTACGGAGCTTGAATAGAGGTGGCACTGTTTGTTCAGTAGACATAGGGCGCCTCAATACCAGCGTTCCTTGTACAGGATGGTGAGACTCATTGTCCGCTCGGCTTGCATATTGATATAAATCGTGAAGCTATTGTTGTGTGGAACGGGGCCGTATTAGATCTGGCAGTGTACATGAGTACGGCCTCTCTA
Source organism: Rhipicephalus microplus (assembly GCF_043290135.1). Lineage (NCBI taxonomy): Eukaryota > Metazoa > Arthropoda > Arachnida > Ixodida > Ixodidae > Rhipicephalus > Rhipicephalus microplus. The sequence continues at coordinate 196,560,605 of NC_134702.1, forward strand.
TGAGAGCGTTCCTTGAAGAACGCGTAAGGACATTAGGTCTAAAAGAACAGGTATCGTGTTGTGGGATGTTGCCCCATATTGGTTCAAGCACTGGACGCTGTCAATATTCTATACGAAAGAACGCTGCCATGGAGCCATCCTACGTGGATCGTAGTACTCGTCTTTTAGCTGAGCGCGGGTATTTGTATGCCTGTAGGCTGTTTTCATTAGCACGTGACGTCCGATAATATACTTCTCCGTGACATGGGCAAAAGAAAGAACGCAAGATTTCAAAAAAAAATACGTCACTTAACGGACACACATATCGTTAAAAAACCCATACCTATAATACTGATTTCCGTGCGATAGATTATGATGAAAGGCATTATAAGTCACTAGTGTGCAATAAATGCGCATGAATTGGGTCGCTCTATAAAGAGCCGGAACACGAGATCAGTATTTTTGTTTGGTTTGCGGTGCACTGATCATGCACATGTTGATACCTTACGTGGTTTAAAACTTAGACCACATGCTATTGCCAAGTGTGTAGATATGTGCGGCTTAGTAAATGGTTCGAGGAAGGCAGCAAAGCGTTGCTGGGGTCCCTAAGAAACAACGTCGCTTAAGTGTATATATATATATATATATATATATATATATATATATATATATATATATATATATATATATATATATATATATATATATATATATATATATATATGTATATATATATACATATATATATATATATATATATATATATATATATATATATATATATATATATATATATATATATATATATATGGGAAAGAAGAGCATCGAACGCGTTATTCGAAGGTCGTAGGTTCGATTCCTGCTCACGGCTGGTTATTTTTTCATCCACTTTCCTTTCTTCCTATTTACATTCCTTGGCACTACTGTTTGTTAGAAATCTTATATATATATATATTTATATATATATATATATATATGACACGTGTATGTAATTACATTGGCAAGTACGATTGAGATGTAATGATGTGCAAGTTTATTTAAATGTTTTCAGGAAGTTATCCTCTGTAATGAACGCTTTTCTTTAGTGCCAAATTCAGATCAGAAACACCCACTGCTTTAGAATAGCACGGCAGCTATGCAAAGCCTTGCGCCTCATGCGGTTGCTTTCTGCGTGAGTTTTGAACAACGCAGAGCTCCCATATTTCGTTCTTGTCAATTTCTGGCAGAACATTATGGTCACTGACCTCTCAGTGCTGGATGACAAAATAAACAGCCGTAATCTCTTGGTCCGAAAGCTCCACCAACGACTGCGGCTCAGTCATTCCCTGGCCTCTATACTCTAGCAGACATTTCCAAGACGACGCCCAACACAAAATGGTTGACACGCCTAGTTTTTCTGGAGCACCAAGCATTATGAGGGTCATTCGAAAAACATAAGAATGTGAGAAAAATGTTTAAAAAATTCACAAAAAAAGAAGCACAAAAACATTGCCCAGAAGTACTAAAAATTTATATGAAATTTTGCAAACCATATCACTTAATGGCGCATGTGCTGAGAAGATATGCAAACTCTTTGTCTGTGACATGCGTCGAGGCTTTACTTACCCATGCTTCATCCATTCGTTTAACAAAGAAAGCTTCTATCGCTAGCTATCTGTGATCTATGTTTCGACGAAATTTTTGTATCGGCATTTCTACTACAAAATAGTAGTAATACTACTGTATGAACACAAACTATCGCATACTTTGAGCGATGTCGCTTACAGGTAAGGGAAAAAATTAGCCTTCCTGGCTCCTTAAAAACTTTCTAGAATTTTTGCATTGGTTTGAAGAAAAATGAAGCAAACAACAAGGAAAGATATGTAATCAATCACTCTTCCACCTTTGTGCCCTGCGAGCACGGTATAGTACACCAGATTCCTCTTGCATATGGTCGGCCATACATGGGGCAGAGCGGCCGCTGTATTGATGTGAGCTTAAAAGAGCACAGAAATTCACTCAAGAATGCGAACGCTTCGCATTTGGCATCGCACTGCAGCACGTGTGTCTGTTCACCTCTTTTCACCGACATAGAAATTATTCAAAACATGGATCTCATATAACTGCGGAAGTGGTAGTAGTTTTCTATGTTAAACGAACGGATAAAGAATATGTCAGTGAGACACTGATGTATCTCACAGAAAAACAGTTCGCATATCTTCTCAATACATGTGTCGATAGGTGATACTTGTAACTTTCAATTCCTTTTGCGGAATTGTGATACAAAAGGTTGATAAAGTTTTTTTTTCATCGTTTTGTATTTTTGTGATTTTTAGCACGTTCTTGTGTTCTTCAAATAAAACTTTCATTTGCGAGTGAGCACTCTTCTCCGTCCGTTACGTCTTCCGTCTTCCTCGATTTGGCACTGCAATAAAAAATGCATCCGTGCCAAGTAGCTCAACTTTCTATACTACTGCAATTTATTTCATGTACACTGGACTATGTTCAATGTAATAACCCTTACGTTTCAATTAGGGTAACACTGCTTCTAAGGTGTCAATAACGGCCTGTAGAGCTAGGACAGTCGTGTCACAGCCTAGACAAGAAAGGTCCCCACCGGACCTTACTGCACTGTTTGGAATGTTGCATCCACCACCTGGACACGCATGTAAGGCCTACCTTGCTTTGAAAAATGAGTATCCCCTACTCATATTGCATGCTATAACAGATATCCTTTCAAGTGGTATGATATAACAAATATTTTCGACTGGTATGCTATAACAATTGATATGCTATAACAGATACCGTTTCAAGTGGTGCGACTTTTATTCCATGAAGGAATTGGACACCCAAATGCAGCTTTCAGTTTTTGTGAGGATCGGGAAAAATAAGTTTCTAGATCAATAATAAACATATTCTAAACAAGCTTTTTTTGCTACAACTGCTTTTTAACTGTTGAATACTCTAGTATATATATTTAAGCAGCGGTTAAGACATCACAGGGATTCGTCATATACATGTGTTTTAATGAAGCAATCCGATTTTCATTCAGGGTATGACAGCGAAACTGCACACTTGCTTTATCAACGCAGTGAATAATTCGCTACTTCGCTGTGTCAGTTCGAAGCTAAAAAGTGTGGGCCTAATTTTTTTTTGCCGTGGTGGCTGCATTTACATGACGCTCAAGTGCAGAAACACCCTAAAACATGGTGACAACGATTGTTAAAACATGTGGTAAACCAAATGGCTCATCTGCTCGAAATTACCCGGCTTGCTTGTTAGTGTTTTCTTCTTGTTAACTTGATATTTTTTAGTAAAACACGGAACTAAATATTGCATATTGCGTCACCTGCAGGCTATTTCCGAGACAACGTAGGTGCCTACGACAACATGTACAGATTCCTATCGTGTGGCCTTTTCGTGGTGGGCTTCATTTGGATAGCCGTGTGCCTGAGCGAGGGCCGCAAGCGCAAGGCGTGGCAGCCACCTGCAGAGGGAGCGACAGAAGCCTTCGTTGTTGCTGGTCATGCCATCTACTGTAACCCTGGCTTTGTGGTCATGGAACCTGGTTGCAGCGAAGAAGAATACACAGCATCGAGCACGCCAAAACCGACTCTGGAGTGCCATAGTGGTTCATCATGAGACTTCACGGATTTGTAGGTCCTCTAAAACAAGTGAACTCCTATCCCCTTAAGTGCCTAAATGTTCGTTAAGAAAAGAGCGACTGCATACGGGAGCATGGGAAAGCCGAGAAATACGGGTTGTTAAATAATTTATTCAATACTGGGAACTCGTTCCCTAGGAACCTTTACGCTTACATATCGGCTACATAGATGTCGTTCAAGCAACACGACTGTTCATGACCTTGTGAAAGCATGATTGCCGTTCCCCTGCGACATACGCAATTCAGTCCAGCGCATATTTGGTCAAAGATATACAGGAGCACACTTACAAAAAGCGCATACTATTAGTGTTTGAAACTTCGGCCATGGCACGGCCTTCGTCAAATTTGTTCAAAATGCAAGCCTCAAGTCACTTTAAGGGGCACCAGCCTGAGACCACACTGAAGCTATACCATTAGTAAACAAGTAAAAAACTACAATATAAATATACTACGGGGGTAGATCATACGCAAGAAAAAGCCCTCAAAATGATGAGGTATTGACTGAAGAAGTCACGAGGGTTGAAGTATATAGTACCGTACAGTGCTGGACTGTGGCATCTCCCTTTGTACGCTACGTATTGTTGATATTACGCACCTTATAGTTTCAACATTCTGACTTTCACGGGCAGTGCGCGTTCTTTCACCTGTTTTTAAACACCACTGTATTGATTACTTGTACAGAAACAATGATAACTACAAACAGGGGCCTAAGTCTATAAATTCTAGAGTGTTTTCTATACGAAGACATATTATTTTGTTTACTGTCAGATCGCTGAAGTAATTACTCATCGATGTACTGCAGTTGTTTTTCAACCTTTGTCGTTCTACGAGACTCAGTGTTTGTGTATTTTCATGATAAGCCTTCTTGCTCACGAATATATCTGTGGCAGACACGAAAAGTTTGCCTACATACGGGAATCTACCACAAAGCTATCGGAGTGGTCATACTGCATCGCGTACACGAGAGACAACTTTTCAAGACACTTATCTACAAAATAAAGCTGAGATATTGTATTGGGCGTGCGCTAAACATCACTTTTTTTCTACGGTTCTGGCATTTCAAAAAGCTATTGACAACTTTTGGTTTTCGTGAAATCCAGTCTTGTTAAATGCTGTCGCCAAGAAGTTGAATTTCCGAAACACCAAACTTAGATATTCAAGCGTCGCACTGTCATGAAAGGAGCAGAAAAAGACAGATTTTGAGGCTGCTTTCATGACATTGATTAGTCTGATAGTGTTCCTGTTTGTTTTCTCCCCACACAAAAATATTGTCTATGTACACGTGTACATTAGTAAGGCCCTCAAATACCAGACTCATCATTCATTCAAAAATTCAGGCGTTGAAGCAATACCGAAGGGCAATTGAAGGTAGTGGTACCCATCAAAAGGAGTATCAAAAGCGTAGATCTAGGACTGTTTGTCAAATTGAATCTGTTGAAAGCTAGAATATGTGCTCAAGCAGCTAAATATTGTGACGCCATCTAATGCTCCTTCAATATCTTCACGCTTTTGGAGGTGGAACTGAAAGTGCTCTGTTTTTGTGTGCTTGTTGATTTTCTTGGGGTCCATGCAAATACCAATTCTGCCGATTTTATTTTTTTGCACAGTAACCAAACGACAGTAACCATTGGAACACCAGTGTTCTGTTGGCGTGAGAGACATAAAAACAGCAGTAACACCTCTGACCCTATTGCATTCAGTTAGCAGAAGTTTGGGTATATCCGAGCATATGGGTCATGAAAGCTTGAATATTGATTTTCGGTATTTGTTCTCAATTCCTGGTGGCGTGATGATTAAGAGATTGAAGCTTTCTAGAACATAGGCCTGACATTTTTCATGCTTTCCTGAAGACACCGAACACTTCAGTGCGTGCAGTACATTCTCTGGTGGTTTGGGTGAACTGATGCAGGCTGGGCAATATCTGGATGCAGAATTACGCAATAGTGTCTTAGGAATATTTCTCAGTAGCTGTATTTCTGTATCGCGATACATTTACAAATTGTATTTGTGTCCTTGTATTTAAATATTTCTATGATGTAATAATTGCGTTGAGATACAGTGCTGCACGTGGGCATCTCGTTACTTTTTTTGTAGCGACAAATCACACGTACCTGCAAAGAGAAATGGATATTTTTTGTGCTAGGCAAAGCGAAAGCAGCACTGGTATGCTAATCAAGAACAGTGGCAAACATTGGCCAGTCTATTATCATGTATTATAGCACTGGTGTGCAGTTGCGGCCACTGTTAGAAAGAATGTGGCACCCGTAGCCGCTCTCTTCGGGTCACCACGAGGGCGCCGCGCGAAGTATTTAGGCTTGAGCGCCACCAACGCCAGAGGCGGAGTTCACTGCGCGTCGTCTGCTACAATGCGTCCCACTTCGCACGCGTGCAATCTAGGTTTCACCGCTCGAAGCGAAATGGGAGGCACCGTAGCCGACGACGCGCCGCTAACTTAGCCGGTGGCGCTGACTGCGCTTGCGCCGCAATAGTTCGCATGGCGGCCGTAGTGCCGCTCCGATGAGCGTGGTCACCCGATTCTCGTTCCCTGTAACCATGCCCGCGACAGCACATATATAGATTGGAGTATGTAACGATGGGTATGCAGAGGTGTTACTGACAAACTGAACATTATCGGTAGGTAACTCATGGGATCCGGACCTACAAGCAGAGGTGTTGACATAGAGGTGCGCGGAATATGTATTGCATTTTTCTCCGTTTGCCCCACCGCTGAGGTCTACTGGTTAGAGTACACGGCTGCTGACCCGTAGGTTTCGGATGGAACCCCGGCATCGGCTGAAGCATTTTTGATAATGGCAAAAGTGCTGTAGATCCGGGTGCTCTGATATGGGTGCACAATAAATAACCTCAGGTGGTCGAAATTTCTGCAGCCTTCCACCATGGCATTCCTCATATATATGTGGAGATTTTCAGACGTTAAACCCTACATATCAACCAATCATTCAATTTTTATGCATTTTATCTGCATGCTGTCCTTTTGTTGCCAATTGAAAGGGGCAAAATACGCGTCAAGCTGCAGCTGTATAGCTTTTTGTACTTGGGATTTCATTATCTTAGCTGTTGGCTGTAACGAAAGCAAAATGCCGAATAAACTTCAAATATGAAGACAGAAGTGGTACAGCCAGAATGCTTTTGAGAGGAGGACGGGGGTTACTTTACATGTTTTTGTGAGCTTTGCATTCAGATTCACAATTAGAAAAAAACATTCCGGGCTTTCAGTCTCCCTCACCTTTGGATACACCATTGAAATAGATGACTTTCTTCAGGCGAGTTGTTAGGTATGGGCATATACTGTCGTGGTTGCTAATATTATCAGCCTATTGCAATATTTTTCGCAGGCAGACAACATAAAATGGTTGCGGAAGGAATTCGTTCTTTTCCCAGCCACTTTCCTGTTAAGAAGGAGTAAATAATCAGCCTAAAGTTACCATGCCTATCTATCAGCTGCATTCTTCACAAGTAGTGAACAGCTACAGACCAGGTAGAAAAGTTCAGATTGAAAAACATTCCAATAATATTGGACGTGTGAGGCGCCGTCAAGACTTAGTGTGCGGAGTGGCTCGAGCTTTGAATTTTTATGGAGACGAGACTCCAAAGTTTTTCGCTATGATGATGTTTGCACTCCTCTTACCGTCGAAAAACTGAATTCATCTGGCGTCACCAGTGACTTCTGTTTTTCTCGGCGTATTGTAAAAACTTTATTAAGGGGCTGACATGAGGCACCGAAATTGGGCATCTCTGGCAGCTTTTATATCAATCCTAACGCACTGCGCGTTTTCGAGCACCTGAAACGCTGAGGTTAAAAAAAAAACTTGATGAGTTCTTGACGCAGAAAACACGTAATAGCAGGAAACAAGATAAAAAACGGTTTAAGATAAGGCTTAGCCGCACGTTCAGAAAGTGTAGCGCACAGTGCATGCGACATGCGGCAGGAGGTTCTGGTGTCCGTTGCTACGTGATGCAAGGGAAGCAGGAAGTGAGAACACTCCGGCATCACTGCTCTCCTTTAGTTTACGAAACTATTCCGGGATAAATCTGCTTTAGTGCAACATACAGGTGTTTCGCCAGGCGATGCTTAGCTCACCCAGATATAACCTGCTCTCCCGTCACCTCGAATGCTCGTGACAAGCGAATAATCGAAGCCTAAGATGGGTTTGTGGGCTGATAAGGACGAGCGTCACTGATTCAGAGGACATCATCGCACTACGCCAACATATGATTGATTTGTGGGGTTTAACGTCCCAAAACCACCATTTGATTATGAGAGACGCCGTAGTGGAGGACTCCGGAAATTTTGACCACCTGGGGTTCTTTAACGTGCACCCAAATCTGAGTACACGGGCCTACAACATTTCCGCCTCCACCGGAAATGCAGCCGCCGCAGCCAGGAATCGAACCCGCGACCTGCGGGTCAGCAGCCGAGTACCTTAGCCACTAGACCACCGCGGCGGGGCACTACGCCAACATATGTTAGGTGCTAAGAAAACCTGAAAATGTTGTATTTTTCGTTTTTCTAAACTATAAGGTTCAAGTCACGCTGCAGAAGAACTATCGGAACCACACATTGACTTGCGATGCACACTCACAACTAAAGATCAAAGACACTGAAGCGAGCATCATGTTCAGCAGCTACAGAACTGATCCGTCAAGTTTTTTTTAATAAAGAGAAGGAGGAAATATAAAATTGCTCTTACGTTTTGAATTCTATAAAAAGACTTCTGTCCATAACTTCTGCTCACAATGGAGATGGTTTTTGCTTATTTTATTTCCTGAAAACTGCTTTCTTGAAAATTGTGCTCTTTTAAGTGTCTCTCTCTTCAGTGGTCATTTAGTATATTCTAACAAAGGAAGACAACAGTTCGCAAGAAGTTTAGAATTGCATTCATCGAGGTACGGCTTTTTCTTTAGAGATTTTTTTTTTCAATAGAGAACGTGATAGGGCTGAGGAGCCAATTGTCTGATATGTGTTGTGGAAAAACAAACAATTCATTTATTTGATCCGCTCAAGAAAAACCATGAAAATATTTTCAGGCGGGCTTGCTAAAACCGACAACATATACCTTCAACCCACTCGTTTTAGGTATTCTCAAGTTTGGTCTTGAAATCAAGAAATATTTTAGTCTCTACTGAGAGAACGCTAGTAGTGAAAATGAAATATTTTTGGCGCACTTCGAACGGTTTTGGGATTAAGATTTGCAGTTTTGTGCATTTGAAATAAGCAAAGATAGGATATAAAAAACCTAAATTCATAGTGGACATGCATCTGCTATTGTTCATACAATGAGGCGATCACTACAGCTATACTTCGCTTAAATTTCCAGCACTGTCGTTCTTGGTATTGTTTTATGACACCTTGTTAATCAGTGTTCTAGCTACTCTATTTAGTATATTTGAGGCATTCGTATTTGCAATGTCAACAGAAACAACTTTCGCGGTATTTTCAAGTAGCATCTGCGTATAGCAGGATTCTCTTGGTTTCCTGGGGCTGAACTCACGAAGCTTTCTCTTGGCTACGCATTTTCTTAGCCAATAATTCTCTTATCTGGAGGGATTACTATAGCGCCGGTGTGACTTTAATTTATTCAGCACTTAACAGGGAGAGGAGGGCACACGATAGCCGATGAAACAACGAAGAAAGAAAGAAGTGTGTGCCCATACTATCAAGGTAGTACGCAAAGCGTCTAAAATCAAGAGTGTACGATAAAAGCCAATGATTTGCTGCATCTAAGTTCAAGATTGGTGAGCGTCTGCTACAGCACTTACAGGATGCCACGTACGTTGTAATAGACGTTTTTGTGTGCTGTGCAAAACCAAGCTCTCGCCTTTCATCAACCACTGTAGCTAAAAAGGAAATAGCTCGATGGCTTAAGGCCATCGACCAATCCACACACTATCTCGCCAAGCACAAGTAAGCAAAACTCCCGGTGCATTACATCAATAAAACCACACATGAATCGATGCATGCAATGTTTGAAAATGTGCCCCAAATGTCTTCCCCTGTGTAACGTGATCAGTTACCTTACGTTTTGATGAAGCTGCGCTGCTACTCAACCGATCCGGTGTAATCGAGCGCGCTATGGTGTTGAACGTAAGGTTGTTTTGTACCGAGACGTAAAAAGTTGTCTTCTTACAATATCCTTATTACAAGACACAGGAGCAACTTTTGTGCCTGCGGACAAATTGTGCACAAATGGAGAACAGCAGAAATCAAATGAAATTGTGAGTGGAATTTCGCTGGTTGCATGCACCGCAGCATTTTTATAAAGCCAAAATAAGAGAACGTGCACGGCTTACGCTTAGATATGTGTCTACGTTAAACGAGGGAGACTCATCGGGAGGTGTTTCAGTGCTAATGCTTTTCACAAAACACGGTGCAAATATTTCGTCCAGCATTGTTGGGGTTAGTAAACAAAGGAAGGGACGTGTATACGAGTCTTGAAGTCGAGAGACGTTATTTCACGTGCGAAAAAGACAAAGAGAGAGAGAGAGAGAGAGAGAGAGAGAGGCTCTAGTTTCGTCTCCACGAAAGCTTGATATCGAAATAATAACTATTAAAGACAATTTTCTCGCCCAGCAGACGTCAGGGAAAGTGTCCGCAAAGCAGCTTTGGGTGCTTGGAGAGCATAAAAAAGTGGAGTACGTGTTTTATGGGAGCTACAGCCACACAGAAAGCGAGATGAAGTGTGACTGTCTTTAGATGTGAGAATCAATGCTAATTAGGCGAGTTGTGAGTTAATTAACCAAATCTTCCTTGAATAACTCTAATGGAAACAAACTGAGTTTTTATCTAGTGAAAGTCACACTAGTGACAGTGAATTCATATTAGTTTACTATCTTTGTCACAAGCCGATATATATTTTTATTTTTTATTGATATTTGTCAAACTATGAGAAAGTAGCGTACGTTAGTGTCGGCTATCCCAACACTATGACAGTAATCTACAAGACGATTAGTGCACGGTTATACAGCCACACGTGGCGGTTTTTATCTTCTAGTAACCTTGGGCAGACGCATTCGAACAATTTTTTCTATTTTCGACCAAGTTTAACCGGACGTTTTTGCATTTGGCGTCTTTCGAAGCATTGACGATACATCAGCAATAGGGCAAACCAAGCACGGCTGCAGTGGACAAACGATTACAGCACTCAGCTGCAATCTAGGAGGTACTGTGTTTGATCCGCAGTGTCACCGAGCACTTTTTTAAGAGGTTGCCCGGCCTGAGATTATGCGTGATGACGGGTACTAATTTTCTGAGAAGGTGGCTTTCGCGCTTTCTTCTTTCACTCCCATTTTGACGCAAAAGCGCTGTGCCATGCTCTTTCATAAATAACATAATTCAGGATTCGTAATTTTCCCCTCCATCCTCTCTTATCGCAAAAGTGCCCAGGGCTTAAATACCAATATCATACCTGGTATACTACTTTCTACGTGTTTGGACATTCGACCAGTGATCACTCGTCACAGTGTTTTGAAGACAATCTACACATGCAGCGAGCCAATCGCTTGCGTCCAAGTTGACTGTCTTTGTCGGAACGTGTTTTCGTGCTAAGTTTGCGGGAATCATTACATGCAGCAAAGCCAAAGAGCACGGACAGCTACAGAAGACACGAAGAGAGTGATTTGTTTGTGTCTTTTCTCCCGCTATCTGTCATGCTGCGAATTCCAGTGTAATGTCACTGTGAATGGTTAAATTGAACTATAGCAGGTAATCGAGTCCTGCTGAGAGGGTCCCGTAATGTCGAGAGCAGAACAGAACAATGGAAAGTTGATTTGTGCCATAGAGAGATACCCTGCTTTTGGGTACTACAATAAGTTTTCAAACCAAAGTTTATTTTTATTAACAACAGTTCCAGTACACATGAAAGGTCGATGGACAAAATTCGTGCATTCAGCTTGACTAGGTTTGTCATTTCAATAGTAATTGCCAACCGGTATTACAATATGCATAAATATCACGCGTATACAACCATTGTGATAGCTTGTTTATTATGATTAAAATTGATATGTTTAAATGAATATGATCAACCAACGCAACGTTACGAGATAAACCATGTAGGAGAGCTATGCTCTAAACTAATCTTCGCTGGTTTGTTTCATTTTACCCAATTCCTTGCTCATGATTGTACGTTGGCAAATGAAACAACTTCTTTGAATGCACATATTTTGTGTAAGGTTACATTTATTTTTATGCAGTAAAAACCAATTGAAATGTATAATGGCTCACAAGAAAATGAACTAGAGACAAATTCTGCCAAATCATTACGAAACATACTCATCAATGATAAGCGGATTCTCATTTAAAAGATACATACATACATACATACATACATACATACATACATACATACATACATACATACATACACACATACATACACTGAGTGTAAATATTAGAATGAATGGCTATAAAACAACTCTAATACAATAATTTTGAGTATACACAAAGTAACTTACGAGAGAAATCCACCAGCACTGTTATGTCTGAACTCGATGTTTCTCGAACCATCTCAGAAAAGCTTGATGCATAATTTCTGCTGCTGCCCAGTGAGGAGCAGTTTTTATAACAAACACAATAATAAAGCGCTAGACAATGGCATGCTAAAGAAAAGGGCTGTGCATTAACATTTCATACATGTCTGCAATATTACTCTGTTTATTTACATAGCTTGGCTCTTTCACAACACACTTACCAAGTATGTTAGGACACTTTGGCTGAAAGTTGGCATAGCGCAAAGAAATTCTAGACAATACATGAGTATTACAATTCTAAGCTACTAAGCTCCTTGGTGCAAACAGTCTTTATATTGACCGCTATAGACTTTCTTTCATTTCCCGAAAGCACTCCCCAAAAAGACTTCAAAGTTTGCACATCAACACAGTCCCCATACAGCTGTCTGTCAGCCTGCTTGAAAAAAAAAATCAGTTCACTGGTGGGCAAAGACTGCACACTAATTATGTGAGGTGATGCTCCAGTGCACTGCATGTATGTCTTGCTGCTGGCCTCAACTGCGATGTTGCTCAGCACATGTGCAAAATTACAACTATTACTATGCCACTGCAAAATAATTATGTGTCGTTTGCATGAAACAGGGACCACACTAAAAGAACATAAGAACATTTACCTTCACACCGCTCAAAAGATGTAAATACATTTCCATAGAGTTTTCACAGCTCATCTGATAATAGTAATAAAGGCTGCAAACACATCGTTACTTCCACTAACAAACTGTTTTAAGATGCCAGATTCAATATTAGAGTATACCAGTACTTTTGTAGGGCTAAACAATTGTACAGGTACCTAGAACAAGACAAGTAAATGCATGCTATAGCTATATAAAAATATAATAAAGACATTTATTTCTAGTCTGAGTAAAGCTGCATAGATGGTAAGTCACTTGCATAGTACACAATTAAATTATGAACAATTCCATACGAACAAAAAATACAATAAAAAAGTTACACTTACAGAGTAGAAACAGAGAAGTAGACTGTTGAGGGATGTACAGGCAGTGGGATAACAATACACAAGCATTAAAATCTACTGCTAGATATACTGGGAGTAGTGATGATCCTCTTCCTTCCAAATTAAATAATCCACATAGATTCACTTCCCTGAGCTTATACACATTCGGCATCATAGGTGCTATACAAATGAGTGTATCCTGAAGGATTATGTCGACTAAGTACAAGATTGCCGCATTTATGGCTTTACTTCTTGTACTTAAAAGAATGCAAACACTGTTACCTTTGCCGACCATGGATGCTGTGATTTACGGCAGTTACATGCAAAGACTTTGATTAACATGCATGTTAAAAACTTCAGCTCAAAACTATCTGCCCACTAACACTACAGCAGTCTTTAAATTAGTTTCATAGTTTGGTATGTTTCAAGCAAAATTTAAATATTTTGGAGTGCAAGCAAAGAAACTGCTGAATAATGCACTGCTAAGAAGTTAAACTGCAGCTGCACAGAATGTTACTACGTATGCAATTCAAACTGCTCCTGACATCACAATGTGCTCTTCCTGCTATCGTAAACTTTGCGCTGGAGAACAGTCACTGGCAGTCTCTTTATACTTGATGGTCTTCTGTGCTCAGTTCTTGATACACTGTCCATGACCGGGGAGCACCGGATCTATTGTTACTGCTGGAACTTGGAAAAATACAGATCATTGTTACAATCACGATACTTGCAAAAGTGTACAGTTGTTATTATGTGCTCATATTTACAGATATCGTATTTTCAGAAGCCCATCACAAGCGTCAACACACACAGAAACAGTGAAGACTGAAACAATATTTTATTATGATACAAGAGAAAAACTACTGTGTTATAGGTGAAGGCATGAAAGTTCTGCCAGGGATAAGTCAATGAAGTTTCTTCCATTTCGATTTTACACTAGGTGCGTGAAGCAGACTACAAATAAGTTCACTAAGAAACACAACTTAGACTGTATACAACACAACAGATAATATTCATAGCTTTTAGGCTGTCTAACATAGCCAGCTCACCATACCGCGTATAGGAGCGAATGGGCAGTTTAGAAGACACAAAGCACTTGTGGATTGTGAGTGTGCTTGTTGCTGACATTTAGTATTCCAAACAAAGAAAACCTTTCAAAAATGCACTTCATAAGAAGCAATATTCATATGCTACCAACACAACAGGCTCCTACAGGTGCCACCAATACTCACCAATACTGTTGGCAATAGTGCCTTGCCGGATGAATATGCTGTGTCCTGCACAGTACACCAAAGTAACGCTCCGTGACTTGGCTTGCATATGTGCTTGCTACATCGCACAGCTGCTAAAGTATGCTAGCCACAGACAGAGAGATGAGGAGCCATGGCTTTGAAACACACTGAACGTCACCTTTAGAGGTCATCAATGCATACTTAGGTCAGGTACAATTATTAGAAAAAATTATATCACTATGCATTTGTGCTGAACATGTTCGGCTGAAACACAACATGCCACAGCACTGAGAGAGAAAAAGCTATATCAAGTAAAAATGCAGTTACTGGCCCTATGTCTTCCGAAGCTTGTTCAATAGGTCTTTCATCTTGCAAGTCGCGAACAGCCAGGCGATCTTCACCCACTTGCTATTTCCTTCCAGAGCACTTGATCAACAGAGTGAGTCAAAAGCTCGAGAGCTCAATAAGGAATCAAAGCATTTGTGCTCGTTCAAAAGCACGAGCTTTTGAACTTCACATGGTTGGAGTTTCATTCATAAGCTGCAGGCTTTCAACTTTCAACATCTGAATTATCTCGTAATTTAGTTCAATAAATCTTCAACAAGCGTTATGTGTGAGAATAATACAGGTATAGACTGCAAGCAACAATGCTTGGGTTTTCAGTTTGTGCACAGTAAGTGGTGTTCACCTAATCGTATGTATTAAAGAAAAGCTAACCATGCAGCCAGCCGTTAGGCAGTTTTGTACCCTTGAAGCTCCCAAGCAGGTCGCAGTCCTTCCAGATGAGGCTGCCATGCATGCTTCCAGGCCTCATCTAGATACACTGAAAGATAACAGTCGCAGCAGTGACATAGACTTGCAAAGTTTGGGAGCACGTGTTCTTCCTATTATTGTATAGGTGCTCCAAGTCATGATGAGGCTTGATGTGCGAGTTTGTGCAACCGATGCATCACCGAACCTTAACAAACTGATTGATTTGCAGGGTTTAACGTCCCAAAACCACCATGTGATTATGAGAGACGCCGTAGTGGAGGACTCCAGAAATTTTGGCCACCTGGGGTTCTTTAACGCGCACCCAAATCTGAGTACACGGGCCTACAACATTTCCGCCTCCATTGGAAATGCAGCCGCCACAGCCGGGATTTGATCCTGCGACCTGTGGGTCAGCAGTCGAGTACCTTAGCCACTAGACCACCGTGGCGGGGCGAACCTTAACAAACTAATCTCTGCGATCTGTGAAGGGCCAAAAATGAGATATTCAAAAAAAATTATCAAAAGCACTCACTCTAATACTTATTTGACGAAGCTATCACTGTGTCGAAGTGACCGAATCTTCTATACTCACTTTGAAACAAACTGAAGCCTCACGTAAAATTCAAGTACCGCGATATATATGTCTTAGTGAATGATAGTGCTACCACAGCAGCAATCGTCTATGAAACAAATTTTTCAAAAAACATAAATTTCCCAAGTGCAACCTGGCTCCTGCAAAATAAATTCACGTTATTTTTCCAACTATAAAACGTGGTAAATCGACACGCCCATCCTATTATTCAAACAAGAGCTCACTTATATCAAATCACAAAATCCTCAGATGTATTTGCCTACCTCTCCGTAATATATGTACGTATATAACAGTAGTCGTATATTTTTTATGCATGAACTTAACATAGGGAAACATTACAACTGATGGGCTTAAAAACCTGCACACGTCATAGTACTGCGTGAATAGCAACAAATTCAGTTCTGCAATGTCAACTCACCGATGCAAGCATTTAGTAGCCGTCAATGTTATGAGGAACCAAGTGTGTTCTAGGGCCCACAGGCAAAGGACATCTGCACACTGGAAGCTGCTGATGACTGCTTGTTGTCCGAGAGCTTCTCGTCTTTCTTCCAGGGCAGCGTCATCTCGTATCTTTCACTCCTAAGGCAGACGGTCTGTTAAAAATTCTGCAGTGCTGGACTGAGTTTGCTCGCATTGTCGACGGTGTCTGTTATTCATACGCCCTCGAGTTCCCAAAACGAACGAAAGAATTCGTCGCTCTCTTGTACACTGGTTTTCAATACGCAGACCATAATCCATGAGTGTGTAACGTCCGATGCCATGCTAATGTTTCCTTGAAACATCCACCCAGCTTCGAGTTCATAGCAATAAGCGTGTCATTGCCTGCGCATCGACTGATCTCTCCTGTCATCACCGTCCACATTTGGTCGGAAACGATGAGAACACTGATTGATGCATTCTTTCCCGACAACGGATCTGTATAGTAGTTGATCAGCGATATCTTTTCCAGCTCTCTGTATTTCTGCGACGAATGGTAAATTTTTTGTACTTGCTTCGATATCTTGACATATGTGCGAAATTTCTGTTGCTTTCAAGGTAACTTCAATGCGTCAAAACTGACTCTTGAATCGAAGCTGCACAACACGTCGCCTTTGCGCTGATCGGCTTGACTTGCTTGCAAAAGGGCTGAGCGCAATGATGGCGAATCACTCAGGGCAACTTCAGCTGCTTTGATAGCCTCTCTGGGACGAATGTGGGCTGACTTTCTTTGTCTATGTCACCTCTGACATACCGACATGTAACATCTTTTCTGGCCCAAGCCTGAAACGTCTGAAGAAGTACGCTCGTCAATAAACTCTCGAGGGAATGTCGATTCTTCCCTAAAGATGCACATACAGTCGTGTTGGTGCTTGGCTTACTTGCCGGTATTCTAGTATTTGTTCTGTCGGTTTCTCGCGTCTTCTGGCTTAATTTCTGCGGATCACACAGGCTTGTGACATGACGCCCTTGACAGGTAGAGCACGTAATCTTGCGCCTGCAATCGCACGCCCTGTGACCTTTCGTCGTCCATCGAAAACACCTCTTCTCTCCTGATAGAATTCGCTTCTTTTCTGGTAGCGGGGGTCCAACGAGCACTCATCCGTGGAATGTTGGCTTGATTTGCAAAACACACAGTTCTGAGGTACCTTTTTTGTGTTGTTATAGAGAACTGAGGACGTGGGTTTTGAGCTATGAGACCACCATGATTTGTTCTGCGCATTCTAATTACGACTGTCTTTTCCACGATGGTTAGTGAACTCACTCTTCTCTAAGCTCTCCACTTCGATAGACAAGAAATTTAATTGACGTTCCAGCTCCGTGTTAGAGGCTTCAGTACTGCTGTAGTTCGCCGCCGATTGGCGCATGACCGATGGTACTGTACAATGAAATCGTGTGGTAAAACCCGCTGCAATATATCGCACAGCATTGCCAAAAAAAAAGACTTGCTTACCCCAAGGGTCTCTGATCCTCTGATGCTGATGATGACCTAGTCGTACAGTTTGCGGAGAGTCGTCGGGTCACTTGAACGAACTGAAGGCAATGTACGAAGCCTGGAGAAGTACTCCTGCTCGAGTATTGTTCTGTCACCGAAGTGTTTTTTGACTATGCCGATGGCGTCCTTGTAGAGAGCGTCTGCGGTTGGCAGGCCCACAATAGCTGAAGCTGCGTGGCCCTTCAGAAAGAACCTTGGGTAGTTGAACTTGTCCGTTACCGTGAGGTTTCCGTTCCGGTGAACCATCTGGTCGCATTGCTCCCAAAAGTCGTTCCACTGGCACAGGTCACCAGCAAATGGGGCGATGGTATGCTTGGGAAGCTTGGCACAGAAGCTCCAGCGGTACTCGCTACGGACGAAGTCTGAAGCTCCAGTACTGATGACGTGGCCACAACAATACGGTCGCGCTTGCTAAGAAGCTCACTCAGACGGTGTTAGCGTTGTCTTCGTATTCAAGGATGGTGTCTTACTCTTCCTCAAACGCTTCTTCAGGTATGTGGCTCTCTAACTCCCTGTTGATTTGGTTCAAATCATCGTTGTTTGCCTTCAAACGTCCGTACATGGCGTTAAGCTGATTGATTGTGGCTGTCGCATCGCCGAGAAGAGCTCTTGCCTCGTTGATAATGCTGGTGTTGAGAGATTGTCTCGACGTCCGCTTCGGTTTCAGCCTCTTCATAGCGTTCAGTTCACTCGTAGCCTTCCGTAGTCTTCCGTGGTTCCTCGTTGCAGTTCCCAGGTCTTCGGCACCAAACTGTCTAAAGTGACATACGGTTCACTGGCAAGAAGTGAGGCTTAAACATTATGAACGACATTTATTTTCAGCCGTTTTTGTCGATCGCTGGCTGCAAATGCCCATGAGCACGGACTTGCTCGTGGAAGGAGGCACTTTTTCTTCCTCGGTTTGACCTGGCACTGCGCTTGATTAAACAATGGTATAACGGTTCATTCCCCACGCTCTTGGTTTGCGGAACTCTGACCTTCTTTGAAAAGACGAAGTGCGTCTTTGATAGAACAGCGAGTCTTTCAGTTTTAATAGTTTTTGTGAATAACATTGAAGTCACCAGTCAAGTGCAGGTTCCTGCGGGTGCGCAATAGACGTGGAATCACACACGAGTCTACCTGACGCCACGAAGCCCGCGGCAGCTGCTTCCAGGAAGCGCAACGGTACCGAGAGTGGCACTGACAGTGACGATACTATGAACTATTGCGTCAGCAGTGAAACATTCAATGATTATACTAGAGCTGGTGAGGAGCCGCATGGCTAAGACATGGTTTCTAAGCACACCATCTGAATCGAGTATGTCCCCGATAAGATCTTCGCGCTGTATTGAGACATTAATCGTCCTGTTGTTGTCAGTTCTGGTCACTGACAATATGAGGCGCCTGAACAGGCAAGGCGTGTCTACATTGCTTGAGGCACTGGTGCCAAACAAAATCAAAGACGTCAAAGTGAACACGCGCATTGATGTTTCAGATATTGACGTCAACCACGTGAGTGCACTCAATATATTGCGCAAGGTCACACACCTCAATGGAATGGAAGTCCGCTCTTATATTTCGCTGGGCAGAGGAATCAGCACTGGAGTAATTTATGATGTTTATGAGACAATTGTCAGCGCAGACTTGCCAATCGTGATCAAGTCTGCTAAAGAAACACCATCACCACAAGTGCTTTAAGTCTCGGCATATCACACTGCATGAATAATATATTCAAGGGTGAAACCATCCCGCCACACATGAAGGTGGGATACTTTTGGGCACGCTGCTCGTCCATTCATACCAAGGCCAGTTCAGTGCTGCAAATGAATTAATTTGGATACCGTGAGCAGCGTGAGCAGGAACACCACCGCTTGTGCCTAATGCATTGGACGACAAAGCACGAACACTTGTCAGGGCAATATGCCGCAATGTTCGAACTGTGATGGGCCTCATAACAAACCTTTGAAGGATAATCCGATTATTCGAAGGGAAATGAAACGACTGAAAAAATTGTTCGAGATGACTCGTTTTACCGGGAAACAGCTGCATCTATTAGGCGGCAGTGATACTTTCTAAGACAGTTTCTAAGACCTCCAAAACACCGTTGCCTCGTGAACTGCGCTCCAATTCTTTTCTGCTTCTGTCTTTCAGAACAAGCGCAGTCGGGTCGAAGAATAAAGAAGCCTCTAACAGTGACATAGGTGACGCCTGGCCGGAACTTGCCCGGCTACACGCAATTGTAGAGCACCATCAGACATCTGCAGTAAAGCACTCCTCGTCAGATCCCTCTAAAACAACAGATCAGAATAAACAAGGGGTAACCCTGGTCTGCTCCCTTGTGAGTTCCATTCGTGTGTTTGGAGAAAGGGTGAAAACACCAATAACAAGAAGCACACTGCCGCTGCTGGTTACCATCAGTTCGGTTCAAGCAGTCCTAAAGAAGTCCACTGCTTAACAAGATTAACAGGAGAACCATGGTTTGTCAACGGCAACAGCAATCGTTTTCAAAGGATATCCGAAACGCCTTCATATTTCAATGGAATGTGAGAGACCTGAAGCCCTGCATATCGAATTTCAAGTAGTTCATGTATAAAAACCGCTTCCCAATAATGGCAGTCTGTAAGCCGAACTTATCGAATACAAAAATATCAGAATACAAGCCTTTCGTCCTAAACACGAATGAAAGGAGCAGCAAGTTTACATTCGCAAGGAAAATTCGCTCATATTATACCTCAAGACGATGAGAATCAGTACATGTACATTGTACATTACTCTGAAGATAAAGGGGTTGTCTTTTAGACTTATTGGCGTACACACACACACACACACACACAGACATACATACATATATATATATATATATATATATATATATATATATATATATATGAGATCTAACAGACAATAATGCCTGGAATGTATAGGGGAAGTTATTAGATCAAATGGAATGCAAATAAGAAGAAAGAAAAGAGGGTGTTACAATAACCAGCCGTGAGCAGGAATTAAACCTACGACGCGTTCGATGCTCTAACCACTGAGCTATCACAGCGGTCTTCCCTCCACCCACTTTTTTTGGATTTATATGTGAATTTAGAAGTAGGAGTGCCAGTCAGCGCCCTCTGTAGCCAAGTGACGAGTGCGAAACATCCTTTAAGCTCATGTGTGGCGTCACGTAGCACGTGAACTTATTACGAGCAGGCAGCTGACTAATTGTCCCTCCTATATAACCTAATGACACTAAGTCTGCCAGTACGAGACCCTCGGTAATGAATAATAGAAACAAGTGTGTACCTAAGGGCTAGTTTTTTCCGTGTTTTGACACAATACTAATGAGGTCTAGCCGACAATAATGCCTGGAATGTATAGGGGAAGTTATTAGAACAAATGGAATTAAATAAGAAGAAAGAAGTATTCTTTATGTTGTTTGAAGTGCTTTTTTCTGTGTTGACTGCAGTATTGTACTGTTGATTTTGTTGTACTATGTACACCCACTCTGCTATGGCCCCATGTTGGGGCTAGCAGTATTGCTAAATAAATAAATAAATAAATAAATAAATAAAAGAGGGTGAAAAATAACCAGCCGCGAGCACGTATCGAACCTACGACCTTCGAATAACGAACGCGTTCAATGCTCTAACCACTGAGCTATCATATCGGCCTTCGCTTAACCCACTTTTTGGGGTTTATATGTGAATTTAGAAGTGGGAGTGCCAGTCAGCGCCCTCTGTAGCCAAGCGACGAGTGTGAAACACCCTTTTATGCGCATGTGCAGCGTCACGTAGCACGGGAACTTATTACGAGCGGGCAGCTGACCAATAGTCATTCCCTCGTACACAACCCTAATGACACCAAGTCTGCCAGTACGAGACCCTCGTTAATGAATCAGGGAAAGAAGTCTGTACCTAAGGGCTCGTTTTTTCTGTGTTTTGACACAATAATAAAGCGGTCTAACAGACAATAATGCCTGGAATGTATAGGGGAAGTTATTAGAACAAATGGAATATAATAATAATAAAGAAAAGAGGGTGAAAAATAACCAGCCGCGAGCACGAATCAAACCTACGACCTTCGAATAACGCGTTCGATGCTCTAACCACTGAGCTATCACAGCGGCCTTCCCTCCACCCAGTACTTTGGGTTTATATGTGATTTTAGAAGTGGTAGTGTCAGTCAGTGCGCTCTGTAGCTAAGTGGCAAGTGTGAAACACCCTTTTATGCGCATGTGGGGCGTCACGTAGCACGTGAACTTATTACGAGCGTGCAGCTGACCAATAGTCCCTCGTATAAATTACACCAAGTCTGGCAGTACGAGACCCTCGTTAATGAATAAGGAAAAGAAGTGTGTATAGGTGTGTATAAGCGAAAAAAGTGTATAAGGGAAAGAAGCTCAGTGGTTAGAGTACCGAACGCGTTATTTTCCCACTCACGGCTGGTTATTATTCCTACTCACGGCTGGTTATTTTTTCGCCCTGTTTTCTTTCTTATTTACTTTCCATTTGTTCTAATAACTTCCCCTATACATTCCAGGCATTATTGTCTGTTAGATCCTATTAACGGGTGTCAAAACACGGTAAAAGCAAGCCCTTAGCTACACACTTCTTTCCCTTATGTATATATATATATATATATATATATATATATATATATATATATATATATATATATATATATATATATATATATATATGAGATATAACAGACAGTAATGCCAAGGAATGTACAGGGGAAGTTATTAAAACCAATGGAATGCAGATAAGAAGAAAGAAAAGTGGATGAAAAAATTACCAACTGTGAGCAGGAATCGAACCTATGACCTTCGAATTACGCGTTAGATTCGAGCATCGAACGCGTAATTCGAGCATCGAGCATCGAATTCGAGATTCGAGCATCGAACGCGTACCATGGCGGTGCTGACTGACACTCCCAGGTATAAATTCAGATACATACCCAATAAAGTGGCTGGAGGGATAGCCGCCGTGGTAGCTCAGTGGTAGAGCGTCGAATGCGTTATTATAAAGTCGAAGGTTCGGTTCCTGCCCACAGCAAGCTATCTTCTCACCCACTTTTATTTTCTTCGCATTTACATTAAACTTCTGTCTAATAACTTTTCCTACACTTTCCTTAGCTATATTGTCTCTTAGATCTCGTTATTATTGTGTCAAACGCAGTAAAACAACCCCTTATTTGTACACTTCTTTCCTTATTCTATTTGTGAGGGTCTCGTACTGGCAAACTTTGTGCCTTTAGGTTGTATACGAGGAATTTTCAATTAGCTGCCTGCCCGTAATAAGCTCACGTGCTACGTAACGTCAAACAGGTTCATAAAGAGCGCGCCACACTCACCTCTATGGCTACTACTGGTGTTGACTGACACTCCCATATTTACAAACCACATATACATCCAATAAAGTGGCTGGGGGGATAGCCGCCGTGGTAGCTCAGTTGGCAAAGCATCAAACACGTTATTGAAATGTCGCGATTTTGGTTCCTGCCCACTGCAAGTTATCTTTTCACCCACTACTCTTTCTTCGCATTTACATTACAATTAAGGGTGATAACTTCCTCTTTACATTTCTTGTCGATATTGGTTGTTATATCATATTATTATCGTGCGAAACACAGAAAAACTAACCCTTCAGTATACATATATATATATATATATATATATATATATATATTGTGACGATGGAACGCGTTTATTTACAAGATGGGTTATGCAGAGGTGTAGCTCAGCGAAGGATCCACAGCGTCGCTCGCGAGCCAGTCGAGTCTCTTCTTCCTCTTCGTCGAATCTTCGCTAGTGCGTTTCACTTCCCGGTTCGCAGACGATGCCCTCTGGGCGAGTCACTCAGATGGGTGATGGTGGCACGGTTTAAGGCGCGCAACGTAAGTCAGTTGTGTTTTGCTCGAGCGGCGACCATTGCTTGTGACGCTCGAGATTACGTACGTGACGTCGCTGAGGCGGTCAAGAATGACGAATGGACCGGAATAGTCAGCCAAGAACTTTTGCACAAACGACGTTTGCGGACTGGTGTCCATAACCACACAAGATCGCCCTTACTATAAGATACGGAGCGATGGCAGGCGTCGTAACGTTTCTTAGAACGCTGCTGGGATGCCAAGGTTCGGAGGCGTGCGATGCGACGGGCTTCTTCTGCGCGGCAGAGCGTCTCGGCTATCGAGATTTCCACATCTAGTGTAAAAGGTAGTATAGTGTCGAGACAAAATCGTGGGGAGCGAGCGTACAGCAGGTAAAATGGAGAGTAACCTGTAGTCTCACGCTTCGCGGTATTGTACGCGTACGTGATGTAAGGTAGCACTTAGTCCCAGTTTTTGTGCTTAGAATCGACATAAATAGACAGCATGTTCGTGAGAGTCCGGTTCGTGCGCTCTACGAGACCATTGGTCCGCGGGTGATATGGTGTGGTATGGCGGAAATGGCAGGCAGACAGACGCAGGATCTCTTTAACGACATCGGCAACGAACTGACGTCCGTGGTCGCTAACGACAACGCGTGGAGGACCATGGCCGAGAATTATACAGCGAAGCATAAACTACGACACGTGCATGGCCGTTGCAGCAGGTATTGCAGCAGTTTCTGCGTAGCGCGTTTGGTGGTCAACACAGACGACAACCCATCGATTGTTACTGCTCGATTCTGGAAATGAACCGAGCAGATCGACACCAACAGTCTCGAAGGGAGAGTTAGGAGGTGGAACAGGATGGAGAAGTCCTGGTGGCGTAGCCGTGGGACGTTTGTGTTGTTGGCATTGTTCGCATCCAGCAACGTATTTTTTCGTGTCGCGTCGCATCTTGGGTCAATAGAACCTTTGCTGGATTCGTTGAAGCGTTCTGGCGAAGCCCATGTGGCCGCAGGTTGCGTCGTCGTGTAAGGACCGAAAGACGTGAGCCCGTAAAGTGCGTGGAACAACTAGAAGCAGACGGGCGCCTTGTCCGAATAATTCTTCTTGTAAAGGACGCCGTCATGAACCACAAAAGAGCTTGGGTTTGCGTGTTCATTTGCGGAGGCGAACAGAGAATCTAAGGAGCGGTCCACATGTTGGGCTGCCCGGAAAGTCGCGAGATCAGGGAACTCAGAGGCAATAGCGCCGATATACTGGTCGAAGTTGTCAGCGTCGCACTCAGTCGTCGGTAGAGGGAGGCGCGATAGGCAGTCAGCGTCTGCGTGCCGGTTACCGCTCTTGTAGCGTACTGTGAAGTCGAACTCCTGTAAGCGCAAAGCCCATCGCGCCAGTCGTCCAGATGGGTCTCGGAGGCCTACCAACCAGCATAGAGAATGATGGTCGGCGATTACCGAAAAGCGACGGCCGTAGATGTATGGGCGAAACTTGTGCACGGTGAAAACGACTGCGAGGCACTCCTGTTCTGTGACTGTGTAATTTTGTTCTGCCTTGCTCAACGAACGACTCGCGTAAGCGACCACGTGTTCAGCATTGTCATGGCGCTGAACGATCACTGCACCAAGGCCGATTCCACTGGCATCTGTGTGAATTTTCGTTTCAGCAGAAGCATCGAAATGGCGTAGTACCGGTCCTGAAGTCAGTATGAACCGAAGCTGCTTAAAGGCTGCTTCGCAATCCGGTGTCCAGTGGAAAGGAACATCCGTTTGCAGCAAGTCAGTCAGTGGTTGTGTTTTATCAGCAAAATTTAGAACAAATCGACGAAAGTAAGAACACAGGCCCAGGAAGCTACGCAACTCCCTGGGGGATTGCAGCTGCTTGAAGTTGCTGACAGCGGCGACTTTCTGCGGGTCCGGTCTCACGCCATTTTTATCCACCAGGTGTCCCAGAACCAAGGTTTCAAGTTCTCCAAAGCGACATTTTTTTTAGTTCAGTGTAAACGCAGCTTCCTCGAGACAGGTTAGAACGAGGTCAAGGCGATGATTATGTTCTTCAAATGTTCGGCCAAAAATCACCACATCGTCCAGGTAACACAGGCAAATTTTCCATTTGAGGCCCCGTAAAACGGTGTCCATATATATATCAAATGTGGCGGGGGCATTACACAAGCCGAATGGCATAACATTAAACTCAAACAGACGGTCGGGTGTAACAAAGGCCGTCTTTTCTTTGTCAGCCGGATCCATGGGGTTCTGCCAATACCCAGATCGCAAGTCCACCGATGAAAAATAGGACGCTGAATGCAGGTAGTCGATGACATCATCGATGGGAGGAAGCGGGTACACGTCCTTCTTAGTTATAGAGTTGAGACGTCAGTAGTCAACGCAGAACCTCCAGGACCCATTTTTTTAACCAAGATAACAGGCGCGGCCCAGGGACTTGACGATTCTTGAATTACGCCAGAGGTTAGCATCTCGCTGACTTGCTCTGAAATTACCTTGCGCTCCTACGCGGAAACTCGATAAGGTTTTTGTCTGAGGGGGTGCGCAGATCCGGTGTCGATCTTGTGACGAGTGCATGTGCTGGGCGTCTGAGGTCTATGCGACTTCCGTGCAAAATCAAATACTTTAGCGTGCCTGGCCAGCACTGTAACCAACACTTTGCGCTTATGCGAGGGAATAGACTTGCTAACCATCTTATAAAATTCGTATTCCGTGCCGTATACATCAGCATAGTCCGAATTTGCCGCATAGCTGAGAGCTCCTATGCAGATACTGCACTGCCCTTCAAACATGGCAAGGCGCATTCCCTCTGGTAGGACAACAGACTCGAGTGAGCAGATAACTACCCATAATTCGGTTTTTACCTCGGTGAGAGACACAACGCAGCGCGGCAGAAAGATGTTTTTCTTCAAGCAAGGCAAAGGCAACGGCTCAATCACAATATCAGGAGAACTGAAACTCGAGTCGGCATTCGAAGCAGCAACGGGCACGCTGGCCGTAGACCATGCCGGTAGAATAGTGTCTTTAACTACAACGAGGTTGTCGTCTCCACTACGCTGAGGCTGCTGGGCGAGGGCGGACAACAGAACCTCACCTGCCCCGCAGTCGACAGTCGCACGGCACTCTTGCAAGAAGTCGTCAATTCCAAGGATAACTTCATGCGTGGAATGAGCGAGCACTGCGAATTCTGCCTTGCACGCTTTACCAGCAACACGAACAGACACAGTGGACACACCTACTGGACACAAAGCCGTGCCGCTGACTGCTCGAAAAGTAGAAGATTTATCCCAATAAAACATAACCTTGCGGCCAAGTCTCTCCTTGAAAACTAAACTCATTACAGAAACTGTTGCACCGGTGTCTACCAGAGCCATCGTGGGAACATCGTCAATGAATACATGAACCTTGTTGTGAAGCATTTGAACTAATGGAGGCACATTTGTGTGCGAACCGGTACGTCCAGCGAATTCGCCTCCATCGGCCGCGCCCGCTAGTTTCCCGGTGGCGGAGAGGAAAGCCGCGGCCGGGGACGGGGAGATGGGGACCGTCGATGGCGCGTAGTAGGTGGCGTCAAGCTCCTCACAGAGGCAGGCGAGTCACTGCGGATGTTCGGCCGGTGCCCGTGCTTCTGGGCAGTTGGATCCGAAGGCCAGTAGGCGTAATCGGGCTGTTGCCTTCGCCGTGCAAGCATCGCTGGTCGGTCAGAAAACGTCGTGCGTGGGCGACGTCGCGATGGGCAAAACCGGGCGATATGTCCGCGAACACCGCACTGGTAGCACACCGGGCGTTCCCGAGGCACATTGAATGCTGCGGTGTGTAGAGGATGCTCAGGGAACTGTTGCCACTCGGACACAAATGGAGGCGGTTGACTGTCGTAGCTATAACTGCTGCGGGGCGCATAAGGCGACTCGACGTAAGTAGCCTGTGGTGGCGGAGCCCTCAGCCACGGACTGCGGGTGGAGTAACTGCGTTCATCGAAACTCGCAGCATTGATGCTTGGGGATAGTGTATCACACTGCGGGTCTCCAGCTTTCATGGGAACAGAGACATGGCGATGCAGTTCCTCCCGTACAATCTGACGAATCGTGGAGGAAAGGTCAGCAGGTAGAGAATTTTGGGAGACATCGACGGTGGCAACAGTCGTGACGTTGACCAGACGTCCGAACTTCGATGTGATGCGACGAGTTTTAATAGCCTCGAAGGTTCGGCAGTGGTTAATCACGTCGGCCACGCATTCCAGGCTCTCCTTGCCAATGAGGAAGCGGTAGACGTCATCGGCGATGTCCTTGAGTATATGGCCCACTTTGTCTTCTTCCGTGATGTGGGCATCCACCGACTTGCACAACTTAAGAATCTCTTCAATGTAGGTTCTGCATATCTCACCGGTGACTTCAGCCCTCTGCGACAACGTCTGCTCGGCACGTGTCTTCTTCGTTGTTGGGTCTCCAAAGCATTTCTTAATTTCCTCGACAGACTGGTCCCAGGTTGTCAATGTGTCTTCATGGTTCTCAAACCATACCAGCGCCGTGAATTCGAGGAAGAGCCCCACGTGAGACAGCTGGCAAGCCACATTCCGACCGTTCGAACGGCTAACCCGCTGATAGTGGCTTAGCCATTCGTCCACGTCATCGCCGGGTTTCCCTGTGAAGGTTCGCGGCTCCCTGTAGTGGTAGGGCGACTCCTTGCGGCTGGTTGCTGGTTGTCTCCGTCCGAGCTCATTTCTTGAGGTAATGGTGCCAAGCCCGCTAGTCGACGGCTGCGGCGAAGCTCGTGTAGCGGTTCCGTCGTCAGGGGACGGTGCCTCTCCGGTATCACTTGGTAATAGCTAGCTTACCCCGGCACCTACACCACAATTGTGACGATGGAACGCATTTACTTACAAGATGGGTAATGCAGAGGTGTAGGTCAGCGAAGGATGCACAGCGTCGCTCGCGAGCCAGTCGAGTCTCTTCCTCCTCTTCGTCGAATCTTCGCTAGCGCGTTTCAATATATATATATATATATATATATATATATATATATATATATATATATATATATATATATATATATACGAGACAAATAACTTACACCAGAATCAATTATACCCTAAATCTAATCTTCATTCGAATCAAAAGTGTTAGCAATATTGATTCAGCTGGATCTTCAAGAGTACACAGACGTTCTAAAACGTAACAATATGGTTCATGCGAGGGAGTCTATCGCAACACTAAAGATTGAAATCTTCAGCAATGGCACTTGTACATCGTAGAAAACCTGACAGCGCAAGGGGTGCAAAAGATGAGATACGGAGAGGAAAAAAGTACACATCACTAATGACTGTATCTAACTTGTTGCTCTGTCAATTATCCTACTATGAACATCTACCAAATTGCTGAATTCGCGATTATGCACGAATACTTGTCTTAATGCTGATTGTGGCAACAGTCACAACAGAGTGTCCATTGAATCACTTATGTGTAGTGACATGGTGCAGCACCTCGTTTTAGAGAACCTTTCAAGAAGAACAGATCTTAGGGTATTCATACTTCTTATTTATTATTGTGGCTCGGTTTCGTGTATAACCGCTGGTTGGTGATCTGGCTACTATGTCTAGCACAACCTAAATGTTTACATCAGCAAGCGCTGTAATGTCCCGAACACTCCACACGATATGGTATTGAATTCATACAAAACCGCAGTGCCGCTTCATCAACGGAAGGGGAGTGGAAGACCAACCTTTTGGTCTTAGACCTGAAGATGAGTGATGTATGGTTCAACTAATACAAGTGAGGGTGAAGGAAAGCGGCTATCTGGAATATGGAGGCCGCTCAACGTGAACCGCATTGCGCTTTCTATGAGTAAATGTGTTTTCTTTCTCTATGGCTATCAAAGTGCCATAACGTGGGATTGTTTTGATGTATTTCTATGGTCGAGCACGAATAACTGAGTCATGCAATTCGATTTCGACAAAAATTGTATGGTTTCAAAAAGAATTTTTGCATAGGAAGTAATACCTCTACGTTAATTCGCTCGTGAATGTATACGTACAGCGTGTTCCCCTTATCAGTCAGGCAAGGCCGCTTTCCTCGCTACCGCTGGTTAGTGTACGCGATTGAAGTAGAGCCATCTTTATTTACTTTACCGTGTCTAGATTTTTTCCAGCAATACCTTTACTGGAGTGAGCAGCACAGCTGCTATGCTTCTCTTTCCCGGCATGTAGAGGCTTTCTGCTTATTAGAGATTGAGGGAAGTTCTGCAGTTCCGGTTGCAAGAAAAAAATAGAGAGAGAGAGATAACCCCCACCTGCAGTGGGCATGTAGGAAAGGGGAAAATCGGATAAAGAGTGCAATGAACATTGTGTGCACATGCTGGCTTTTTTCCAGAGAGTGAGAAGAAAGTAAAGTCATGAGGGTTCAGATGCGATGAGTGCATTTTGTGTGAAGCCTCGCCATAGTAACGCTGCGCAGTAGCGAACTAGAAACACCACGCGCGTGGTACCGGGTCGCACTTGCCATGGAAGCTGCCTTCGCAACGGTGTATACGCCAAATATGCAACACCGCTGGAGCTGACAAAAGGTAGCCTTCCTTTATTACATACACTGGTTTAAACGTATAACAGTTGTAGGTAACACAGTGAGCCGTGTACCCAAGGGATTATTCCCGCCCATGGTGTTCCGCATATCTGGCTCGGTTATATTCTCTGCATCAGATTTTGATTGCTAAGTGCTAAAGTATCGTCGTTGTTTTTTTAGGAAACACTGCTCAAGAAACCGACACCCAACGTGTGCATCAGCCCCTTGAAAACCTCTAATGAGCCATTCGCAGCGATCAACGGGTGACGCCGTTGGTGCAACCAAATCTCATGGTGACTCAGTAAGTACTTGATGCTGTATGTACTGAAGTCTGCATATACAAAAAAACATTTTATAGTTTGACTGCAGGTAATGTGACATAAATATATTAATGGATTACCTGTCCAAAATTTATATGTTTCACCAGCTGAAACCATCACAAATTCTATAAAAAGACAACCTTTTGGTTCGACACATTTCAGGCAGTTTGTGCTCAATTACGCTCTGGTGGTGTTTTGCCAGTTCGGTAAAGGGAGACCTTTTGTTTCAGTTGTTTTATAGATTTTAAAAACACTAAAAGTTTCTAAGTCGAAATAGTCAAACATGTCATTTGCTGCAAGTACAAGATAAGAATATATGTACCCGAATCAGGAGAAGTTATCGAAAAAAAAACGCAACGATTTCTGACCTTCATGAAACAAAAAGATGAGGAAAGAACTCAAGCGAAAGAAAGCCAACTGAGCGTGCCACATAGCTCATTATGTATTAAGATTAATTTTCATGAGCACCTTCATCTATAAGCTTTTTAGAAAATATAAAATTATTGCTCAATTGTACTAACAAATCTCTCTTATACCACATACGTTGTGAATTTTTAATGAAGTTTCCCCTGAGCTCTGCTTTTATTGATGAGCTTCAACATCTCGAAGTGACTAACACTGCGACAGACGGGATAAATGAGGACCATGAGGAATTTTCGTAGCCTCCTTGTTATAATCCGCATCTCCATCGTTCAGTGCGCGGGCCTACGATAATTCCGCTTCGCCAAAATGAGAGCTGGGCGCTCGAATCTCCTGTTTTGAAAACAGCTGCTTGCTTGCTTGGCCATTCTTGTTTGGCCCTTACCCACTCCAGGAGATCGACCATGAAACCTTTTGTTAGTATAGGAATAAAGTTTAGAATTGAGATGAAGGTACGCTGCTCCAAAGAAAACTTGCTCAGTTTTCATTTTTCTTTTTAAAAAGAAAATATCCCTTAGAACTGCATAAATATTCGGGCCTTTGAAAAAAAAGACGTCATCTTGAACTAGGCGAAGTGAACTCTTTTTATTGCTACTTGTAAGTGTTTCTTGTAGCAGAGCTGTACGTGTTCAGGGGTAAACAAAAATTTGTTCGCCAAAATTCCGCAAGTCCCACTGCTTGCCATTAGTCAACCACAAAGGATGAATCGTACACACAGGTGGCAAACGCAGAATAATAATTGTGGTCAAATGTATGCGATACTTGAGAAAGACCTAATTGATGCATCTTGTTTATCCCACTGAAATTAGAGGGGCTTACAAGTTTCAGTTTCACTGGTTAACTATCTGTAAGACGCACTTGGACGGGTATATTTTGTTTAAAATATCGCACGAACTCCAACATTCAGAATATTTTTCATAGTACACTTCACAGAAGGCAGCTCTATCGCTCCATGGTTGCATCAAAACGTTTGTGTGTTAATCAAAATGCGAGGACAACTAGCAAGAGGATTTGTCACTTTCAAGTTGAACAATGCAGGTATACCTATTGAGAAGCACGTACCCTGTTGTTCTCTATGTCTTTCATTTTCCTATCCCCCTAAGTGGGTCGCGCTAAGCTGTTGAGGAACCAACCAACCAACCTTTTAATATCTGCTCTGTCATCGGTAGCCGGAACAAAACACTCGAAGAATAAGGAACACCTTCTATTTGATCATGTCTTTTTTTTCAGTCCGCCGCCGCCGCGGTTGGCGAGCAAACGCGTCGCTCGTCTGTGGTTACTGTGTCTGCTTGTTTTGCTGCTGGTAGATAGAATTCCAGTGCCGTCAGTTGGCAAGAAAAGGTACTACGGTCCGGCGCTCTGATTTCTCGGTATTAATTTCTGGCTAATGTCGCCTCTGTTCTCAACAGCCAAGCTCTACAAGCTCGGTGTAATGTGTCGTTACCCAAAAGTATCATAATCCTCAACTGGCCCGCATTTTTTTTTGTAGTCTCCTGCTTTGCTCCCGAAATCCATGCGCCGAGTTGTGCGCCTTATACCAAGCGGAGGAGATATTCGTGAGTGAGGAAGAGAGTGAAAAAATAAAGAAACGAAAAGATACATAGAAATAATTATATCAAGAAGTGGAAAATTGTCCCGCAACAAACTTTTTCATGTGATGGTGGGATTAGAGACCGCGTAACCATGGTTAGGTAGCGAGCGTCTTAACCATTCGGCTACTCATTTTTCTTGTTTTTTCATTGCCAGTCTCAGACAATGTAACCACGCATATGTTACAAAATATACAAATATGTTTTTTACTTAGACACACACAACAAAAAATGTCATCAGCCCCACCTCGACTAGTGTTGTCTACCTGAAATTCCTTCAAGGCTGCCAGAGGTTGCAACCTCGTCAGCCATTCCGGCACTCACTCCTGCACTTTCGCCATGTCAATGAAAGCAGACATGCTTTGCCTGAAATAAATTCTTGCTCGTTTAGCATCCGGGCTGTTGTGGTATTCAGCCATTTTTGCGCGTCATATGCAGTGGAGGCCACTCAACATCTCCAGATCGAATGAGATTCCGTCATCAATCTTCACAGCCAGATACCTGATCGCATGTGCATCAAGTGGGAACTCCTTCTTTAATGTTCTTTGTAAGACATCCCAAAAGTAAACGCCTTCTTAATAGTGTAGAAAAAACATGATCTATTGTTTCAGGCTTCTCGCATATCAGGCAGTGTGATTCTCATGGTGTGTAACAGCCCGTTTGTCTGTGAATGTCTTCACTGATAGTGGTCCTGTGTGTAGCTTAAAAAATTGAAAAATATGTTTTCATCCTGTAGGTACCTGCCTGTTTTTTACTTTATTCAGAACATTTTGTCCTGGTCTCCTACTGTGTATGACCCTGTACAATGGCACTGGACAAACAACGTCACATCAATCTCTATGCACTTCTTTTCTTCTAACACTAAACAGATAATCAAAGGAAGAACAAACAAGAAACATATGCTATCTACTACTTCTTTGAGATAGCCGGACAATGTCCTCGTCATGCTATTATTAGTGGTGACAACGAGATCTGGTATGGTGTTGCTTAACCTCAGTTGCCATAACGTACACAAAAAATAATCATGGACGTCATGGAAGAACAAGAATCTACTTACCACCTGTCTTACAAACAGGTGTGCTAAACCAAGAACTCCGTCTTTCACGTGCCTGAACAAATGGGTCCGACTGCACCTCTCCCATTCCGATCCCCATGTAAAGACCTCGAACACTCTATGCAGCCTTTGTGCATTGATCCTCAAAGAATGCAGCACCAGCATAACATACCACAGCTTCGTGACAAAAAACATGTTGCACACAGTGGATTTAGCAAAAACAGACAGGTTCGTAGCTTTTTACTTTTTGCCCTTTCTTTAATTTCTCGTGTTTGCTGCGACTAAAACTCTTCGCTGCCTTTATAACTTTCAAGAGGAACACCAGGATACCTGGTAGGTGTTTCCGTTCAGCACACATTCGCGAAACAGCCGGTTTTGACGGCCATCGTCTACGCCACAACCCGAGGGATATCCTCCAGTTTACTCGGCTCCCTTTGACATTACAAAAATGCTTGACAACACTTATCGTTTTCGCAACACCTTCTTTGTTAGAACAAAGCACCGAGATGTCATCTGCATATGCCAGCAGCTGGACTTCTGCTGCCGCCAAGCTGAAACTACGTATTTGATCGTTTTCATCGAGTGCCAGACCATTCGGCTACTGAGACACGCTGACAAAACACAGCATCGTCTTGTATAGTGTCCCACAGCAAAGGTGTAGACAAGCGAACTGAGAGTGAGGTGGAGAGAATTGAGGAGGGCAGCGAGTAAAACACACTTTATAATAACGAATAAGAGAGAAAAAATAATGCAGGAAAAAGAACAAAGTTATAAAGAGAAATACTACTACCAATAATACAATCAACAATAATAATCATAATAATATAATAAGAAGAATAAGAAGAAGAAGAAGAGTGATAATAAAGATATACCATATATTTGGGTTTTACTTCTCAAAACCACGATTACGAGAGATGGTGTAGTTGTGGGCTCTGGAAATATTGACCATGTGGTGTTCTTTACCATGCGCATATCGCACAGCACATAGGCCGCCACCATTTTAGCCTTCACTGATATCCGAATGCCGAGGCCGGGAGCAAACCCATGACCTTCGCAAAAGAGCAAGGACGAGAACGTGATAGCGAGAGAAAGAGGACACAATAGAGATAGGTAAAAAAAAGGAGGCACACAAAAGAGAGAAAGAGAAAAATTGGCAGTGGCTTAGCTCAGCTATGCCAGGATATACGTAGCGTTAGCAAAGGTTCAGCTGATTATTGTTAGCTTTCCAGAGTGTCTAGGATTAGCTTGATTATCATACTTACTGCTGCTGCAATGACACACATATATTTATTTTGCCGGGCAACTAATTCGGGATCCGATGAGTTAAGCTTCTCCGCTCTACTGCACCGTTGAGCAGCATTTGCTTCTCCTTCTCTATAGCTATACCACAGTGGCAAACGCCTGTCAGAGGCGCTATCAAGCGGCTCCAGCGCAGTGTCAAATGGTGACTGCACAGGGAAGGCGCGCGCGTCGGCGTTCATATGTCTACCAAGGCTATGACGGCACTCCTCTGGAAAGCGCACACCGGCGGCGGCGAGTCGCGCGCGGCCGCGGCCGAGTGCGAGGGAGGTGCCGGCTCCGATGCGTGACACCACTGATCGTCTGCGCAGCGAATCGAATTGCGGGCACCCCGTCGGCGAGCCGCGCGCGGTGGCGGCGGAGTATCACTGCGCATGCGCAGACCAGGGCCACGCCTAATTGGCTCAGCGAGGCCATTGTAGCTACAACTACAAAAAAGAACATACTGAGAAGACTTAAGTGAAACGAAGGTCACGCATTTATATAGACGATTACAAAGACAAAGAAGTAGGTTGTTCAGTGCGAGGTCAGGAGCCCGCGCTCTGTGGTGCCAATTCTTGGTGACTTGGTGACTGCTATCTTCGCTAACCGTTACCTTTCCCCCAAAGACGCTGAGGCATGCTTCATTATGAGGTGCAGAAGTCTGCGTCCTTCTTGCCCTAAATACACTCCACTGTGAAGAGGGAGGATAGCTGGTGACATGCATCGTCGCTGCAGGCAGCTGAGAGGTGTGAAAAGAAAGAAGAAGAAATGAAAGAAGCAACAACTAAGTTGCATTTTCGCAGTGTCTCGTAAGCATACCAAGTTCGAGAATTGTTATGTTTATCGCTATTAATTCCACGGTGTATCATGGCCTCCGATTATATGCGCCATGCCTAAGTGACCCACAAGAGAGGAAATGAGAGAGTGAGTCGAGCCTTTCTTTTCCATATAACTTTGTTCAAACGTCAAAACTTTCCAGTGTGTGACGATGACTTTCCGCTAAATTACTCACTGAAACATAGAAACGGGGTTCCAGCTGTAAATTTCTCAAAAAGCGCTACCAAGTTGCATGCCATGAATAAAACATGCCACCAGCGCAGCAGCGTGTATTTCCACGATATGTTCGTTTGAACGGCTCTGACTTGTGGTGGAGTTGCACACGCTGTAGTGAAGTTACTGTCTTATTTTTTTCCCTTCTCTTTTCTCTTCCTCATTTTTCTTGTCTCCTTTCCTAATCCCCCAGGGTAGAGTAACCAACTGGATGTCTTTCTAATTAACCTCCCTGCCTTCTCCCTTGCGTTGCTTTCCTCTTCTCTTCAAACAATAAAAAATGAACGTTGCAATATGGGTCACGTGAAATTGACATAGAATGCATGCCATTGACAAGGGAAAGGTGACACGGTATGAATGATTCATAGTGGTTGTTGGGTACTTGGTGAACCACACGCAGTTTTTATTTTTTAAGAGTTGTGGAATTCATTAAAAACATCTGATTAATATTTGAGCCAGCAATTCAAGCCTATTGAACTTCTTTTGAAGTATATGCCTGACATGGCACCTAACACTATTATCGGAGTATGCAAACTTTTTTCTGCTATATCTGTTCGTTCGCAATAGCTCGCGCTGTATTCTTGATGAGGGTAATACTTTGTACGCGTGGTGTTCTCATCAAGAAGTTTGCTTTGAAGCTATAGAGAGCGCGAATGTTGCTTTACTCATAGCAGTGGCTGCCTTTCGCTAGGTCAGCAGTGATGACGTTGGGTGCACCGCATTAGTTCTTCATTACGGCTCTCCGGCGTACTTGCTCAGCGACAACCACGCTCTGCGTAAGTTTTTCACTAAAAAATTTAAGGCAGCTACATTCTGGTGGTTCTAAGTCCTAAAGAAGTGAGAAGCTGGGCAGCCGTTGTTTTCAAGTTTCTCTTCGGTTTTTCTTTCGTTTGTTCTCACTTTTTCGTTTTGTTCTCCTTTTCTTTTTCTTGCCTTTTGCGCACTTCCTTACTCTGTATTCCTTTCTCTCATTTTATCGATTTCTTTATCTCTGCTGCTCTTTGTATTCCCCCCCCCCCATCTTCATTTCTCGCTTGCTTCCTATTTTTTCCTGTAGTCGGTGACAAGCTAAAAATAAAAAATAAAGTGTACCACTGTTAAGTACCACTGTTAATTTGTCCATTATGCACATCCAATTGTGGCCGCTCATGAGTCATTACTATGACGTAACAGTCATGATGAAACAATTACAAATTCAGACTGGCGCCGTTCGCGACGAGAGGCGATGCGCCGCAGCACCAAGACCGTCAGGCGTCCGTTTGAATTTATTTGGTTTCTTTGCCAAGAGGAAGCTATTTCATCCGCTCGCCTTGAGCATCACCCTCGTCGGCCGTCATTCGGTGCTGGCGTTTATAATTTGGCAACGTTTTAAGTACACCGAAGCGCTAGCACTTCATAGCGTTCCGTTGGTTCGCCAGGACGAAGCAGAAACATGGCGTCTATTTTCGGCCTCTCTAGGATGCCACTCTGGACGATAGTCGTCGTGGCCATTCTTTCGCAGTAAGGTGGAGGGGAAGTCTGAATGTGCACGCCTGTGTTAAGTGGAATGTGTGCGTCTGTGATTTACCACCCACTAATGCCATGGCCACATTTGTTTGAGTAAGTGTGTTACTTGGATGTCATAACGTGGGAATCTTGGTGATCTTTCGTGATATGCGCTTTGGTGCACTCCACAAGGGTGATGTATGTGCGGGCTAGGTGTGAGAAAAAAGCAATTGAGAAGACCTCCTAGCCTGGCACAGTACGAGAGTAAACACACATGGAGTGGTGGGGAGATTATGCAATGATGCATGCAGTATAAAGCGAATTGTGGTCATCGGGTGTGTGTGTGATAGTTTTTGACGTGTGCCGATTGGCACAGTTGTGTCACTTTAACAAAAGCTATTGCCCCCCGCTCCTAATTACGTGCCAGATTCCTTAATATAATTTCGTACGTGGATTTGCCTGCGTTATGCAGGCGCGGGCCGCTGTTATTCGCCCCATATAAAATATATTAGCGTTGTCTAGCTCACTAGACTCTGTCGTCGCAAATTTACCTCCAAGTAGTGCACAAGCTCTGGTAAGAGGCATGCCGACGGGGACGTCCAATCTCTCTGTCCTTTACGAGAAGACACTGCATATCTCTCACCACAGTACTCTGCCCTCACAACGCTGACTGCAACTCCGTGTTATCACACCAGTTCTCTTATTCACCTTCAGTCGGAATCCACCAGTTATATTCTGCCGTCCACCCTCTCACTTCACCCAACGGACAACTGGCACTGCAGCTGTAATTTTACACCTCACAGCCACAAGTGGCTTTACATAGTTCTTCAGAACACACACTGGAACATTTTCACTACTTTTTATGACGACGCACTAAGCGCTCACGCAGCTTTGGTAAAACGTTTTGCGAGGTTACGACCTTGATTTCTCCAGCTATATATGTATGTCCACAGCCTCTAAGCCTTTTGCAACGTATGCCTGCAATACAGCGACCAAAGCATCGACTGCTTCATAGTTGATCTTTTTATTGAACGGATGAAAACCTTCGTGGGCACTTCACAGTGTACTCACGTATCAACTCGGCTACACCGAGTGCTGGAAAACATCAGAGGAGGTCAAGTATTTGACACATTACCGGCTAGCTTCTTCTAACTTCACGATAAATTAGCTTCCACATCTTCGTAGTTCACAAGTAATTGCGTATGAAATTTCGTACTGGCTTTCTCGTTAGGCTGTGCATTCCAGCCCTAGTACCAGCTTCTAAGCTAAAATTTTCTTTTCATAGCAATAAACCTACGGCATGATTCAACAAGCTTCTCCAGTAAACACTCGGTCGAGCACCTTACACTACGCCAAAATCTACGAAGTTCCGGTAGTGAGACCACTCGCTTAAGCCGCGTAAAGCCATGCTACGTCTCCTTGTTGAGTTTTCAGAATCAGTCTACAAGGGGAGCTGTTCTCGCGATGCTTATTTGTGACCATGTCGAATGCGCCGAAGCGCGTTCTGTTACGCAAAAAACGGTGAGTCATGACGTCATGGTGGGCTTCACCACGTCTGTGAACCAAACCCGTCAGCAGAATTTCAGCGTAAAAAGACCCTAATTGGACAAAATGTGCAGAAACAGGACTTTTAAGCAAACTTTACAAGTCTGAAAGTGCGTATGAACGTGTGAAGATGTTTGAAAAGCGATGCAGGGAATGCGTACAGGGCATTCAGGGGCGTCCGGTGGGCTGCCACGTCGAACCTGTTTGAAGGGCTTAAGTGGTGCTGTGCATGCATGGCCTCAGAGATGTGCATATAAAGACGTGTCTCAGGGGGCAGCATTCGTTATGGTGAAACGCATTCCATCTTTCTCATTTGTGTCGAGAGTTGCGATAGCGGCATGGCGTCAAAATGACGTTGTGAAAGAAACACCGCAAACAGGTGGCGTGCTGCTCGCCAGCTCCAGCCATCCTGCAGAGCCCGAATAGGATTTGTCTACGAATTTGACAACGCCAGAATAGCTCCTCAGGATGA
This sequence comes from Rhipicephalus microplus, assembly GCF_043290135.1. NCBI lineage: Eukaryota > Metazoa > Arthropoda > Arachnida > Ixodida > Ixodidae > Rhipicephalus > Rhipicephalus microplus. The sequence goes on from NC_134702.1 coordinate 196,599,869, forward strand.
CCACTCCATGAGACAAAAATTAGAAATTTTATAGAGTGCCCAGCGAATTGCAGAATAGGGCCTGGAACCTGCCTACAGTTCAGCCGAGAACTATGAGCCTTTCCAGTTTCCTGTGCTAGCTGGACGGCCTATTAGTTGTTGCTTCAGATCCGAGCTGGGCCACGCAGACTCAGAACACGCGCGGAGCCTGTAGCTGCATGAGTGCCGCTGAATCACTGTTATTGCATATAGTGTACACGTGGACTTTCCTCTCAGGTAGTCACGAGTGTGGCTCAAGAGCCGGAATGTCTTCATCTGTCTGTTGCAAAAAATGTGGGTTATTTCTCCTGCTTTTTCTGTAAATATTTGTTTCTGAATCAAGATCTTAGTATTTGCAGTTCGCTGAAGTGTTCGCAGGGCCACTTTGGGGCTCATGTTTCAAAAGCAATGCGGCTCGCAAACCGCCATAGGTTCCACTTTTGGTGTTGGGAGATTTCGTCGTGCAACACACTGCCTGGGGATATCTTAAAACTACAAAGATGGTAGACCCACCTTGCAAGACCACGCATGACTTGGGAAACTTTGTGTGCACGAACATCATACTTATGTACCGATCATTATGCAATAAAATTTGCACTGTCGGTTGCTGTCGCAAGCAGCAGAGAACACATTGAAGTAATTGCCATAATTTCCGTGACATCCGTGATCATGGCGACCAGTGAGGGAATTTCGCGGATTTCAAACAAAACTTGTATAGCAACAAAGAAAGGCCAACAGGGTCGCAGACAGAAGTTCGTAGACACAAGCAATGAAAACAAAACAAGTGTATTTTATTTTCTTAGACAATGTATATCTTATTTCCTCGTCTTGCAGAAAGATGCTATATCGACCAAACAAAGAGGTGTTTCCTGATTGTTTACTGAATCAGAGGGCACCAGTGAAGACTCAGTCTTCATCGAGTGAATGCATACATTGCGAATTTCTCAAATGTATTTTGTTGCTGGGTCAAAGATGTTGTCCCAGCATAGAAATATGACAGGGCGAGAAATAGTTGAGGCTTGTCTAATTCACAAGTATGGTAATATGTGCGTTACCAGGCTGTCAGTTTAGTTGCACAAATAAGATATAGATAACGTAACTTATAAACTCAAATCTTTCATGTCGTTTTTCTCGCATGTTTTTCAATGCGTTCTTGCATTCAGTAAACTCCCAGTTAGTAGTTTGCATTTGTGCATGTCTCACTGGACCTAGTTTACTTCGCGTAAGCTTCCTAATTTGGTCAGGCTGTGGTCTCTATGCATCGTGCACCATCTACAAAAAAAAGATAAACTTGATGCACTGATTCGTGTAAATTTTGAAAGTGCACGTGGCTTTTTAATCGAAATCAATCTGGACGAGCTGTATGCGTTAACACTTTGGTAATAATTATAATATTATTAAGTGGCGTTTAACGTCCAAAAACCACCTTATGATTAGTAGAGACACCGTAGTGGAGGTATCTGAAAATTTTGACCACCTGGGTTTCTTAAACGTGCTCCCAAACCTGAGCACACGGGCCTGCATTTTCGCCTCCTTCTAAAATGCAGCCGACGCAGCCGGGATTCCTTTCCCGGCCTTCGGGTTAGCAGTTGGGTGCCTCAGCCACTGGGACACAGTGGTGGGGCATTAGCTATTGACGACTTGTTAGATGAAATTATTGATGCTGAATACTCGCTGCAGATCTCTCGCTTCTAGTATCCTGGGTAGGTTGAAAGATTTTTGCCCGTGCCGGAGTTTCTGTAATTTGTTGGAAAAAGCGGCTGATCTCTCTTAATTCCTCCGTCAGACAGGCACCCGTGGTTTGTACCACTTCGGGGAATGTGCACCTATATCACAAGATGACGCAATGAAATAAAGAAAATTTTGGCGCGTGTGTAATCAAAGCTGCAATCGTCAACCTTCGCGCATACTACGCATCCGAATATGAAATTTTACGGGGCCTTTGTGTTGTTTGAGCGAGATACTACGGGCGTAAAGTCAACCGCGATCATTTGAAAGCATTTATAAAAGTTTGGGGAATGCCGTATAGCTATACCCAGAGGCCGGCTCGCATATGAGCAGTGCTGTCAAAATGAAGGCTGCAGCTCACCGTAGTGATGAAAAGAGGGCACGCACCATACCAATGTTAGGGCTTGCCGCTGTTGTAGTTTCATTTGGCAGCGATAGTACAGCAATTGTAGGTATGCTCTGTCACGGCAACCTTCCCGGCAACAGACTTCTACAGGCAGGCATTTACCCTTGCCCAGCTAACGTTCTTATGTTTCTCAATAGATCTCCTGTCTACCGAGGCTGTGGTTTTGCTGCATCAAAATTGAGCACATGATATACGACTGCGCCAACATATACACAAGTAACTCAACGCGCAAAACATCCGAAGACAAAGCTTTTCTTCCGTCATAAATGTGCAGATTGTCGTTGCCTGTCCGGGGCAATGTAAGCGGCCCGGGTTGCCGCGCCAAAGTGCTTCTTGGCTGTTCCAGCAGCAAAGTGTCCAGCTGTAAAATAAGCATAAAACGTAGCTCTCCTCCGTTGATGTCCTGTAAAGTTGTTTTTCTTTCTGTCATGCAAAAGTTAGGGTTTCTTACTCTTGATGTCATTTGAATTATTAGGGGAACACACATGCCACACCAGCTGCTAAAACGCCAAAGTGAGAAAGAGGAAGATATAAAGTATGTTGTTATGACGCTGGGACAGCTGTAAACGATGCAACTCTCACTGAAAAAAAAAACCTTGCAACAAAAGTATTGATTTATTAACCTATACCACATTCTAAAGAGTAATATCAAGCACTGGTTCGATTTGACACCCTAAATTCACGATATGATTACTAGAAATAGCTTAGGTCAAGGATCCCACAATTTTGATCGCATGGGCTTCATTAACGTGCGCTTCAATCTAAGCACACGACCCTTGAGCGTTTCCGCCTCCACCAAAAAAAAAAGCTGTGACCACAGCCATGATATAAATCCATGACAGTCGAGTACCATAATCACTAGAGTCATGGCACGACGCATTCTAAAAAAGAGAGCTGCAGTATTTGCTGCATGCAGTATTTGCTGCATGCAGCATTTCTATCGATTCCTATTAGTTGCAGCCGCATTCAATCATTAATTCTGCAGGCGAAATATTGCTGTTTTTTGTTTTTATAAGTATTCAGGTGTTTTATCTTACTAGGCTACAATGATCTTAGGCAATTATTTTATGGCCACATATTTTCACAAGTAATGTAGCTTCGGTCACACACTTTCGCACTGCCCAATTTTGCTGGTTTCGCGCCCATGCGCCCTACACCGCACAGACCGTTAGGTTATTCTTGTCAACAGATAGCATCCTCTTGCGTATAATTTGCTATATTCAAGCCTACTTGAACAGTACAATGAGAGAGGTTCTTCATTGGGGATGGCTCGCGCAATTGCCTCTATCCTGCGAAATGTAGGGTAATTACATAGGGAGGTATGTTTTGCTGCGAAAGCATGTGGCTTGTTTACACCACGTAGCTGAATAGTGCTGAAGGGTACAGGCGAAATAAAACACGGGCTGACGCGCTATTTGTCTGGCTATTTATATTAGAAACAGGCAATATTTTACAGGCCAAATCCACATATACTTCAATTCTGAAGATTCATACTGTGTGTCATCAAATGATTGCTTTGAATAGTGCATTACTGCAAGACACTTCTGTTTGAAATGTTCTGTAAAAAAGTAATAGCTCGTTAATTCGAATTTTCTCGGTACCATAAAACTGTTCGCTTAAAATGAATTCACCTTAAATTATTGGGAACCGCCAGAATGAAAAGATATCGCGCCGCATTGTGCGTATAGAACCAAGAGAAGCCATCTGTGCCCTCGTTCTCGCAAACTATGTGATACTGCACGCTTGTGGCAAGTGATTTCGTAAAATATGTTGGTGCTCTAACAGAGGCTTGAATTTATTGATTATTCAGTAAACGTCAAAAACAAGCAGTGAGTTGCATTTACCTGATGAGTGAGCCTTCATTACACAACATGCGATTTCATTTGTGATTCAAAACACGTTTATTTAAATATCAGAGCTAATGCAACCAAGTTTTAAGTATTTCTTTTTTTAGTTTACTTTGAGGAACCTTAGCCATGTTTCCTTGTAATATTCTAAGGCGATATGGCAGAAGGCATGCATTGCCTGACATGGTCGTGTCAAACCTGCAGCGGTAGTAGTATGCAGAGGAGATTTACAACTACGATAGCATACATATAAATCAACCACTATGCTTGTTTTACACACCCGAAAGTAATGAGTAATTATCGTGATTTGTCTTGGCGTATTTGTGATCATTCTGGGCCAATTTCTGCGAGCTGGAATGAAAGCCAAGGGGTTTTTATCTCGAAATATTCAATGTATGTGCCAATGCACTCGAAGTATTTCCTGTAGAATTACGTAAAGCTGTGGCAGGACAAGGTTGCGTTAGTTTAAAATAACTAGAGTTACAACAAACCGAGTTGGCATTAACAAGCTTTTACTGCAATAATTTCTTTAGCTACAAACGCAAGTGAATGGAAATGCACTGTAGTGTTTGCGCACATGCGATGACGTGAAAAATATTATGAACTGGAGTAATGCTAGTCAAAAGTTACGCAGACGCATTAGAATGTTTGCATATACAACTAGGAGACACAATAGATGGGTTCCTCATGTAGCACCAATTAGCTCATACTACTGAACTTTGAAATTGAAAATTGATGTGCAACTTGGTTTGAAAAATGTTTACCGTGCTCGTAATATATATCAAATGGGCGTTTTCGTATCATCGAGAATGCTTTGGCTTGGACCTGTCAAGCTTAATTTCGTAGTGTCAACACGCAAAAGGTACACAAGATTGTTTTTCGTAGGCAACCTAAGCCTACTCACATTGAAAATTCACACGTGTAAGCCGAGGGCCGGCCAAAGTCCATGTCCACAGATGATACCATCCCCGGTAGATGCTGGCTGCATAAGCTGTCGCGAAAAGATATGACCGCCTCAAATCAAGCTATCGTAAGCTACAATAGAAAGAGACAGAAGAACCTTTACACAATCCAAATGAAAACCGAGTACATCCATTAGAATGGTCACAGCTCTCATTTCTTTTTTTGCTGTTGTTGAAGAAAGTAACGAAAATTGGCAGAGTCCACGTACAGTGGGAATGAATGATATGGGAAGCATGAACGAGGAAGGTTGATATGTCACTTTAAAATCAGTACAGCACTACTAGGCGGACGTAAACTAGGTCGTACATCACTTACATATCATGATTATCTTGTTTAAGTCTGGCATTTGTGTTGTTCGTCTATTCACGTCACTTATTTTTAAATATGGTAAAGGGAAGCTAGCGAAACCACCACGAGCATGCTATGAGCATAGCAGTAGTCATGTTTGCCATGACACGCATAACATGATTGTCGTGTTTGGATGTGTCATTTACCTTCGTCAGTTCACGTCACATCATACCTACTTTGGTATACGTAGAGCTGGCATCACGGCCGCGAGTTCACTATGAGCGCAGCATGTAGTCATGTTTTACATGAAACGCTAGTCACGAATGTCATGTTTGGACGTGTCATTTACTTTTATCGTCCATTCGCGTCCCTTAATACCGAACTTGGTATAAGTGAAGCTAGCGAAATGACTGCGAGCGCATCATATGCGTGGCATGTTGTGATGTTCTTACATGACATGCATTTCATGATTACTATGTTCGCACCAGTCATAACTTTGTCATCCAATCACGTCCCATAATACAGAAATTGGTATATGTAAAGCTAGCGAAACGACCGCGAGCACACCAATAACGTGGCGTGCAGCCTTGACTTACATGACATGCACGTCAAATTTATCACGTTGGGACTTGTACGTATGTCCGCCACGCAGTGTTGCCATGCCATAGCAGTTTTCGAATGCGTCATGTAATTGAAACCATTGCTATAGCAGCAGAACCAGGAAATGTAGATAATGACATTTATGAAACACATGTCAAGGCTTTGGTGTTATGAGTAGATAGCGATATTGTAATGCAGGGATGTTATTCCATACCAATTTTTATATATATACCTTCATCGAAACGGCCAAGGGAGCTGAAAATCGTAGGTGGCTAAATAGATATAGAGATACGGTCAAAGTCACCGAAGTTCACTAAGAAATTCTTCGCCTTTAAAAACCACAAAACACTCAAACAGCTTCACGGGCGACATTGCATAAAAACTACTGAATGTGGCACTCCATCTCCGTGACAGGGCGTGTATTTATGTAGAACGCTTTTCACAGAGCAATTCTGCGCAATGTAAATAGTCCTTCCCCCCGAAACGTTCGAACCAATGACCCTGGTAATAAAGATTTCTGCGTCCTGCAAGTGGTCACATATTCCATTCCACTACACTGTGTGGTCCCTAATCTCCTCCCATTCTTCAATCTAGATGGGTTGATCGATAGATATATGGATGAAATATCTGTAGATGTTCACAGATATATACTACGCGTGCAAAAAGTAACAGCTCTTGCGTATAGCGGGACACATAAAGCTCGAAACAGGGACACACACTGCCCAATCTTTATTAGTCTTTATATATTTATTGCTTTGGGCGCTTTAGCGAAACTGGAGCGTTGGTTAGGCCATCGCTCCCTGTAATGTCGTTAAGCTGAGTGTTCAGCTGGAACAAACGCAGGAAACACAACACGTGCCGATAGTTATCGAAAATAGGTCTGTTCACAATGGTTGTGCCCTTAAAAAAATTTAAAATGCCCTTGTTTGATACGCAAACGCATCTGCTCTTATATAAATAGCAATAAACGCCATGCCGTCGGCATGTCGACGCCTTCTACTCCGTCATAGTTGTTAGAGACCCCGAGACAACATGAAATAAGTGTTCGTGCCAAGCACATCATATTCTAGCGGCCTGGAGTGAGGTTTCGTCGACCTTGCAGTCCACACTGATTAATTAGTTCCTCACACCACAACAGTAATATTCTCGTCTATGCTTGAGTTTGTTAGACTAACATTTGTATATTTATTTTAGTTTCCCCTCAAAAGTTGATGCATTTGCTTTGTGCACAAAAACTGATTCACCTACTTGTCTGGCTAGAAGCACCCTTGTGGAAAAATTGCCGGATGTTTTGGTACTCTTTGACGAACAGCACAGAATGTTCAAACCACATATCCCACGTGCGACCCATATAGTTCTGCAATATAAGCAAAAAGCATAGACAAATAACACTTTGTAATGCTTTTACGCCGGAAGATGTACCATAGGGGAAGAGAAGAGGTAAGTACAATGCACAACCAATTGGGGAGGAGGTGTTTCAATGGCACTTCCTTTCACACTGATCCTGCGAAGCACATAGTCTATCGATCACACATATGCCCCCTCATGGCAGCAATGTAAGCACATCCAGGGTGTTTCATTAAAAGTGTACTAAATTTTAGAAAATCAGGAAAACTATTTGCTCGTGGTCTTCAGAGTTACTTTTACTAAAGCGGCAAGCATCTTGAAGTAGAGACAAAAATTAAGGCAGTCAACAAAAAAACTAAGGAATAGTCGCGGAAATCTGTAAATTTCGATGGTTTCGTGAAATAGGAGGACTGAAGTTGTCCCTACAAAAAAGCAATAGCAGCTTTGAGGTACAAAAAGTGAAACAGGCAGATGCCCAATATCACGCCCCGGTTCATGACGTTTGGGAGCGTTTCTTGGCGCATGCGTAGTTCTTTGTGAGAGAGCCATTACATTTGACTCAGGTTCGCGGCTGGAATCGTGGTATAGCACCCGAGTTGGTGTGTTCTGCATGCGCATCCAGCCCGCATACCCTTACCTTGAAGTGGGCAGTTCAGTGATGTAACGACGCTGACTCACTCTGAGCGCTTCAGAAGAACGTTACAGTTGCGTACGTCCGCGTATCGGCGTCCGTCTCACCGTTGAAGTTTGTTGAGTTTCATTTCATCAAAGTTATCGTTAGAAGTATATTAAGAAGGAAGACCTGGATATTATGTGCTAAACTATCATCACCACGAAAAAAGGCGCGAAATCGGCAATCGAGCACCATCATCCTGGTCCACCTGCGTTCCTTCTGAGCTGCCACGCACTTTTTGCGGGTCAGTGGCGCGGCGCGAAAACCCACCACATCCTGCAACAGTTTCGTTTGCAGCCACTTTCATGGTCAAACCACTCATTCGAACGCGTTGGAAATGACCTTTACAGACCACTGTCATTGACAATGGCAGGCAACCGATGGGCTATCGTGGCAGAGGACCATCTCACACGGCACGTTTGACCTGCTGCCGTTTCCACAGCGACGGCACACGACGTCGCATCTTTCATCTTTAATCGTTTCGGTCCTCCGCGAGAACTCCTGATATACGGTGGGCGTGTATGCCTCTCCAATTTTGTAGAAGCACTGCTTCAACCGTGCCTTATTGTACACTAGAAAATACAGCTTACTACCCACAGGCGACGGGTTTCACTGAGTGGTTTAATCGTACTCTGGATTACATGCTCACGACGCATGCAGCTTCTCATCAAACTGAGAACTCGTTCTTCCATTTGTGACATACGCGTATAAAACCGCTACAAAAGTCACTACCGGGTTTTCCCCATTTTTTTCTTCTCCACATTCGCCAACCATCACACACCATCGACACTTTGTTGCCATACGCGCCAGATGCCTCCGAATGCGCGCCTGTCTTGGCAGCCACTAGTTAAGCCGAAGAGTGTCGTAAGCTATCCAAGCGCCTTACTACAGCCGACAAACAGCGCCAGAAGGAGACCCGTGACGACGACCATCGTTCAGCACAAATATTTGTTCCTGGAGCACTTGTATGGCAGCATGTACCGCCCTGCGCTTCTGGTTTATCGCCCTAGCTACTTTCTAATTATCATAGCCCCTACCACTTGGTCGAACGTACATCACCCTTTAACTACGCCATTGAACCTGTCGCGTCACCGAGCGACCTTCAGCTGTGCGGAAGTGATATCGTTCGCGTAGACTGTGTCAAGCCCTACTTCAACCCGCTTGTCACCACCTGCTAGAATGCCACAAGGGCTTCATTTCTTTTTTCGCTGGGGGTAATTATAAAAAAGAAGGAAGACGTGGATATCATGTGCTAAACTATCATCACCACGAGAAGAAGGCACGAGATCGGTGATCGAGCACCTTCATCTTGGTCCGCCCGCATTCTCGGCTCGTTCATTAAACCCCCTCTACCGAAGTAACCTATAGTAGCTCACCCGGAACTTTCTTATGCTCTCAGCTTGTCCGGTGGCAGCAGCTTGTCACTTCTATGGTCATTTCAGAAATCCTTACTAGATGGTGGGCCACCGCTGAAGGCGTTGGCTTTCTGGTAATTTCAAGAATGCTCACTAGATGACGTGCCGTCCCTCAAGTTGGCGCACATCACTCTCGGCACGTGCACTTTATTTCTCTTCGGCGGGAGCTCATACAGTGAACACTCCTCGTTACCACTCGGCTGCATAAGCACTTCAGAAGCCAGCGCAGCAGCACGGCCGGCTCGCATCAACGACAACAACATGGACTCACCACTGAAACCCTGCGATGACAGCGCGGAAGCCTCGCCGTCGAGCATACCTAGAGCATCATAAAGTAATATTATTTATAGTGCAAAGAGTCCTCTATATCATCGAGGGACGCCCTTCTTTTATTTTGCAAGAACATCTCATATGTATATATAATTTATCTATAACAACGCTGCCACGTCTGTACATTGCCGTGACATCTTGCCCCTATACAAATAACAAGACTTCACCAGTGTGCACAGGGCACGCAGTCAAGCTGCATTGGTGCGCCGCGCAGAGAACATCGTTTAGAATGAGCACCTGGCCCGTCCCAGCATTTATGTGCCACGCGTTCGTACTTTCCGTGGAGCGCAAGAAGACAGCTGACTGTCTTCTTTGGTTTTCGACTGAAGCGTAGTGTCCTTACCACAGTCACTTTTAGTTGTGCGCACAGCTTCATCATTGCTAAAAACATTTTTTTAACTAGTTCGTGCTGCGTTGCTAAAGTATGATGGTAGAAGATGTGCAGAGAGAATTTGCGGGTAACCCGATCATCTCTGAGAAAGCTTCTCTACCATTCCCTATGTGGATATGGCGGTGATTTTTGTCGAGATGCCAAAGCTGCAATAAGGAGTTCACATGAAGGGCTACAATGCTTCATTTGACCTAATTTCCCTAATTTCAAAAGTTAACTTTCATACTTACCGCACTAAAAGATTTCTTTACTCATCTTAAAATACATGTGGCTACAAAAAAAGTAATTATGGAAGCACTGAATGAATGTCGCGTTTTGCTGACGTTTGAGGACTTCGGACGCGTTTTTTGAAACGCCAGGTATAATGGTTAAAATCAATTTGACAAAACCAAATATCATCTCTACCTCATCAGCTGCGGCAGCCTGCTTAGGTAACCGCAGATTTTATCCCCATTAGGGATACAAAAAGGCTGTTTGGACCACGCACAGAACGAGACTCGTAAAAATAACAGAGGTAAACAGTTCGCAAGAATACATATGTTATATGCTGTAGAAGTACCTTTCAAATTGCAGCTCTTCAACAACGCAGTGAGAACTGGAGTAATGAGGAAAGAACTCACCCATTCTCAGCTATCTGCTTTTCCGCAGCTGCTGTGGTTGTACAAACACTATGGTGCTCGGTTGCTTAGCCGAAGGTCAGACTAGCCTCGTCGGCTGCATTTTTGACGGTGGCGAAAAAGCTAGTTTTCTAGGGGCGAAGCTTCTAATGACGTGGCTTGGGCGTCCCTCGTATGTAACCACCAGTGGCACATACCCGAAATAGGTATAACACTTGACCTCCAAGGTGGTGCCAGTGAGAGATTTTTTCTGTGCGTTGTTTAACAATAAAAAATAGTGCTCATTGTACATGCCAATGGCTGCTAATGGGGAATGAGAGACATGAGCAATCGGCTTTTAGTCAGCGCGCACGCTGCGATCCCCATTAGCAGCCATTGGCATGTACATTGAGCACTATCGGACAACAAAGGGATGCTACATTATACTCGCTGTGTGTAACCTCCTTAGCTTTAGAAAGGTATAGCGAGCGTTGAGCCGCAGTGCCATGAATACAATGAACTTGTATATACCATGAATGAACTCAAGGTGGTTAAAAATGAGAAGTAGATACGAAGCGCAAGCCGTAAGAAAGTAAAAGCCGAATTCTCCTGTCTCTCATTTCTCATTAGCAGCCATTGGCATGTAAATTGAGCCCTATCTGACAGGGAAAGGTTGCTACGTTATACTCGCTGGGCGTAACCTCCTTGGTTTTCGAAAGGTTTAGCGAGTGTTTGGTCGCAGTGCCATGAATACAGTGAACTAGAATATACCATGAACTCGAGGTGGTTAAAGGTGGGAAGTGGACCCAAAGCGCAGGCCGTAAAAAAGTGTGCGTGTGCCACCTCTCGTTTAGTCCTTGGAATGTCCGCTGGATGGCGGTGCTTCTATATGGGGAATATATGATAAAAAGATGCGAGATGGTGGGACTTGGAGTGTTGAATAGATGAACGAACGGACACACAAACAGATGCATGGATGGACGCATCAACGGACGCAGGGGTGGATGCATGAAAGAACGCAGGGATGGGCGCACAAACAGTCGCATGGACGGTCACACAGACGGACGCATGGACGGACGAATGCTTCGCCCCACTCTCCATCATTCACTCCGTGGATATGCTGCCAGTTTTGTAACTATACTTAATTGCACGTGAAAAAACCTCGTGTGGCGTAAAATTTCAAAAACACCTAGTAATTTTTGCCTCACAATCATGACCTGGTTTTGGCTCGTGAAATTATTATATTTAACAGCTCTTTCTTTATTTAAAGTGGAATCTTTCTCTATTTAAAGTGGAAGCAAACTTGCGTCTTCGTACGAAGACGCACGTTTGCTTCCAGGTCCGACCGACCGTGTTTCCATGAGGCAGAATGCAGAAGGACCCACGTCGATGAATTTCGAAGCACGGTAATGAATCCCAGATGGTGAGAATGAATTGGCACCTCCGACAACACCGTCTGTCCTTAAGGTATCATGTTTCTGACATGGAAAACCCGGAGTTATTTTCTATTCATGACTCAGCACGTTGTCGCTCTACCTGTCTCTCTCCAAGTTGGAGAATCATTCTGAAGAAAATGTTGTACTTGCGTTAAATTAGAACACAAAGCGAGAAAAAATTCTGAAACAAAGAGAACTGTGAACTAAAAACGATTTTTTTTCTTTTTAGTTGAAAATTCATTGCAGAAGGCCGAGATAAATATCAAGCGAGGGCTGCGAAAAAAAAGAACACCAAGCATGGGGCACTTGTCGAACCAATAGGAATCGGGGTCACTGAAACACCATATTGACGCCTCCTTGAGGCGGTAATCACATCCATTCAATGTAGAGCATTGCTTAGAATCTGGCTGACCTGAAAACCGATACTAGGCCAGGTAACCTGGTTTTCAAGCCGGGACTGCGGCGGCCTTGGTCCTGAAGCTCCAGGCTTAGGGCAAGCCCCGGGATAGAGGTGGTGGGCTCGAGTCGCACCGGGTTCTCCCTTTGCTCAGTTTGTTTGTTTACTTTTCATTTTTTGTTTATGAATACGTTACAGACCCCGAAAGAGGCAAAGGTTGAGGAGGCATACCGTACGACTTGATGGGTTATACGTTGCATGCATGTACACATTAAATATTTACATACATCCAGCAAGTTCCATATTAAAAAATATAGAATAATTGAAAAACTGAAAGTAATATAACAGAGCGCTAAACAGAATCGCCAAAAAGTTCCTCAGCTTGACAATAAGTACTGCGTAGGAAATGAAAGTCATCATTTCTATACAATTAAGACACAAGCATCTCACAGTGCTAAAAAAAGACAAACAAGACAAACTTGATTGGATTGAAAACCAGCCATGCAGGAGATTTTCACCTAAAAATAATAAAGAGAATCAAACGCAGAGTATAGCAAACTCTTTTATCAACCGAAGGCAAAACGCGTCATCGCCTCCAAGCAAAGCAATGTGATCTAGTAGACAGTTGTAGATACATTTTTCTCAAGGTAATAGTTAAAATTAAAGGATTAGGTCAGGTGGGTTATTACGATTTTTTACCGACATAGCGCACACTTGTATGTTCAATATCTTGTATCCGGAAAAAAATCTTTTTGGAAGTTTGGCAAGCTATCTGAAAACGTTTTATGAGGCACAACATTTTATCTCTGCGCTTTTTACCTATGAGGCTGCTTCATAGACGGCGTGCTGATATAGATAAATTATCGCTATTATTTCCTATATATTTGCATTCGCTATTGTTCGCATTCAAAATGTTATTTCCATATCGCGCTTTAAATGTCAGCAAATAAATTGACAACCTATTAACAAAAGACAGATAACAGTGATTCGAAGCAAGGCAATGTTTTTGATTATTGCCCGGTAAGCTGAGAGAAAAGGTTTGCGCTGCGTCTCATTACAATCAATCACTATAGAGCTACGCCACTGTTGGCGTGACGTGACTTGGAAATGCACATAATTCTCAGCGTGCCCACAATATAACGTCTGAGCGTTATTTCGTCCTGTTCTGCTTTATAGTGATAGCTGCATGGTAGTGCCATAAAATAGCTGCAATGTGCAGGAATTACACTGGTTCAATAAATAAGGTTTGACACAAAGCACATTCACTTGCAAATATATCTGCCTTGAATAAAGGCAGTCTTGATTTCCTTACCGAATGATGTCTGCTCATCTTGATACACATAGTGAGCCAAAAAGAAGAGGCTCTATCGCCCTTTTATTATCAAACTGGGATGATGCCCGAAAACAGATCGAAATCTCTAAATGCACCTCCTGCAAGTCGTACGCGTGTAGCCTTATCGCCTGTACAACGTCATCAGAAAGGCTTACGTGATTGAAATATTTTAAAAACTTCGGTCTAGTTTTTACCGTGCATATAATAGATTGGTGAAATCCATAAGAAGAAGCCCTTTTACATGAGTTTCATAGATTTAATCGACAATGACACGATGTTCTGGAATAAGGAAACGAAGGGGTAAGCTCGTAAGCTATGTTCATTCTACAAAGGTCCGAAGATATGTGGTGGAAGTTTTAGAACTATGATTGGAAATCACTTCACAATTAAAAAAAACAAGATATACAGTGCGTCAAAGGTTAGTTAGTGCAACTACTTCAAGAGTTTTTTGCATTGCACAACACCCAATTCAGAGACTTGCGTGCTTTCAAATTGAAACTTTTGATAAATTGACTTTTCGCACAGTATTATGCGAAAAAAATGAACTCTGAGCTATGCCACAAAAACTTACTTCAATTTATTTCTTATAATTTCAAACCTCTCGGCATTACAAAAAAGTGGAAGTAAAAATTAGTAGCAGTGAAATAAAACAAAAAACGGCAGCAACCACTCAATAAAGATGCAATTTCTTGAGCCCTATTGACTGTATATACTAATAAGGCTGTGATGTATTGAAATGTTTCTATACCTAGCATCATGTTTTTTCTACGTTTAAGCTGTTTATATATGCGTATTTTGAAAAGCACACGTGGGGCACGGAATTCGTTATACTTTTGTCAAGGTTAGTGCCCTTAAAATGAACGTAATAAATTTTGCTATTTCCCTCTATTTCTGTTGGCATGAAACATGCTAATATGCTGGAGACGGCAGCTGAATAGTCAGAATTTTGCACAATTGGGCTTCATGGAGAGTGTGTTTAGATTTTCATAGAGAGCAAAGAGGGCGACCGCTTCATTGTTACGTGTGTTATTGCGCTTTCTGTTGAAACTGAACCTACGCTTCGAATCACATTTTTAACACATCTGCGACCAAACAGTCTTGGTTATTCCTATCGCATTTGTTAAATAGATGAAAATTACACCACTGCCGAACAACTGCTCTTAGTACCGAGTATGTCTGGTTAGCTGTTACCACAGTGAGGCCATTTCGCATATGTAGTTGCGTAGATCAAATATTACTAGTTAGTGTAGAATGCACAAACAAAACGTGGATACGTACGCCTCAAAATGAATTCTTGTATATTTTATGTTCGGGCAATACCACCTAGGAGGTTATAGGCTCGGGCCCCTGTCCAGCTCATTCTTCATTCTGACTGGGCTAGGCCATAGAGGTAAAATTTTTAAGGGTGAAACATCTTGAAGGTCTAGGCTGGATGCCTGTTGTCACGGCTAAAGTATATCGGCAATGCTCGGGTAAATTATGATATAATCGAAACATATGTGAGACACACACAAGAAAAAGAGTTTAATAGGAGACGAATATCAATTTTAACAATAAAACACCTACACGGGCTAACCGTTTATATCGGTCAGCGACTTCAACGTGGACATGAACCTTAACAACTTGCTTTGCCGCCGAGCGGTTAGGTTACTGCATGTGAGTCAATTATTTTATAATATATTGGTCTACCCTCTAGAAAATTGTAGTTTCCGAGCCGTACAATGCCAAGAACTGCGCCCACTTATCTTGATGCACTGCGTCGATATGCGTGGATATTTTTTCTCGGATTAAGGCTGGGCCCGGGCGTTGCTTTTGAGCCACGGGTGCGGGTTGCTTAAGGTGGGTTAGCTTCAACAAGTGCCGGGCTTAGGCTAGGTCCGGCCCTACCCGAAAATCACGGTTCGTGCAGTGCTCTAGTTTAATATTTCATTTTGAACAGTCGATGTCAACCGAAGGAGTCGGCATGAAGGGGTCTCTACAATATTATTCACTGATATGAGTCAAGATTTGTGAATTGAATCAACCTCTTAGTGTATTTAGTGTTGGTATTAGTATTTTGGGTGCAGGCCTGTCACGAGGAATTTCTCTCGGGGAAGCTCGGGGGATAAGGATCACTTGCCGAAGGCCGCCACCAATTAGAACTTTCCTATTTGCACGAAAGTACACGGCTCGCCGAAAGTTCCTCGGCCACTATCCCAGTTATTCCTAAGGCAACGTGGCCTGAAAACCTGGTATGTGTGACACGGGACTGAAGCGAAAGGTCTCATGACTTACGCAACAAATATATGACGCTATTCTCGTATTGGTCTGTTCATCGTATTCCTATAAAAATAAGGTCCTCACAAAAATTTTCGTATCTGGCGGACTCACAGCAGATAGATAGATAGATAGATAGATAGATAGATGGATAGATAGATAGATAGATAGATAGATAGATAGATAGATAGATAGATAGATAGATAGATAGATAGATAGATAGATAGATAGATAGATAGATAGATAGATAGATAGATAGATAGATAGATAGATAGATAGATAGATAGATAAGGTCCAAGTGGTTCGGCTCACTAAAAATGCCTCGTATTGAAAAATTAGGTGCACCGGTGTGGACTAAAAACAGTGGCCTGTTGAAGGACTGAAATTACAGACTGAAAACATGTGAGCTTTTTCGCGATCAAGGTATGGAACACTCTGCCTCTTTAGATTAAAACTTCATTCTTATTAAATTTCTTTAAACATTCAGTTTGCCTTTACCCTAATCGATTTTTTTAATTTCTAAATTATGTGTAGTTACTGTGCTGCCGTTTTTTGCCATGCATCTCAAGTTTTATTTATCCGCTTTCATTATTTTCTTCTTTTTGTGAAGTAAATATTTGTTTAAACTCTAAAAGATTGCATTGTTGCACTTTGTTAGGTTTTCTTTATGAATTTAATATTTGTGTTTAAATGTCTATTATTCTAAATGTAATTGCATACAACAATGCCACTCCTTGTATTTTGTGCGCATATTCGCGCCTATCTTGCGCGATTTCGCTCCTGCTTTTATTTTCTTCATTTATAACCTATCAAGAGATCCCATTGCAGTATTCACACTAAGGGATTTTTTTCTGTATATAACTCTTCACCCAAATGCGCTCAGTAAACTGAAACTGAAAACACTGAAAACAGAAAACTTTATATGTTATTTGCCATTCCCTGCAGAATAACTGCTTCTTCACTCCAAAAAAAAAATAGCACGAACGATTGACGCTGCTATCTTATATACGCAGAATATGGATACCCAGAAATTCGGATGCGATGTTTCTCTTAGCGTTGACAAATGAGTCACATGTGCGCCTCTTACCGAAAGCCAAGTGGTGGCTTTCAAAAACGCTTGCATGTTCGTTTCTCGTAACGCTACTCTGGCCTTGTGCTGCCGACTACGAGAGGGATCAAATATCTACCCACTCGGCTTTTAGTCTTGAGCGCTCATGAGTAAGTAATGATATAAAACGATAACCGCGTTTCTATCAGTGCACGCTTTAAAAGGCAATCATCGCACACCCTCCATGGTTAAGAGGCCCAAAATTCGATACCGAGCACACTCGTCTTTGTACCAAGTCATGAAATCGAAGGTGTTACATGAGAATTGTTTAGCAGATAAACTGTTCAATGACCGGTGCTTTCAACAGCAATCTAATAATCTGTTTCCATTGTGTTCGCAATGACAATAGGTCGACTACAAGCACAAAAAAAGATGCTCCAAGTTCTCATACGTCACATCCTGAAGGTCCACGCACTATCTTACTAACGGAGACTCAAGTTTGTCACCCTGCACGGTTTCATTGTCTATTTTTCAACAATTGTTAACAAAATATTTGCTCATAAGAAGAATGTGTAGAAAGGAAGACAATACTTCATTGGCACGCAATCCAAACAATGGGGCTGTGTTACGTTCATTGAAAGCAAGATAGTACTTTAAAAATCACCCTAACGAGAATGAAAGACTAGCCACAGCAGCTGCAGTAATCGCTCAAGATGGGTCTAATAGTAATCCTTCAGTAGCTTCAACTGACAAGCTACTTTCTTTCTCTGACTTACACTGGCGCTCTTCTTCTTGACCAGGCTTCTACTCCATTGTTACTATTTTGAGTGCTTGCTCGTGTTATTTTCGTAATTAGAAGGAGGAGTTCATTATCAAATGTCGTGTCTTTTTTTGCACGCCGTCGTTTTCCATAAATTGTTGGTTCAGATTGAAAGTTTGTTAGATGTAAACAGTGTTCGTCTTCGCTCGTCTCATTTTCTGGCAACTTTCTTTGAGCTCTAATCAATCCTGCATTGGAATTCCAACTGACCTGTACCCAAACATTGTCACAGTATTTGCTTCGCAACATCTATCATATCATATCATATATACGTGCTAATATAATTTCTTGTTATCACTTATACAGAGTATTTTTAAAGACGATTGTCTTTCTTGGGGACATTCGACGCAAAACTTTTTGTGTCTGTCTGTCTATCTCTACATTTGTCTGTTTGTCTACTCTTACCAGCTTCGGGTACTTGAAACTGCCGACCCCATCCGCAGTGACCACCAATGTTTCTCAAGGTGGAGCGTTTATGTTTGTGCAATTGTGAATTAAAAAGCAATTATTGCGCATGTCTGGGGACCATAACAACACGCATATATTCTGCATATGAATCTCTCGCTATAAAACTTTTACATAAGTAATTTTAAGGACCGTAGCGCTTATCACGCTGCGGTTACCATGCAACGCTTGCACGGAACGGGAAGTGTTTCCAACGCTTTGCTATGACGAGATGGTGGTGGCACCTACCCGTCACCTCGCGTTTTACACCTTATCACCGCTGAGACGTGCGCGCGCGCCTACGCGCTTTGTTTTCCAAAAGAAACTGCCAGATGGCGCTCATGGCTCACGTGTGAAATGACTTGACGCACTCGTGAGCCTCCGCTGCCCGCTCGAGGCATTCTAAGGCAGCGCCTCCGGAATACCGTTCACCTATTTCCTTGCGCAGAAGATCAAATAATTGTTTTGTTCACTCTCTCCGCCCGCAAGACTATCGTCTTTCGTATCTGCATGTAATCTTTGCATATTATATGCAGATACGAGGCCAATTTATTTTTAGACAATGTAAACTTTTTTGTGCTTTTATAACGAGAGCCAGTCTGCACTCGTTTCGCCAACCTATCCTATGTTTAGAAGGAATGCTTTGCGATAACTAAAATGTCATTGGCGACAGTAGTTAAGTAAAACTTGTTGACTCTAGAATTATTTGTTTGAGGGCACTTATTTATATTACAAAGGTTTATTGTGTGACCTCTTTTTTATCTATGTTTTTTTCACTAGAATAGCAAAGGTTGAACAGACTTCGAAACATGCATAATCGAACTTCATTGACGAAGTGCCAATTGATTGCAGAACCTATATTTTTGTCTTTTTTTGGTGGTCGTCGTCACTGTATATGAAATGTCAATGTTAGCCTCTAGAGCAAACTTTAGCTTTTGCGTTCGTCCACTGGACAGGTATGTGCTACTAGTCTGAAATAAACTCTGAAATAGTCATGAAATAAAGTCTGAAATAGTCATGGTAGCGCGAATAGGCTGAATAATCTTGTTTTCAGAACACCGCGTAAACCATAACATATTTCGCTAGAAGAGCGAAGTCACCAAAGGCCGCTTGCACACCACTTCTGCGGCGCAGAAGCAGCACCTTTTTGTTGTCGTCATCTTTTGAGCTCGTGAGGAAGCGGCTGCTTCGCAGTAGTGAAATGCGTTTGTTTGGCGTACGCATGCAGCAGGTGCATTGCAGCAGGTATGTCAAGTGCTGCTCTTTTGCTTTTTTTTGGCATGCGCTGCAAACAACACGCTGCCTAAACACAAAACGCTTATGCAATCGCAACTGCTCAGCTTCAGAGTACCTTCTGTAAGTTTAAGCAGTGCAGGCGACACCAGCGACGCAACTACGCAA
This sequence comes from Rhipicephalus microplus, assembly GCF_043290135.1. Taxonomy (NCBI): domain Eukaryota; kingdom Metazoa; phylum Arthropoda; class Arachnida; order Ixodida; family Ixodidae; genus Rhipicephalus; species Rhipicephalus microplus. The sequence goes on from NC_134702.1 coordinate 196,619,606, forward strand.
AAAGTGGTAATTAAAATACATGCAATGCTTTAGTTAACTCCTCACGTTAGGTATCTTGCTTTATATTGATCATGAATAATATTCGCATTCGCTTTTGCGCTGATGACCGTCACCGTTCTTGATTACAATGCGAGTGACTGTATGCAAAGAATATACATGAAAGAGATACCTTACAAGCTGCTTATAGCGAATGCGTTAGTGCAACGCACTTGCCTGACCTATAGAACAGAGATCGTGTCACAGGTGAAAGAGTTTTACCGACAGGATATTCAAGAAGCAGCAATTTTTGTGGTACCAATTTTCAGTGACACACGTGGCTTCGCAATATTAGTTAGCCAACGCCCCAACTGGTTCCTTAAAGCAACAAGTCATATTTGGTGCAATATCCTTGGTGCACGTGCATGCGCAAATGATTCTACCTGGGCGGTATAACGTATACAACGTCCTGACCAACGCAAGCTCACATAACGGCTAATGTGACATAGTGACGACTAATCGAACCATTATCTCGGGGTAATGCTATCTTAGGAGCACGGATGCTTGGGCAAGCTGGCATCACATTACGAAATAAACAGTGCGGAAAACGAGGACAGGCAAAAAAAGAGAGAGGACACCACGAGAGCTGACTTACGATTGTAATTTATCGAAAAAAGAGGCGAAAGAAGTAAACCACATTGGGTTGATTGATTAATTGATTTGTGGGGTTTAACGTCCCAAAACCACAATTTGATTATGAGAGACGCCGTAGTGGAGGGCTCCGGAAATTTCGACCACCTGGGGTTCTTTAACGTGCGCCCAAATCTGAGCACACGGATCTACAACATTTCCGCCTCCATCGAAAATGCAGCCGCTGCAGCCGGGAATCGAACCCGTGACCTGCGGGTCAGCAGCCGAGTACCTTAGCCACTAGACCACCACGGCGGGGCTAAACCACATTGGGTGGAGCACGTGCACAATCACTCGTATAGACGGTCACCAAATCCTGCGAAAGAACACCAACAAATTCCCTGATGTATATCATGAGGCTTCTGCAAAAGATTGAAGTAATTATCCAGAAAATTGAGAGAATGTTAATGGACACTTGCCTCACCCTATTTTTGAATAGAAAGACTTCGATTATCCTCGAGTAAGTATATCGTTGTATGTAAAAGCGACACAATTGTCTGATAGCCGTGGTTCAAACCCACATCAATTGCAATGTAGCGGAAGGTGGGAGTAAGCCGTACCTTTTAGCGAACTGTCGTCCTCTCTAAACCTTTTATACCAGCACCAGGCCGGTCGTCTTATATACCACCAGCCACACGCAAATCAATTGTGGTACACAGTCCGCACTATTCAGGGCACAAAGTGCACGCAATGTTTCGCCTTACATCGAGCGCTTTTTACACGCTCATCAGTTCTGAAGTGCATCTTCAAAGCAGCACACATAGCTCTTAGCTTATTCCGTGTTCAAAAAAAGCACGTCGACTTCGTGTCGGCTGGTCACTTTTTTCAAGCAGTGCAAAAACTCTTGAATATGTGAAAGAAGACCGAGGGCCGTTTTTTGGATTGATTGATATCTGGGGTTTAACGTCCCAAAACCACCATATGATTATTAGAGACGCAGTAGTGGAGGGCTCCAGAAATTTAGACCACCTGGGGTTCTTTAACGTGCACCCAAATCTGAGCACACGGGCCTACAACATTTCCGCCTCCATCGGAAATGCAGCCGCCGCAGCCGGGATTCAATCCCGCGACCTGCGGGTCAGCAGCCGAGTACCTTAGCAACTAGACCACCACGGCGGGGCGGTTTTTTAGATTGGCTTGTTTACCTGCTTGTCGTTGCTTTGCATATTGTAGGTGAAATTTGGAACGTTCTGAGCAGCGGAAGCACTTCCACAAATTGGATACCTTCCATTTATCAACTTATCTCCTTATCAACACTATTGCACGAGGTGCTCGCAGGACCTGCTAACAGTGGAATGAATACACCACACCACAATGGCATTTCTCACGACTTTGGAATGAAAGAGAGATAGAGAGAGAAAACATTTATTGAGTTAAGCTTGTGAGTGAAGGTGGAAGGATCCCTTATTCCAAGAACCCTGTGGCCTGGACAGCCAGCCGTGCTTGAGCCACGAGTTGACGCTGCTCGACCAGGTCCGGCTGGGAGATGACAGCCTCCCACGCTTCACTGAGGAGTTCTTTGTCCACATCTAGTGCTGCTTGCAACTTTGGGACGCTTACTTTGCACTGCAGTTGGAGGTGTGCCAGAGTGTCTGCCACATTGCAGTGAAGGCAGATGTAGCTGTACGACGTCGGCCTCATAAGGTGCAATAGTGATCCGTGGGTAAACGTGTTGCTTTGAAGGTGCCTGTAGACAGTGCATTGGTCTCTTGTGACTTTTGGATGTGGTGGAAGTATGAAAACGTTCGGGTCGATAATGTTGCAGTATTGCATGATATGTTAGCGGTACGGGTTCACTTGCCTCTGTTTCTGTTGTTGAGAGGAAGGTGCTTCGGATCTCGTACGGGAATGCCCGGTTGACGCATTCGCGGGCTGCGGTGTGTGCCGCTTGATTTCCCTCGAGACCTTCGGGACCCGCAATCCAGACGATGCATGTGTAAGGGGGGGGGGGATCGCCCATGCGTTTTAGTAGGCTAATCGCCAGCGTGGAAACCCTGCCTTTCAGGTAGTTTCGTGGCGCTGTTTGTGAGTCGGTAAAGACAACGATGGGTATTTACAAGCTCACAAAATTTTGTATCTGGTGTAGGCACTTTTGTATTTGTGTAAAGCAGCATGAATGAACGAATAGCATGAGAATGTGGAGAAGTGCTTCAGAGGTGTATTCACTACAAAACACGTGTTTCTCAATTTTGTCTAAAGTGCTGTGCTATATATCTGATTAAAAACTTTTAAATTGCTTGCAAGATGGTGAATTACTCAAGAGTCTCAAAATGTAAAGAATTACGAAAGAGTATAATTCTCAGTAAAACAGTTTCTTGATGTCTCTGCGGGCCAAATAACATGCATAGGCCTTTGTATTCGTTTGTAAAAACACCAAAGACCAAACAGGGTGGCATATTTCGCAAACACCAGGCTAATATACACAGTGCAATAGCATACGAACGCGTTAAGACTAAAAAAGGCGTTTCTGCGGCAGATGTTTTTACGATGTTCTCGCACCGGTGATGAAAACCCAACGCTAATTTTGCCTTGAAATGGTACTCATAAGTAACATCGCTAACGCGTTACTTGGAAGAGAAAAACCGAGCTAAATAAATATCGATGCTGGTAGCTTATCAGCTAATGCACCACGCTGCTAAGCTCCAGTGTACGGGTTTGAATAAATGGCATGACAGCAACATTTAGTAGGAGGCGAAGTGGAAGAACACTCGTTTACGCAGTTTGAAAAGAACAACTGCAGGTGGTCAAATGTAGTGCTCGCATGTAACGTAAAAAAATGTTCCTGGGGTTAGAGTGTTCAAGAATACTTTAAACATGTTAGTATGTGCGTTTGTCTGTGTGTATGTATGTGTGAACATAAACAACTGAAAAAAAAATCAGAGGAGAGAGGAGTTGTACCCACCAAGTACTCCCTTCCTCCAAGAACTCCCCCTACCTGTGGATTTGGCAGTGGTCCCATATCTCCGAACACAACGTATTTCTAATTGTTGTCGTAGTTTGCCCGCACATCAGAAGTTATATATTGCTATTATTTGCCTTTAGCAGTGCGAGAGTAGCGTCCTTAATAGCATTGCACGGTCGCACGTTAGAAAGAGCGTGCCGGTAAAACCTGTATTCACGTACACTGCGCGCACACATCGGGTAGAAGCATGCGCAAAATAAACTGCGATAAAATTGTTAATTTGGAGCTCGGTATGGTCTACCACCCAAGTCCGCATGGAGGAAAACGAAATTCCAAACGTCATTAACGGTCGGTAGACGTGGTAGGACGACCTTGTAGCTTGCGTCTTCACCAGGAAACGGGGTTGATGATCCTCATCTTGTGGCCGATACGCTGTTCCCAACAGAGAGCATTTTCGAACACAACCATGCAGTGCGGCTTCTTCTTCTTCTTCTTCTTCTTCTTCTTCTTCTTCTTCTTCTTCTTCTTCTTCTTCTTCTTCTTCTTCTTCTTCTTCTTCTTCTTCTTCTTCTTCTTCTTCTTCCTACTTCTAGGAAATGTGCTGTTAAACGACCTGCAAACTTGCGAACTGACCGTTCAATTTCTGTTTTTTTTGTTGCTTACTCCAGATAGACGGGATCTGCACCTGCTACTACGATTGGCACAATTATTAAACGAAAAAGAGCGCTGCTTGTAATTATTGCCACTGTGATTATGGCAACAGCACTATTTGTTGGTTACAACTCACAACCACGACAAAAAAAAACGAAGTGGACTGAGAAGCAGGTACAGTTTACCAGTAGTTACTATCAAGTTTATTATATGTTTTTGCACGTACTAAAGGGCGAGATCTGCTCAGACCTAATGAAACTTCTAGGCTCATTTGATAGATACGCCCGCACAAGTGATTGAGTAATGAGATGTTACTCGCGCAACGAAGAGCGCAGTCGTCCCAGCGCACTGCTGTAGCTCTATCGTTAGCAACAATTATACAGAACAGCTTGGCCAAAGCGAATACAGTGTGCCGGAAACATTATGCTATCATGTTGGTTCAGTAAGCGTACGAATGGGCAGGTCTGTGTTCTCGCATAAAAGCCAGAGAAGTGCCGGCGAGATTGACCGGAGGCTATCGGGTAATCAAAACGTAGAATTGCGAGAAGTGCTGGCACCGCGTCGCATCAATATTTTTCGCTTCTTGCGCAGGCACTGTACACTATAAAAATTATTCATTTACGTTGAATAATACCACGGCTGTGCTGTATTGTGATTTTTACTCGTCGAAATGGTGTATTATGAAACCCAGAAGCGCCCAGAACACCTGTACGGTTTTGTTCGGTAGGCCTAACCTTTGGTAGAAATCATGGTGGTAGAACAGAAGGATGAAAACCAAACTCAATGGGACTCGGCTCGACGTATGCCGAAGGTAGAAGTTTTTGCATTTTAGTGTCACCCGCACTTTTTTAACTTCAAAGCACGGCTCAAGTACTTTGTTTTGCAAGAATTGCTAGAGTTGCGTTTCAAGCGTGGTGACATGAGCTCACCGCTGTATTCTGGTCTACCATTGAAAGGGGTAATTGCGAACTGGAGCTTATTTATTTGCTGCAAAATGAGCGGCGAGATAACACATTTATTGTTGCTTTCACAGTGACACTTCTAGTCTTCTAAGCATCAAAACAAAGCACCACATCGTGCATATCAAACTGATTACACGGGCACAAAATGAACACTTTCACGGCCACATTTTATGCTCCACAATAGTTCAAATAATGCTCAAGGAAGGGTCTTGAGCGGCGTTGGTTTCTTTCAACCATAAACATATTTCTCAGCGCATTACAGAGTGAAACAGTGCGAATAATTAAGTGATTTCACATACTGCCATCTGCTTTTTCATCTTGCCACTATCATTCTCCGAGCTTCCATCACGCCACCGTCATCCACCTTGTTAACCAAGCCATCTACCAAACACGTTTTCAATCGCCAACTTGCATCAGCCGGCATTTTCCACTGTCGCCATCATTGGCTTACCACTATTTATTTTCCACTCTCGCCTTGATCAGCCCTCATGACCACTACGACTTCCACTATGTTCAGCATTATTTTACCATATCCGCCAACGATAACCAGCATCCACCAAACCTGAATTTTCAATGGAGCAGCTTGAGACGCCACCAAAATGGTATGATGGTACTGCATGTGATACAGAGAATGGTACTATTTCACTTTGAATTCCGGACCAGGTTACGAGTATACAAGAGGAACACCGAACATGTTGAAGCAATACTGCACCGCAGCACCATTAGCTAAAGAAACGGAAGCAATACAACAAAACACTTGAATTTTTTGACCTCGTTTCCATAAATGGCTGGGTGCTGCGCAGCAAATCTGCATAATTTGCGAAGAGAGCGTTCTACCAGAGTAACCAATTGAAAGTCCCTTAAGCCACAGCGGCTTCAAACACGAGAAAGCCGTTTCGTTATCATCTTCGTGAATTTCACTACAGGTGCTAGCTTTTCCTCGCCACTTATAAGATCAGAAGCAGCTCTTCGCGAATCACGTGTGTAATGCTACACGTACATGGGTCCATGAGAACATGTCGGAAGACGTTCTTCTCAGCGCAGGCGTTGGAGCGGTGTCAAGTAGGTCATGCCACAGCTGCGCGTTGACATCACGCGCACCTCGCACGCTTCCCTAGCAGGTGCTCTCTCCCTCACCCTCAGCACGCTCGTCTCAGCACCCGCAGCAGCTTCTTGGTCCTGCGTGTCTCCAGAAACTTCTGAGCGTGAACTTCACTGATCACAAGGCCATGATAGTCAAGGCGAAACGCATGCCTGCGGTGGTCTAGCATCCGCGTCTCCACTCTGAAGAAACGATGACTACAAAGTTTTGCAAAACGCTTTAACGTGTCTTACACAAACCGAAACCCACCTCCTGTGTCTTTAGGTTGCGAACAAACGTTTACTGGAGAAAACGCTACACTGAGTTTTGCTTCAAACCAGTTCAGCACATTCGTCCACACCTGTTTCTACCAGGTCAACGCCGTGCGCACCCCTATTGCTTCGTATCCCTACGAGTGTCCTTAGGGAAGATGGTCCATACTTTTTTCTTCAGAACACACCTGACTGCACTTTCCTTCTAATTTTTTCAAGTAAAAAGGGGACGGAGGAAGGTGTTCCGAGCATTCCCATACCTTTACTAAGTCGGAGCTGCCACGGAGTTGTACTTAGTGCACGATTATGGCGCTCCCGGTTTCCGATGAAAAAGATGGCTGTGGACCACTCATGTTTCAATCCGAAAGCGGAGATCAAGGCTTCGATGAACACCTGTCCGATCAGGAAGAATTCTTGAATTAAAAGATGAAGACTCCAACAACGAGAGATTAATAATGGATGACGTTTTGGGATCCAGAACGGGAGCCCCACTCAAGGTAAAAGCTAGTCTGCCACCCGCATACGAAAGTTGATTACATCAAGTGCGCAATACAGGTTAAACAATAACTTTCCTTCCTTCTCTTTTATTGCGAACAAGGCTGCCTTTCAGGGAGCGCAAACATCAGCGCCTTTCTATGCGTTTGTGGTTGTCGGCGTAATATTTGATAAAAAATTCTGGCACAAAAGCGGGTCATCATATGAAGGGCGTCATCACACCTTTTTCTTGACCTGTACCACCAGGCAGTTAAACTAAATAAAGGCAATGTTGTTTATTTTCACCTAAATGATATTATACTATTAGCTTTTATGCTATTAGCTGAAATGCATTTTTAAATTTGAATTCAAGTTCTTACAGAGCGAAATTACAGGAAGAATAGCTACAATGCCAGACTAGATCTTGGGGTATTTCTTTGCGCTGGTACTTCCATTTATCAAAATGAAGCAACTTGCCTAAAACGAAGTATTTTTTAAGAGACATTGGAAATATTCTCTATCTCGAAAGGCTTCCAACGGTTCTTTTTGTGGCTCTGAATGCACTACCTAAGTGTTCTTTTTTTAACAATAAATCGCTTTGCACCGGCTTCCACCAAGAATTCAGAGACGTATTTTAGTTAAGGATAAGACATATATAAAGTGCACGCCACCACATCAAAAAGAAGCTGTTAAGGAAAATTTTCCTGCTCAGGAATGGAATGTCCGAACCAGTGGCCGTCGAAGATAAGCACCCGGTGAGGAACTGTCTGAGCTATCGAAGCTTTTTTTTTATTACTGCTGAACTATCGAGACAGATTCAAGGCTCCGGACAAACATCGCCGACTAGCGTTTCCCGTCGACTTGCGTTCTACATCTTATCACCTCCGAGACGGGCGCGCAGGGCGCGCGCGCTTTGTTTTCTAAGATAACTGCAAAATAGCGCCCACGTCTTACGTGTGACGTGACTTGATGTGTTCGTTCGCCTCCACTGCACGCTCGAGGCACTCTAATGCAGCGCCTCCAGAACACCATTCACCGATTTCCTCGCGCAGAACATCAAATAAACGTTTCGTTCACTCTGTCGAGACGCAAGACTATCGTCTTTCGACGACATTTGCCGTGTAACAACCAAATACGGTGCCAATTTTTTTCTGCTTTTCCTTCACCCAGTCTTTACACAACTCGATTCTTACACACAAATTGCTATTTCTCTCCTTAATCGACGAAGCGTTGATGAAGTGCATATCAAGTGCCAAGGTTTATTACAAACTTGGTGATGTCATCTTCTCATGGAATGCACGGTATGCTGGGTCCAAGTATATCTTAATAGTTTCTGCTACTGCGATTGTTAACTCTTGCAAGCACAATACGTTATTTTTTAAGCAAAACAGAGGAGGAGAAGAAATAAGCGTTTATTTTTCGAAACGGTGTAACGGTGTAGGTTCGGTGTCTACCTAAGGTGGTAGGTCTCCTCATGCCAGGAACCCGCTAGCCTTCGCTGCCTCCTTTGACCTGGCAACGAGATGTCGTTGTTGGTCCAGTTCCTCCAAGGCGAGCTTCGTTTTTTAATAAACGGTGATATGTTTTGCAGAAAATGAATGTATCGCAAGCAACAAAAAGATTGGCAATTTTAACTCACTAGTTATGAGGCAGTCACCTGAGGTGACCTTCATGCTCTAAGGGTATACAGGCGACTTTCGATGAAAGTACAGCTCATCATTTTCGTAGTTCTTAGCATTACCTACTAATACTACATTCTTTCCGGCCCTGTCAGCACACTAGGAACAGCACATAAGCACATACTTATATATATATATATATATATATATATATATATATATATATATATATATATATATATATATATATATTGGGTCCACCACCCATCTTGCCCTGAGGATGGTGGCAGCCGGAAGAAAACAAACGTAACATGTAACAATAAAGCCAAAACAAAGTACCGTCATCGATGGTAGATTGCCAAATGTTTTCAAATATGAGCCATTTAAAATCTGGCACGTAGAGCTCACGTGTTTCAATAGAAAAAAAATGGTTACCTGGGGTGGTCAACGTGTGGGAAAGAGGTAAATCATGATCATGAGCGTTAGTCATGGCGACGGAGATGTGCCGCCAGGCACCAACGGGGGTGCATCCGCCTTAAACAATACAATATCTGCCGAAAATCAATTCACGTTGTACAAATTCTCATACTGAAGCACTACTGTGAACACAGTTTTCACTATGGTGTTATACCGATTCATCTGAAAGAAGAATAAGTCATGTTTTTTTATTTTATTGTCTATGCTCTCATGGGCCCCAGGTACTGTGGCGAACAGTTGTCTAACAATATATTACCAATTGCAACTATGAACACGACAAGATTTTGCATTACGATAGGGTAAGGGGCGCGGTATTTGATGTCAGTGCTTGTATGGGGTAAAATAACAGTACAGCTAATGTTATTGGGGTCTACAAGCCATTATTAATGTTTATGTTATAATCAATTTGCGAAGAAGTGTTATCTAGTGGAAAGATACTAGAAGGAAAAAGCGATTTGCAAGCGTCAGGCTAACATATATTATTTGCGAGAAGGATCTGGGTCCGGAGTGGCAATGTTGATTGTAAGTTAAGTATTCGCAAACAAGATTAACAAAACATGCACTGGTGTAGTCGCAGTATTAGGGCGATACATGAGAGGTGTTATGATTATGAATTCAAAGTTGTGAATGAGGCGGAAATAGAAGAAACCTAAATAGTTCAACCATCTCTCAATTTTTCTTACTTAATTTAAGCATAATTTCATTGGTACGTCGCGGAATATTGTTAAAAAGGTAAAGATTAGATATCTGAGCATTTTTATGCACAATTAAGTAGGCATTTAAATTGCGCACTCCAATGGAGCTTGAGAGTTACATGTAGACGAAGAAAACAGCCACTGATAAAATGGTTAAATAAAAGCAATTAAGAGTACATGAAAGCTCTAGGTATTTTTGTTGTGCAGGACTGCAATTTTTACCCTACTAATATACGCATTTGATTTCATGGGCCACTGGTCGTGCACATAAGTATAGCTTCAGAACCGGATTGCGAAATTAAAACGCCATGTATTCTAGGAAACCTGGAGTTAATACAAACGGGAACCCACCCTACAAATAATAACATAGGCCCTAATCCGGCAGACGGCAAACATCGAGTGAATGTGTCCATGAATTTGCTATCGCATTGAAATATAATACACGATGGGGGACGCATGGTTTTGCATGCCACAGCCTGTCTACACGACTGATAGAGACAACAAGATGTGTGACCTGACAACGTTTGCCTAAATAAATCTATTGATCTCATAACAACGTTTCTGTTTTAGGGTACAACGTTGATACTGTGATTTAGAGAGCTGTGTAAGTTCACAATTATTTTGTGTACTTTGGGAAAAGCACACAGAAACGGTTTGCAGACAAGGTGTTCTATCCGCACACTGTGTTATTGATTGTGATTTAATATTGTTCACTTAACCGCAGGCTCCTTCAGGTGATTGCGAGCGAGGAGGAGAAACTGCTGATGTGGGTGGTGACTGTGCCGACGACGGTGAGCCGTCGGAACTTCGGTTACACTGGCACGTGATCCTAATAGCCGTTCTCATGGACTTCGGTCAGTCGGCGGCATTTCGATCATCGGGATTCATCTATGTCGCCCTCATGGATCACTTCGAAGTCGACCACGAGGCTGCATCATGGCCCGTCAGCGTTCTAGGCACAGTCGTCGACGCAGGCGGTATGTACTTCAAATTACTACCGCGCATTAAATCCGTTCTAAAAGAACCTATAGCGCTATTGATACATCCTTACAGCAAAGATGCAGATAAGAAATGTTAAGATCGAACTAGGTGGATCACGGAGTAGCCCTAATACATTTCAGGTAAGGTGATGTATAGGTTGTGTAAACGCAAGAAACGTAGTTGTAAATTGGAGGAAGCAAGTAAAAGGAAAGATAACAAAGGCAGGAATGTTAATCAGTTTCGCACAACCGGCATTCTACCTTGCGAAGAGTGAGAGTTGGGGGAAATAAAAAAAATAGTAAACAGAGAGAGAAAGAAACCACACACGCGCACGCGCACGCGCATTACGTGACAGCGCAGAGCGGCAGCCTTGTGCTGCATAAAGCACCAGTAAGAGTATACAGGCATTCGTAAATGTCTGATGGCTTTGTACACAAATAACACACAAACAGAAGCGAACTTGCCAACATGCCAAGGCGTACTAATAACAGAGGTTTGTCATTGAACGCCGCTAGAATAGTCGGCCCTCATTGAGTGGCCGCACTTAGGCTAACATCGCGCTCTAGCACTGACTGCACTTGCGCGGCGTGAATGGTGCGGAGTGAGGAAGAGGAGAGGCTCACACTACGGGAGTGACGTCAGCCCTTTTCTCACTCTTCAGTAAGGTGTACCATATGAGTCAAGCGCGCAAACACCACCTAACAGCATCCTCATAAATCAAATGAGAACGCATCTTGGACCTTAGGCAGCTTAAATAGCTGGTATATGAGGTTCAAAAATTATTAGGTGCCCGTTACGTCACCGAGTGCTCAGGTAATAGCCAACCAGGAAACGTCAATTTTCAATGAGCCAAACAATTTGGTAGTTAATGTGTTGTCATCTGCAGAATGCAGTGCCTAATTGTGTAGTTTGCTGTGGGGTCAGACGGTATAGTGGGCGGAATATGATGAATATACGGAGGAACTATAGTGGGCCACTACCCTAAGCAGAAATTATCACAGACTACTGAACTCAGAATTAGACATATATATATATATATAAAAATGACATCGAATGAGAGCAAATAATTGCTACGAGAAAATCCTCACGTGTTTTCACTGAGTCAATAATGTTTCATATTTAAATTCAGAAGGCAACACCCACAAAACGGTTAGTGCAGCCGAATGCAATTTGTCAGCAATGCGTTTTTCTGGGAAGAGACCCAAATCCTGGTCTGATTCTAGAGCAATTTATTGGACTGGCTACCACGTAGCGTTGTAAAACTATCGGTAAATGGACTATCGATAGCATGGATAGACTTTAAAAACTATCGATTGTGCAAGAAAACTAGAAATAACATCGATATCATTAAACTATCAACTTTTTGCTGATAGTGCAAGTGGCAGCACCATTGCTGGAGTTGCTACAAAAAATACCATTGTTAGTGCCGTGAATAACGCTGTTTTTGGCTGGGGATACTGCCTGATCTTTTACTGCAGCATTTTATCAGCAATACTCGGCTCGGTTATACGAATAATGATGATGATGTGTGGGGTTGAACGTCCCAAAACTACCATATGATTATGAGAGACGCCATTATGAAGGGCTCCGGAAATTTTGACCTCCTGGGGTCAGTTATACGGAATCCTTTGGTCAAATAAATAAAAATATTAACAAATAATATTTAGTAATAATAAACTATTGAATTATTAAAATACCGGATCATTTTTCGTCGAAAGTAATTAGTTACAACTTATAATTACCAACTTCGTTTGTGATATATTTATGTTGTGACGCGATAACACTACAATTACTACTTGATATTAGAACGCGCATTCGCCATTTAAATTTGAAGCCACACAATGCCGCCATATGGAACGACCTCCTTTTTACCGAAGATAAAACGCTAAACTTAATTCTGTTGTTCTTTGAAGCATTCGGGTGAAAGGAAAGGGGCATGTTAGTTTTCTTGTCTTTCATCCCACTCTTCCAGCATTACCTTTCACGAGGCACACGCGGAGCGATGTTTATGCATCTATCAGTTACCATTGTTGATTTTGTATTATCGAAAAGGCTATAATTCATCCTATTGATAACACTAGCCTTCTTTTACAATCAATATTTCAATAGTCGCTTAACTATAACTAGCATCGATAGGGCTATCGATAGTTCTGCATGATTACTACGGGAGTGTGACTGGTTTTCATGAAATCATCCCGTGCGATTCCTAACTTTATTGGGAGAACTTTTCGCGCTTTTATCTGGTTGCAATTGGCCAGCTAGATCGAGGCTAATATAGTGGAGTGGTGTCGCGGAGATAAAGGTTGATTACTGAAGAGCAAGTAGGGCTGTCAATTCAAATGCAGGCCTTCTAAGTGGACATTTTTCCACATTTTTCTACCATTTTTCTACCATTGGATATCACTTTGTACATTTTCTTATGCGTTTGTCTTAAGATATTCTTTTAATAGTGTTAGAAATAGTTCCTTTGAAAGTGTTTATTACAAGGCGTGCTGCCAGTGGCACTTAAAGCTCTTTTTTTCTCATGCAGGTATCTTAGCAGGACCACTGTGCCAGTGGTTCGGTGCCGCTGCTACACTGAGAGCTGGAGCCCTGGTGACTGCAGTGGGAGTAATGGCTTCTGCATTTGCACCAGATATCCCGTGGATGACAGTTACACTGGGCGTCATTCACGGTGAGCATTATTTCAAAATCAATGAAAGGCGCGGTAACAAGCAGTGAGCAGGAACACCGACAGTGACATGAACACCCTAAGCCTACATCAGCGAGTGCTCTGAGTACATTTGTCTGACCGCACATTCTCAGGCGAAGTGTACCGGCTAAAGGGTTTCTCGCCAATAAATAGTGCTGCTTAAACTTCATCAGTCATTACATTATTACTCTTACAAGATTATGCTACTTACATCAATACTATCCCTAAATAATAAGAAATCTAATTACGTCTTCTTTAAGCCAGTTAATAAGCCCTGTGACACAGAGCTTACGCTAACGTATCAGGGCACCGTCTTGGAGCGCGTAAAATGTCAGAAATTTTTAGGCGTATGGTTTGAAAAAAGCATGTCGTGGAATACACACATCAATAATTTCACTTCAGAGCTAAGCAGAGCCGTCGGTGTAATATTTAAACTATCCCATTTAATTCCTATACATCTAAAAAAGGCGATATATTACGCGCATTTCTACTCCCGCTTATCTTATTGCACACTTGTTTGGGGTACAATAACAACCACTAATTACTACGAACTAGAAACAATGCAAAAGAAAGTGTTCAGACTTTTCGAGAACTAGTTTGCTGAGCCAAAAGACTTACCCACACATCCTTTATTTGTTAAGTATAATTTGCCTAAAGCAACCAAATTATAATATTATAAACTCCTCCTGCACATACAGAAACATGATCTGATAGACATGGCACATGCAACATCAAGACGTTATCCACTACGTAATACACAGACATCAATACCCAGAACACGTACGAACTACGGAAGGTCAGCCCTCACTTATCAAATACCTGCACTAATAAATCGTGTATCTTCACAAATAAATTTTGATATACCATTCCATAGATTTAAAAAAACAAATAACACTTTTCCTATTAAATGACTGTGCAGCCGTTACAGCATAACCTCATTAACTCTCACTGCACCACTGTTCTTGCATTGCGTTTTTTATACGTTCAAACGTTTGCATTTTCGGTATGTGCAGTTATCCTAGTTATATAGGTGCATTTTAATTTCTGACGCATTTCTCTGTTGCATTCGTTTCGCTGTATCTGTGGATTTTTGTTGTACCTCCTTATATCTACTTCGCTATGTATCGATGCTATTATATCTTGTCAAGTTGTATAAGTTGTAACATGTCGTGTTAGTTATACTTTTTATTCGCTGCTGCCTGTACGGTCCCCCAGGTCCCTTCAAGCTGTTTTTCAACAGCTTTTTTGCCTGGGGAACCCCCAACTTTTTGTGTTGTAAATAAAAAAATAAATAAATAAACATATAGAGCATTGCACGTACATTTGATATAGTCGCAAGGCGAGCTTGTTGGTTGCACGCATCATTGCATCTATTGACATTGCTGCTCAACTGGCATGACACCTGCGTAAATTCTTTTTCTGAAGAATTTTCGAGTGCTGGCGTGGTGCTTTGGTAGAAGGCTTGCCCAGCCGACATAATGTATCTGCTTTGTTTCGGCCAGGCCAATTTTTGATTCTGCATGTGTGCACGTGATATTTCGTACCACATGCACGTTTTGCAAGGCCAATGCCTGAGGCCAGGGCATTTACGGTTATCGCCTTGGTTGTTCAACACAAGGCCCTAGCTGGTAGATAGTTCCTCACCAGGACCACTGCTACTTCGTTTTTACGATTATTCAAGCAATCACATTTACCGCATTATTTGCTTAAAACGTTAAGAAGCCCCCTTTTCGCGACTAGTAATCGTCCGTTGGTCAACAATATTAAATATGAAGTGTACTGTCATGGCGAAACTAATAAAATTGCTCCTAAATGCTATGACAAACAGGTTGTAAAACACAGTGTTACTCAATCGCCAAATTATTACCTTTTAAACGGGAACTTGATAAAGCTGCATGTACCCGAAAATGCAATATTTTTACATATAGATTGCAGGGTGATTTCATGCTAGAATCTAATTAGGCAGCCTGAAACGATGTATTCAATATGGTTTTTTTCCTAGAACAGTGATATCTACTTATGCTGTTTTAGGCGCCTTCAGCGGGCATTTCTCGTTAATTTATAGCTCCCACGTAAACACATATTTGTGAACCGCATAAATGAGAGTTGTTCTTGTTCCAAAGGTTCTCAAGCCTAGTTCGCGTTGTTCAACACATATCTCTAAGAAATCTAAGAGAAGAATTTCATAAGACAGTACAACTAGACTCTTATGTTTGCTGTTATGTCTTTTTAATGTCATACAAAATTATCTAAGGCGACATAATGCTAGGAAGACGTCAACACTTTGTGCTTTATGTAGGACTTGGTCTTTCACAAGTTTACACACCATAATGTATTCGTCGACAAGCCGCCATTTTAGCATTGACTTGAAGCGTAACCGTCTGAGTAGTTCCATGAAAGAAGAGACGTGCTTTATTTTAAACTGAGGATTCCTGGATGCGTGCTTACCACAACTCACACATTCAGGCTATGTATCTAGAGTTAGGTTCAGTGTGTAAAGTCACTTGGTAAAAAAATGCAGCTTCTGACGAAAGTGTTTTGCGCTGGTTTCTTTTTTTTCTCGATCACTCTTCAAATATATTTTTAAGCAAATTGAAGTACTGCCACATAGGTCTTATATAGGAAAGCACAACGCGTATATCAGTTACAGTGATGGGCAGAGTAAATGTTGTCCCTATCAAGTTGCTACTTGGTCTCGCACATTCCTACGCATTTTGTATATACAAGAAACGTTTATACTTTACGCAGGAGCCGGAGCCGGAACGGTGAGCATGATGCTACAAGTGTTCTTGAGCATGAATTTCATCGAGTACCGAGGCACGGCGCATGGATTGATGTTCATGGGATCAATAGTTTCGTCCCTTGTCGTTCCGCAAGCGCTCTTCTTCCTGGAAAACACGTACGGATTCAGTGGCTGCTTGCTAGTATTCAGTGCGCTGCTCTTGCACTTGGTTCCCATCAGCTTCCTTCTTCGGCCTGGCTCGCCAGGAAGCACCTCGTGTCAACTCGACACAGGGCAAAGCACACTCGTGGAGACGCGGGATGTGAACTTGAACATCAAGGATGTTCCAGAATCAAATAGCAAATCCTGCTCAAGTTCGTCAACTTCATCAAGCACGAATGGAAAGTCAGGAGTTCTCCAGAGTGCTGCCGAAGTTCTTCGTCTCCCAATGTTCTACGTGATCCTCGTGACGTGGACGGTGATGTGCTACAACGAGGACATTTTTTTGACAACAATAGTAGACTTCGCTGTCGACAAAGGCTTCGCAAAGAATATGGCTGTGCCGCTACTCTCTTATCTGTCTTTCACTGATGCAATAGGACGCATTGGGCTTCCGCTACTTGCTGATCGAAAGATCCTTCGGCGCAGCACGTTGGTTTGCTGCAACGCCGCACTCACAGCGACATCCGTCGCCATCATACCGGAAGCCAACACGTACGCTTTTCTCGTGGTGGCTACCCTGCTTGCTGCCTGTTTCAACGGGTGCGGCATGACTATGCATGGTGTTCTGATGGCGGATTACATCGGGATGGATAACCTCCCCGTTGGATATGGCGTAGCTGGGATTCTCGTCGTACCACTGTTGTTGGTCAAGCCAGTGCTCATAGGTAATAACTTATGTGTAGTCTACGTACCAAAGGGAATCTATATAACGAACTACCGGAAATATATCACTAGCTAGATACAATGAAAACAATGAATCAATGAATGATTGTCGAATCGTTCGGAGAGCGCGATGGCGAAAACAAAGCGCCAAAAAGGAGGGGTCACACACGTAAAGCTTTTCTTTCTGTTTGCTACAAGTGAACCACTTTTGCGAACCATGTGTTATCTCCGCTGGCGGGCATAGATTTTTTATGTTACCTTAGAACATCTATCCTCAAAAATATGGAGCGACAACGTCTCTTGCAAAGAACCTGCAGTATTACAGTTACTCGTGAACGTCGAATTCAAGACAGCTACCTTTGCTCCTTGCGTGTGTGTTTCTATGGTGCAATGCAGTAGACTATATGAACGAGAATTAACAAACACGACGCCAAGTCACACATGTGGGCCCTATTGGACCTTCGCCACTTATTTTTGCCCCGCTGCGTTGTCGTTGCGTCAAGTTTAGCCTCACCGTAGATAATGAATTCTAAAGCAATGATGCAGAAGGAAAAAAATAATTATGGGACCATTAAGCTTTGCCTTTAAGAGTTGAACACAACAGAGTTATTTTGTTCTTAGTGCGTATTTCGAACACTTGGTGTACGAAATCTTTTCGAACTTGCTATGCATCCACTACCTGGTCTTAAGGGCGCAGTAACGTGTGTCCCTTTTGTAGTGGGTGACTGGCTTTTGTAATGGGTGACTGGAGAGGTCTTCCTGAAAAACGGGTTTTTAGCCTGCTACTTTTCACAGAGGTAAGGGAAAAAAGGAAAGAAAAAGGAGGGCGTGATGACGGGTGATTCTAATATAGCACAATGACTCACTGCACACAATGTCTCGATTGTTGTAGGACAAGCACAAAAGTATCTGCGTTAGCAGATGCTATAAAGACGGGAATCTAAACTTGTCTTGCTTAGAAATGCAAGCAGGCCCCTTAAGCTGCGTTAGGCGTGATCCACACGTTCCCAAGCACCCAAAAGTTTCTCTTCCGAAAAGAGTTGGCAGTCGAAGTCATCCCATTTTCTGACGCCCGATGGCAATGTACGCATGTACTGCGCATTATCAAAGCAATATTTCATGTTGTATTGTCAAGCACGTATAGAGGACACGTGTGATTAGAAAGCACGACAGTTAATTTCGCTCTATTCAAAAACCGAAGGCGTGGCTAAAGCATGAGTTATTCACATCGTGTTATACAAACAAGAAAAAAAATTGAGACCAAACACCTCACCAAGATAGAGTACCAGTCCCGTCTAAAGTACAGGTTGTCATAAATGTTCATGAGGCGAATAGCCATTTGGATGAAGTGTCTGCTTGAAGAGATGAAGGGTTCTGCATTGCGTTCCTGCGTGTGTATCTTTCAGAAGCTGTACATAAGCACAAAAAAGGCGTGGCTGGGCGGTAGAACACTCTTGTGCCACGCGAACGATCTAGCTTTGATCTATCTGAGGTTAAGAATTCTTTATTATTATTTGCATCTTTTTTGGACTTTTCGGACACGCAATGATGCTGATTATTTGGTCCCACAAATATAATGATTTTAACGCGATAACAGTGAGGCGCTTATTTCGTAGAGATTATGGCGTTGGTGTCGGCGTCATTGGTTGTGAGCGAAAATTTCTCTTTGCGTGACCGAAAAACTGAGCATCTTTGCTTGACAGAGAAATTTAGAAACATGCCAATAAAAAAAAAAAACCTCTGTGCAAGTACGGATAGAGCCAAGCTCGCTAGTGTATGAGTGCGAATCGAAACCGCGTCGTTTGCGTGGCAAGCGGGTATTCTACCACACTACCATGCCTGCTTTGAAAAACAGTGAAGATAACTACCTCTGCGCGCTAATACCATGAATGTTACTTCAATGCTTAAAAAACACGCGTCCTGTATTTATGCTTCACAATACAACATAAAGCATTGCCGTAACAATGCGTGGTACAAGTTTACATTGCCATGGGGCGTCAAAACATGAGATTATCTTCACGACTTCATAGTTCAAAGCCAGTCACCTACTATGTAAGACACAAACGCTACAGCACCATCAAGACCACGTAGTGTGTGCAAACCAAGTTCGAAAAAAATTCGTGCACTAAGTCTTTGAAATGCGCACTAGGAACTGAATATTGCTGTAGAGTTCAGGTTTTAAAAGTGAAGCTTAACGGTCCTTCAATGTTCTCGCTCCCAACCGACGCCGCCGACGCTGACACCGAGATTTCCGCGAAATGAGCTTCTTAACGCTATCGCGTTAAGAAGATGGCCATTGTCATCATGTATTTGGCTTAAGGGCAGCTTTATTAAGGTCAAATATCCTGAAAAAGAAGTTCATGCTGCAGCAAAAAATGATAAAAAGTAAAAAAAAAAACTTTCGAATAACTGAATAATATGACCCCTATGCACAAGTACCACCTAGAGAGCACTATATCCTAATATAATAAATTCAGCAGCCATAATTTTTCGCATCAATCACGCGGCAGTAAAAATTTGCTGCTAAATAATGAAAAGTCCACTTTTGGCATATTTGAAGTCTTCAGGTAGTATTCGGTGACATATCGGCCAGCTTTCGGCTTGCAAAAAGATCACGTATTACATGGCCCTAGCTGACAAAACGTGTTGAACACACGCTGTCATGGCTGCGAGCGGCGGTGGCTAGCGCTCTCATAACCACGGGAACCTAAATGCACCTGAGGAATATTGCGGCTGTACTGAATTGAGGAAATATCGGACGCGTTATCCGAAGGCAGCAGGTTCGACCTGTGCCGGGGGCAATTCGTGGTGTCGTCCACTTTATTTCTTCACAATTTCATAATAATTACCACTGTACAAATAAATACCTCAACAGCGTGCTCTATACCAACATGTGCTTTTTCGTCTCTTCGTTTGGATTAGGGTTGCCTTTAAGAATAAAAAAACTATTAATAGCTATATGCCACGTCTTCACCCTTTTGTTGCCCACGGTTATATATATAATGAGTGCTGACCAACACTCTCAATTGTCTGTTCTACTAAACATACATGCAATGTTTGTGCTTGCTCTTTCATCCTATGTGCAGGTTATTTCCGGGACACACTCGGCTCGTACGATGACCTCTACAGAATGCTGGGAGGAATGCAGCTCCTCTTGTTCATTCTGTGGCTATTCATATCGTACCAGGAGCGACGGCGTGGGTCTCCTCAAGGCACTTCACATCATGAGCAAACTGAATCATCAAAACTCAAAGAAATGCGGGACGTCTCATATATCAATGATTGTAAACATTCATATATAAATCGATGTTTCTGTACAGAGAAGAAACATTGCCACTCCTCCGGGGCCTTGCAAGACTGCGTTAATTGTGAAGGACCGTGGATCGTGAATTCCTGTAAAAATCGTTCATCGTATCCAGGCGCTACCAAAGGTGCCCGTCGATGGACAGAAGAGAAGTGCTGTAGTCTGCGAAGTGTTAGCTCGGCGCACAAAAAACTGCCTGTGAGTTCTCTGGGCATTTTGAACTATGGCAGTGTAGCCAATAGTACGAGTAAACGAAATAGTTTATCTCACTAAAATGATGACACATGAAAGGTTTGGTTAGTTGGACAATAAAGTTGTCCTTCTTGGATGCCGTAGGCACTGCAATTTCAGTTTGCCTAGGCTTTTGCAGAAAAGGCAACAAAGGTAGGTGATTGTAACAACCATTCACCACAGGCTATCCTGCGATGTAACTACCATGCTGTGATGTGATTTTTTCAAGAACACCTCCACTAATTCATCCTTACTAGATACAGGATTTAAAGGATTTTTTTTTGCGGTCCTACTAGTACACTTTGATATATAAGCATGACTAACGAGATAAGTACTGATACTGACAACGAATTGCTTTATTCTTCTAGGTCCAACGCATATAAACGCTACAACCACGGAGACTTGTACGCGCAACCTTGGCATGACGTACCGTAGACGTAAATTTATAGATGTCTAAAGAAGATGAGCACGAATGAATCCATATTTTAACTGCTACAAAGATAGAAACGTATCACGGATACGTTCATCACTTTCATTCTTCATGCGCAATTCAAACCATTACCAGCGAGTATGGTTACTGTCAGCATAACAGCAGCCACTTCTCGGAAAAGAGACTCAAGGCTACAAGCTCTAAATTTCCCATTTCCTACTAAATTTTCAGATGAAATAACGTGCGTGTTGCGTGGCAATCAAAACTATGGTTATGTTTATAAGGGTGATGTATTTTTGCGGACTGCAGCGACCTTGACGACATCTATCTATCTACCTATCTATTTATCTATCTATCTATCTATCTATCTATCTATCTTCTATCTATCTGTCTATCTATCTATCTATCTATCTATCTATTCACCCACCTCTAGGCGCTCTCGTGATTGTTTTGTTATGTTGTAGTAGAGAACAATTACTATGGGAGGGTAGCATAATTCAATGAGTATGCATGGCTGGTCATGATATAGATAACGTGAAAATGCCGTCCTGTACGGCATGAAACGCTCTCCATTAGACACGCGTTGCAAATACCCGGAAACAGCGGGCGGTGGTATGTCGGTATGAGTCACTGGCGATAGACTGTTCTTATATACTCAGAGATGTGCGAGTAATGACATTGGTGAGGTAAATGCATAAGTGTTAAGAAAAAACTGACACCAATCGTGTTCGCCCGATGAATGCAAAGAATATACATTAGGGTATCAACAGAAATCTAATTCAATAAGTCCATGTGGCAATAGGACAATCTACCACAAAGTCACACCAGTTTAAAAATATTTTAGAAAATGAATTTATGCCTGCGTACTGTTGGTGCAATGTCGCTTTTGGTTGTAGTGCCGGCCATCGAATATCAAAAACAATCCCCATGTACACCAATGATGCAGGCATCACGTCGAACTAACGTCGAATGTGCACTTAGATAACATGTACCGACGCCTGCGTTGCACAAGCTAGCGCTACCATCCTCGCAAGCGCAAGCGCTGCATATCAGCTCACAGCTGATATGTAGCGGTATATTCATATCATATCATATAGCAGTATCTCATATCAGCTCACAGCTGATATGAAAGTAGGTATTGATAATACCTACTTTGCTGTTGGCATCGCTATGCAACTGTAATGAACTGATTACGTAAAACACATGATTCTGTTGAATAAATGTCGGTGTATACAACACTCGTACATATCTTTAGCGTAGTTTCATAACGTTTTGCGCGACAAAAAAGTACAACAACATCACATAACATCAATTTCAATAAGTACATGGGGTCTGCCGACTTTATGAGTTGACGTCTAAGAGTCATTCTTTTATGTTCCACAGTGTGAAATTTTCTATTTCTAGCGTGTATGTATTGAAGAGAGTGGTACGATTCCGAACAAGAGTGAAGACGGGATGTTTGTGACAATTTTTCTCACTGTATTAGAACATCATCTGAAGGGTACTTTTAGTGTTATCAATAGCCTGTAATCTGGACAGCGTGGTTATACTTGCATGGTGTCCTATGTTGCTATGGTGCTCCGGTTGTAGTCGATATTTTTTAACTCTTGTAGACAGGTCCATAGACAGTGTTTAATGGCTTAAAGATTGGAATTATTTAGATACCTTGATGATTTGTCGCCTTTTTAATGCTTACCACTCATTGCCTGAATTAGATGAACAACATTGCAAACGTTTTAAGGCAACAAAGAAACATTACGCCATATCCCGGTAAAGGGAATCATGTGTAGATGCGAAGCAGCCCGCACTAACGCTTACACTGGTGACGGCGTTGACGCTGGCACTCATCGTGACGTCGCACCGAAGAGGAACAAAGCATGCAGTGATGCACCGGTGTTTTCTGCTGGGACATGCCAAACACTGGACAATGAGAGACAGAAGACTCCGACTGGACACAGAGACCCGTATCTGCTTTTAGTTAACGCAAACGGTGCAAATTATTATTCTTCAACAACGCACAGAAGAAATCTTCCACCTGAATTACCTTGGAGGTCAAGATCCAGGTCCTATATATACGCGGTGGCCTCTGAATGGTTGTGCAGCTGGAGCAGTCCGTTTTTTTTTAAATCTAGAAACTCACTAGCAGATGCCACCTGCGTCCGCGTTGCGAAGCGAGAGAGGGCGACTGAACTCACATGCATAATGGGGATGGAGAGAGAGAGAGAGAAATAGCTTTATTGTGTTGAAAAAAATAGAAGGGGTTTAGGAGCTAGATGGGTGGGGCCCCATGTCCAAGGCTTCACTGGCTTGCGCCGCCTGTCGGACGTAGTCCAGGAGTGCTAGTTGCACCTCCGGGTCCGAGCTAGCGAGGAGTGCCTCCCACTGCTCATAAGAGTTTTCCATTCTATACATACGCTGCAAGCGATCGAGAGCATTTGGCCGTTTTGCACAACTCCACGAGATATGGTAAAGGATTGGTGGTGATTCGCGACACCACGGACAATTGCGCCTATACAAAGTTGGATAAATTTTGTGCGTCGTAATTAATTTGGATAAACTCCTGTTTAAACATTACGCAAGTCTATGGCGTCTTCCCCTTTGAGAGATTTGTGGGGGTGCCATATATCCGCCGCGTGCATCGCTGGTGAGCAAGAAGCTCTCGCGGAGCCATCCGAGCCGGGTCGTTTTCCTCCTCCTCGTGAAAGCCGTCGTGGGTAGTGCGGGGTAGTGGTAACAGCGAGAAAGGCTGCTGCTCCACTCAGTTCGTGAACGCTCGAGCTAGAACGTCCACTCTCTCGTTAACCTGTAGGCCTGCATGTCCCGGGCACCAGACCAACCTACTAGTGTTGCCCAAATCACCACCTAGAAATTTGCAAATGTTTATTGGGAGGCGGCCTTTCGTGAATAGCCGGCATGCCTCTTGCGAATCTGAGAGTATGGTGATGTACGTCTAGCCGTCGTTCAGGTCTCGACTTTTAATTGCCAATGCGATGGCGAAACGCTCAGCCTTGGTGATCGATGTAGTGTACAGTGATGCGCTGGACGCCATGCTTCTCGTGTCGCTGCTTACCACGGTGACGACGCTGTGCTTCCAGTCGTACCTGGACGCGTCATCGTATAGCACGTTCTCATTGCCTCTGAATAATTTTCTGATCCATTTTACACGCTCCTCTCGCCTTTCGTGATGCCGCTACTTGGTCATGTTCCTCGGGATAGGGGCGATCAAAATATGCCGTTGGGCTGGGTCTGGTACGTCTACCAGCTCCTCGTCCAAGTTTTGGGGTTGCGGAGGTATACCCGCCCTCATCAGTGTCTCTCTTCCCGACTTCGTCTGGCTGAGGCGGTTGCGCTGAGACATCCATGTTGCTGCTTTCAGGTCAGCGTACGTGTTATGCAGGCCGATCTCGAGAAGCCTGTGTGTAGGAGTGCTTATCGGTAAGTCTAATGCTGCCTTGTAAGCCCCTCTGATGATAGAGTCTACTATCTCTTCCTCGCTCTTGTTCAGCGTGTGGAAAGGCAAGCTGTATGTCAATTTGCTCATTACGAGCGCCTGCACTAAGCGGACAGTATCACTTTCCTTCATGCCCTTTTTGTGGGAGGTGATCCTCGGAATCATCCAAGCCACTTGTTTGGTTGCTCATTCAAGAAGGCCGATAGGGTAATTTGGCCTACCGTTGCTTTGTACCCAAAAACCCAGGATCCGGGCGACGTTGACTTCATTAATACTCTGCTTTTCGATTTCGATTTCTATTCTTCCAATACTTTTGTAGCGTTTGCTGTGTATTCTGATCACCTCCGATTTTTCGGGTGCGCAGATTAGGCCACTGGTTCTGGCAAAGTTTTCTACAGCCAGTGCCGACTCTTGCAGAGTCTGCTCCTTGCTGGCCAGGGACCCCCGTGTGGCCCACAGAGAAATGTCGTCCGCGTAGAGGGTATAATCTAGCTGTGATACACAGTCTAAAGCCCAAGTGAGTCAACGCATGGCGATATTAAAGAAGAGAGGAGATATTATGGCTCTTTGAGGCGTTCCCGCGTTCCCTTGTGTTGCATTCGGAATGGCTCAGACCTAATACCTGAGATAGCAATCATGGCTTCCCGATCAGTGAGAAAATCATTTATATAGTTATATATCTTTTTCCGTCAACCTATTATGTTTAGCTCTGAGAGTATAGCTTCATGAGAGATATTGTTAAAAGCTCCCTTTAAGTCAAGAGCAAGCAACAAAGGCTCTCCTACTTTGGGAACGCCTTCGAGGACCTCTTCTTGTATCAGGTGGAAATAGTCCTGTGATGAGAGGCCACTGTGGAAGCCCAGCTTGGTAGCCGGAATTAGCTCCCTGTCCTCTATGAAATTCTGAAGTCGGGTGTGAACGACCCGTTCGAAAAGCTTCCCCATACATGACGTGATATAGGTCTGAGCGCCTGCAGGGAAAATGAGTGGATACGCCGCGGGAAGAGAGTGGGGAGCGAGCGTATGCTAGCAGGCGCTGTCCGCGCCAGGTGTTGTGAGTAATGAGAGGGTGAGAAGAAGCGTATACGCAGTAAGATGGTCACGCCACAAACCTTATGAACTCCACCATAAGACGCATCGCATCCAAAAGGGCTTGTTTCTGTTGATGAGGTGTGTTTTGTGAATTATGGAGCCTAGGCTCTAAGTAAGTAATGGTAAAGAGTGTCTCGCCCATTGTTCGTGCTTACAAAATTAGCTTGAGTACTTCCATTCAGCCCCTTCAATGGTTGTTAAAAAAGAGTGCTCGTGCCGTCATGTATAGAAACGGAGAAAGAAGTGAATGGAAGGAGGCCGTAGCTTCATTTCGCTCTCCTAATGCAGTTAATAAATTGAGTTCGGGATTTTTTCACGGTGTGTGCGGTGGGTGGACTGTCTCCAGAGTGGCAGCTAAACATCGGTGAGTCGGAGTTTCACTACACATCGCGATCAGAATTGCCCCTTAGCGGGCCCGTGCCACATACTGGCAAAGCCCGGGTATGGGGAACAACGAGATGCCGCTAGCGCCAAGCGGAGCACCACTTATTCATCGCGCTCGACTTCAAGTTGCTGCAGGCTCAGCAACGATATCGACGTCCCTTACAGAGAACAGCGAAGCCTCGCAGTGTAAGAAGAGGCGTACAGAGGAGGGAGAAGAGGTTGAAACGACGACGCCACATCGATGTACTTCCTTAATGAAATGACACAGATGGATACACAATCCCCCAAGGAAGACGAGGGAGCTTACACGGTGGTCACCCATTACAAGAACCGAGCTACGGAGATACCAGTGGTGTTCAGGCCAATCGCTGCCGAGGACTCCTTCTGGAAGGTGAATCCAAAACGCATGACATCTAAGATAATTTCTGCTATCAATGAGAAAGTGACATGATCAAGAATCAACACAGACAAAAGTATTTGTGTTGGAGTACGGTCTTTGTACTCGGCAAACAAGTTGGTGCTGATAAAGAGTCTGACTGGATTGCCTGTACATGTGATGATACCTCAGTCCTAAATGAAGACCCTAGCAAAAATGAGAGATGCTCCACTTGAATTCAGTGAATATGACCAACTGGAATATCTTAAAGATGTTGGAATAATCTCAGTCACACGACAAAAGAGATGAGCAAGAAATAAAGATGGAATTGCCGCAATGCAGCCCATGCGTAATGTAAAACTCCAGTTTAGACATGGCATGCCATTGCCAAGAAAAGTTGCTCTCGGCTTTACCGTTCACACTGTTGAGGAATACATTGAGCCGGCTGTAAGGTGCTACAGCTCCCAAAGATATGGGCATAAAGCTAAGATCTGCTGAGGAACCAAGAGATGCAAGGCATGTGTGGGTGCACATGATTACAAAGAATGCATCTCGAAGCGTCAACGTAAGTGTGCCAACTGTGCTGGACCATATCCGGCGTCGTTTTCAGGCTGCTCTCGCAATCGTTTGGCACCGGCTGCTCAAGCAGAGAGAATCGTAAAAGGGTACCATAAGATATAAAGAGGTCAAGCACCCCATGCGGATATAGTAGAAGATGTTCCTGCGGCACAAATAAATGCAAAACAGAGGCGCCACGACTCTTACTCGGGAGTACTTAGGCGCTCAGCACCAAAACATCGCGTTGGCAAAGAAGTCACAGCAGCTTGATGAGGAAAAGTTCTTGAAGAAATGTGATCTTGGTGGCGACAGCTGGAAAAGAGCAAGTCATTTTGCCAATAATCTCTGCGGCTCTTAAAGCATATATACGATCCCTTCCACAAGCAGGCTCTTTACCAGAAGTGAAACTGCTGCTACTTGTTGAGCATCTTATCTTGTAGTAACCATGGCTACCGGACTATCTAACTGGTGAAAAAATTGCAATATTCCAGTGGAACTGCAATGGTTTGCAGAATAAGAGTGGAGACTTTCGTAAATTCGTCGCTCAGTACGGGTTTCCGATTTTGTGTGTTTCTGAAACAAGAGTATTCACTAACTTTGGCTTGTCCCATTATGTGGTGTACCAAGCAGAACGTCTTGCTGCAAAAAGCCGGAATGTTGTGTGTGAGACGCGATATTCTATCGACACTTGTGGCTACTTCAAAAACAGATGCGCCGGAATTTGTTAGATGCAACGTGAAGTTTGGTAACATTACTGTAAAGGTAGTTAGTGTATACGTGCCTCTCAAGCAAACGTTTCATACGCAGAGGTGGCTGCAGTGTGTAGATCTGATTTCGAACCCATAATTATATATGGCGATTTTAACATGCACCATGAATTGTGGGGTAGTGAGCGTTGTAGTGTAAGGCGATCATCTATAGTAAATATATGCGAAGACCATGGTTACGCTATACTAAATGATAGTTCTCCGACGTTTCTACAGGGACATAACTACTGCAGCGTACCAGACATCACTGTGTGCTCCTCTGAATTAGCGGCTGGAGCAGACTGGACTACAGACACTGATACAAGAAGAAGTGACCACTTGTCAGTATTCATATATCATCCAAAGTTGAAGAAAACAAGAAATAACCGCACAACAAGAATTACAAATTGGGCAATCTTTCCAGAACTACGGAGACAAAATCTTGAAACTTTTTTGACGCAGAAACCTATGCACCGAAGATAAAACATTTTCTAACAAAAGCAACTCGTGCAGTACTCATTCCAGATGGGTATTCGGTTGTTGACGCTGAGTATGGGAGGCTTCGGGCAATACGACGCCGATCGGAAAGAAGATATTGCAGGTCGGGTGATTTAGAAAATTTCAAGGCTGCACGGAAAGTACAATCTGCAATGCATAATTAACTGCAGAAGCTTTCAAATAAAAGGTGGCAAGATTTATGGGCCTCACTTTCTCTATTTACCTCGGTGCCTCAACTGTGGAACATGGTACGCGCCCTCCGACAGCCAGTAGTCCACTCGAGACCACTGCAGGCTCTAGTGCTGTCTCGAGCAGTTAGCGATCGTGTGATTGCCAAAGAATTTTGCGATCTTATACTGAGAAATGGAGAGACCGTCCAAACTAGCGAATATAAATCCTCAGCAAATTCAGCTTCGGCGGTTGTAACAAAGTTCTCTGCGGTCAGTTCATCTGATCTGGATGACAGCTTCACACCAGAGGAGCTCCAAATAGTGCTATCTTCAGTAAAACGAACAGGTTCACCTGGAACAGATGGAGTTACATATGCTGCACTTGCTAATTTGTGCGAGAAAGGAATTTTTGCGAGAAAGGACATCTATAGTAAACATTTTCAAAAAAAGTTCCGGAAGGTTGGAAGATATCAAAGTAGTACCGTTGCTAAAGCCAGGGAAGAGCCCTATGCAGTTGGACTCGTTTAGGCCGGTTAGTTTGACGAGTTGTTTTTCAAAAGTTGTAAAAAAATGATCAATGAAGAAATTTTATGGTGGCAAGACATGACAAACTACTACCAGAAAGCATAACCGGCTCCAGAAGAGGTAGATGCAAAATACACTGCATTCTGGATTTGATGACAGATGTGAAAAACTAACGAACGCTTGGAAACGTCACTGTCGCTGTATTCCTTGATGTTCATCGAGCGTACGCCACAGTGAGTCACGTTCACGTTCTGGAAGGCCTGGTATTCAAGGGCAAGGGCAAGATACAGCGTTGGATTGCTGACTCCCTGAAGCACCGGAAAATTTTTGTAGTAACGCAGGGGGCCCAACGTCAGAACATGTCGTCATTCAAGGAGTGCCACAGGGCAGCGTGCTAAGCCCTAGTCTCTTCAATGCAGTCATGGCGCAGCTCCCGTATTATCTTCCACCTAACATCAGATGTTCACTACATGCTGGTGATATAAGTATATGGACGTCTGGTTCATCGTTTTTGCATGTAAAACAAACTTTACAGAAAGAATTGGATTATGTAGACCATTTTCTAAGAAAAAGGGTATGGCACTGAGTCTGGCTAAAACAGCCATAGTACCATATATATTGAAAAGACCTGGAGATTTTCAGAATATTCTGGAAAACCCGCCTAATAAAATGGTTAAAACTCATAAATTCTTGGGAGTAATTTTAGACCTTAGATTAACGTGGTCGCCTCATTTTCAGTCCTTTGAACAAAGAGTGAATCGGGCCATTCGAATCCTCCGCCTTCTCTGCGGGGCCAAATAGGATGGTACTACAGAGTCATTATTAGCCTTACATGCTGCCTGGATGCGCCCAATCGTAAGTTACTCACTGCCTCTTCTGCATGAACTTCCAGCCTCCACCGAAAGGAGATTTCACCTGTTACTGGCAAGGAGCTTCAGGGTATGTGTGGTGTTGCCACGGCCAACGTTCAGTGCTTTAGTGTATGCAGAGGTTTGACAGCCACCTTTGGCAGTACTCCGAACTAAAGAAACATCTCGAAATTTATTTAGAATAATAACGCAACATGAAAATCATTCTTTATCTGGTGCACTAGCACAGAGGACGGCAGCGAGAGTACAGAATAGTGTATCATCATTTCAAGCAGTAGTACCATAATTTAAACGATGGAAACCTTCAAAACCACCTTGGACGCTGCCACTTCTGAACGTTATCCGTGAAATAGACGGCGTAGAGAAGAAATCAGACATGGCCCCTCTAGTAGCGGCAGAGATGGTACATCGTTAGCTTCATCTATAGCATAATGAAAAAATGAAGATATATACAGACGGATCATGCACTAAAGAAGCGTCAGCCTGTGCGGTCTTTACACCTGAAATTTAGAAAAACAGAGTGTACAAATTATCGCACAAATTTTCGTCGACGACAGCAGATTTGGTGGCTATCTTTGAAGCAGTTAAGCTTATCTGTGAGAATCGTGAGCTACAAAAGTGGGTGATATGCATGGATAGCAAACCTGCTCTTCAGCTAATCAAAAATGTGAGATCAGTATACAAAAATGGTAAAATAGCACGATGTATTGAAGAAACTGTGGAATATGCCTTATCGCAGTGCCACAACATCGTACTCCAATGGATACCCAGCCACATTGGAATAAAGGGAAATGAAGAAACTGACAGCCTCGCGAAGAAAGCATTGAAGAAAGGACGGGTTGCGCAATCCCTATGTCTGGGGCGGATATTCGACATTTTATGACGCGAGGAGCTAACCATTGTTCAATGAAGAAGTGGTTTGAGAGCCCTAAATTATTGAAAACCGCACTTTATGAGGTTGATTGACGCAGAACATTTTCCACAGCAGCAGACCTCCCACGACACCTAGAGACATTAATCCACCGACTTTGATTGGAAGTAGCATACACAAACAGCTTCCTGCAAAAGATACATTGATCCAACTCACCGGAATGTCATTGTGGTCATGCAGAAGAAAATGTTCGCCATATTCTTTTGAGTGCGTTAATTACGCGAATGAAAGAGAAAAATAAGGAACAAATTAGCAAGTTTGGACAGAAGGCTCCTCGCAATAAAGAAACTACTTGGACCATGGCCTGAGATGCATCTCCAGAAAAAGGGAATAATATTTTTTAGACTTTTTAGTGGAGAATGGACTAAACAAGTGCCTATGATAGACAGCCAGAGATGGATATATATAAAATGTGTTTATGCATATTCTTACGGTAGAAAAGGAAGGTGGGCGTGTAAACAGTTTATGACTGTGTGAACTGCTCCAAGAAAACTGTGTATTGGCATGATATTTGAACTAGTTTCAGTTTACAGTTATGTTTTTTTCTGTTCTGTTAATTTTTGGGTACCGTTCTTTATTATTCTTTTTTTCGCTGCAGAACTTTGTGATATGGAGTAGCCGAGGCAATATGCACCTCAACCTCTCCACAGCAATACAGTTGAACAGAACAGAAAAGGCACCCAAAAGTTGTGCGTAAAGTACAGTCAGACGTTCCGCTCTAGGTTGCTTTATGTCGCTGCTAACAGTTGTTACCAAATCCCTGACAAAAAAGAACTCACAGCATTACCACGAAGTGTATGATTATGAGTTAGCAAATCAGTAGGTTCGTTTGATGTTACCGTGCATCATTAGTGACATTGACAGACATTGACCACCATTGACAGACATTGACCACTCACGCATGTAAATGAGTGCTAAGGTGTGTACAGTTATTAGAGTGTTTGTTGTTAGCGTTATGCCTTAAATATGGGTGTTTTGTGGTATGAGATCTGTTCTGAAGTTGGCAAACATTAGGTCTGGGGCACGTCTCCTTGTGTTTGTTTTCGCATGTATGCGATATGGAACACAGAGCATGCTGAGTCGTCAACAGCGGCATAAGCCAGTCGTTGTCTGCGATCGTCATTGTGATAATCTTCGTTGTCAGCCGCAATGTCCTCATTGTCAAGTCGTATGGGGGTACCTTGAATGTGCTGTGTCGTCATGGTAGAAAGAAAATGTGTGGTATGGAACGCGTGCGTTTTTCACACTTTTATGCATCATCGTCATCGTCAGCGGTGGCTACGGCGCACAACAACGCTGACACCAACAGACAAACCTCGACCGTAAAAAGCTTTGTCCCCAAAAGGAAAAGCCAATAAGTTAGTAATGAGCGAACGTGAACACTTCATGCCTCATCGTGCAACTTCACCTTTACAAAGTTGCCCGTAAACTCAACAGAGTTGCTAGCAGGCACGATGTCTCGTTTGCGTTTTCGCGCCCAACAATCTAGCCAAGTTGCGCTCCCACATGTGAACTGTTAAAAATCATGGGCCCCTGATAAAGCACGGTGTGTGCTACATTCCTTACAGCACCTGTCTTGTGACGAGACCTACCTCGGGCAAAGTGGGTAGTACATAAGCGTAGGACATTAAGAACATGCCCCAAAATAAAGGAAAGTATTACAAACGAGCACATCTTATTACTTATAGTTTATTCTGCTGCAGCTACGCTCAGCGATTTCGTAAGACCTTGATTCTTTACGAAAAATAGAAGAAACGCAGGAGGCTTGCTTCGGAAGTGTATCACATAAATAAAACGAGAGATGTTTGTACCTTTGTGCATCTCTGCACCCTTCTATTCTCGAAATAGAAATGTACGCCTGTAATAGTTTTGTTACATGTCTCAAATTATAAGAGGATACCGTCCCCAAACCAATAATATTACGAGAGACGCCGTAGTGGAGAGCACAGGAAAGTTCAACCAGGTGGTATTTTTCAACTTGTGTCTGAGTCTCAGTACAAGAGCCTCAAGCATTTACCGTTTAGTTCGAAAAGCTCGTAAGATATCTCCGTTCTTAGGTATGCAATACATACTTTATTGACACTGCACGCATGTTTATGAGATTAAGGCACTTATGAGCGTTGGTGCGAGAGAAGTGGAGCATTTGGTGGTCAGCGCCAGTGCTTCTTTCCTCTATTTTTTGTGGTCCCTCCTGGTTTGCACTGATGTTTTATTTTTAAAAGCTCCGCCCTACAGAAGTTTAATCGTAGTGAATCAAATGTTAAAAGGGCTTTTGAAGTGTTTTATATTCTCTAAAAATTACCAATTTAGCCGTTTGTGTCTGAATGCCTAGAAATGCCAGTAAAGGCCTACTTTCGAAAGAGGCACTTATATTAGCTCTCGTTAGCCTCAAGTTCCACTTTCCAGTGAAGTGTGAGACCTTTATTTACGTTACCAGGTAACAGTCCCTGTTTGGAATCAAACGGGGTTCAAACTAGTCCTCTTATGAAACGAGATATAAAAAAAACCGACAGCAGCAGTGAAAAATCGGACGCTCCAGCATGCGGGTGCCGCCTGGAAGACATTAACTGAGCTAGTAGGGAATTCGGAACCACAGAGAGCCATCAGGCTAACGAAGAGTGATGAGCAAAATGAGAAAGAATATGGTGTCCATGCGAAGTTCACCGACAATGGAGGAATTGGCGCTATTGTATTCGAACCACCTAATGTGATCAACCGTTCTCTTCTACAATTTTTAATGGTACGGCTCTCTGCTTGTGCTCTGCTCTTCCCAGTCATGCCGCAAAAAAAAAAAAAAACACCCTAGCGTGTGCATTAGACAAGTACGCCCGTGACTCACCCTGCTACAGAATCGTTGGCGTCCACTGCAGTGGGAAAAACCAATGTCGCCTCCGTGCTTACAGTAACCACAAATGCCCCTCACTATTCGGGGAGTTGTGAGCAAGAGTAGTCAACCACCATTGGTCCTGCGACCGGTGACATGATTGCAACTCAATAAAGAATATGGCCAAAGCACCAACATTCACACCAATAGGCCCATCTCGGCTAACAACTGCAGAGGCGCTGTTAATATCCTTGCGTGCCAAGTGACTATTAAGTTCAATGTGCCCCACAGCACAATATGAACGGCAGCGAAGCTTGCCGCCTTACGTGCTGTATACTTTGTATTGCGGAATCCCGGCCTCAAAAATGAGCTGTTTTGTGTGACCCTAACGCATTCCTTTAGAGCTAGCAATCAGTGTTAAGAACGAAGATAGCTTGAACAACTAGTCAATAAATTTAGAGCCCAGTCAAAAAAACTCAAGTCGTCTTATTGAAAAAATATCAATTGACATCAATTGGTTTTGAAACCATTAAAGTTTTGCCACCGATTGGAAACATAACACTTATGTCTAATGGGTGAACCAGTTCAGATGCAATTGGTTATAACCATTCAGACAGAACTCGAGGCTAATTAGCTGAACAATTGATGGAGGCGGAAGACCAATTGGTCATCCAATTGAAGCTAACTGGTGCCCAAATGGCTAACCAGTTACAGTGAACTGGTGTGCAACTGGTAATATAGTTATACCTAAGTGGTCCACCAGTTGAAACTTGGTAGCGCTCAGTTGGTAAACTGAT
This sequence comes from Rhipicephalus microplus, assembly GCF_043290135.1. NCBI lineage: Eukaryota > Metazoa > Arthropoda > Arachnida > Ixodida > Ixodidae > Rhipicephalus > Rhipicephalus microplus. The sequence continues at coordinate 196,653,870 of NC_134702.1, forward strand.
TTGAATAGCTGTAGTCATCAAACTGAAGCTAGCTGGCGTTTAAATGGCTTGCCAGTTGGAAAGAATTGGTGTCCAACTAGAAGGCCAGTCGACGGTACGTGGTATTGAATTGGTTAAGCAATTCAATAGCTGTGGTCATTAGATTAAAGGTACTTGGTGTTGAACTGGTCAGCCAGTTGAAATATACTGGTTCCTAACTGAGTAACCAGCTGAGTGCAAATGGTCATCCGATTAAAGCAAACTGGTGCTCAACACGAAGAACATTTATTAGACAACAATAAATGGGCGAAAATGTCTCATACATAGTCACCTTCGTAGTACAACTCCCAGTTTCCGCTAGTCAGGGTATTTGTAGTCAAACTACCGCCTGTTCTGCTGCAGCTTCTGGAAAGGAGGTCGCTGATATATTCTTGTTGCTCAGAGTTTTTTCTTTGTTTCGCGTTGGATCAGTAACCATACAGGCAGGCCGCATGAAACAAAAATATGATAAAAGAGAGAGAAAAATAAGCTACAATGCTCTAGTAAAGCGGTTAAGACACATGTCTTATACGCTGTAACTGCACGCTCTGGCACTTTTCAGATCGGGTAGTTCGAGATAGTCCACACGTGAGCATTCGTCCTAAGCAGTCATGAATGCCAACGTCGACAGTGCGATTCGAAGTGCGTCATTCGAATTTCGCGTATGAGTGTGGTTACCTTTGCATGAATAATAAAGTGTTATCGATGTAACAAGACTTACCATGTACAGTAGCTTTCAAACTTCTTGCTGGCTGCGCCCGCGCACCGTGCCCACTGCAGTCGCGAGCCAACACTAGTTAGGGTAACGAACAAAATGTGCAAAAGGTGCTAATATTAGAACGGTTAAGGTAGTTTAAAAGCAATATACTTGCCTTGATTGTAAAAAAATAGGGCTGAATCAATGGATTTTTGATTACTGCGAAGACGCCGGATATAAAACACACTGGTGAAGCTTGTGACTTGTGTCCGCTGCGGTGGTGCGTGGTTCAATAGTTATGACGGTGCTGATGGCACTTGCCACAGCGCTTGCATTGTGAGTGCATGTACATTTTGAGTGCACACAGCGCTTGCTTTGTGAGTGCATGTACATTGTGAGTGCATGTACAAAATATAAAGTACACAAATATTGCTTTCGTCAGAAAAGAATTCAAAATTTTGTACTGAGAAAATATTTTTGAAGTTTATTTTGACCTTACTTTATCACTTCGAATGCAGCGTTTTTGGAAGGGTTGTTAGTACTAAACAAACGCTAGCTCAGTGGTTTTTTCACTGTGTTCTCGAAAGAACAAGCTGCAGTGGCCGCTTGCGCCATCAAGATGTTCAATGGAAGTAAACGTTTGTAGTAGATACAGTGGTATATATAGGGTGTTTTATGATTTTTGATAAAAATACTAGAACTTTTTACGACCTCAGTCATTGCCGACTTCACAGAACTTGCACATGGCACTTCATATTGTTAACCAGTTGAAGAAAACTGGTCTTCAGCTGTTCAGCCAGTTGAAATAACTGGTTTCTACCAGGTCAAGAACAACTGTTTACAGCTAGTATGTTTCCAATGAAGGGTCTCCTTCAACTGGAAAGTATTTTGCTATTTGGATATGCACATTCAATAGGACAAACAAGCATTCTGATTGCGCATGCGCATCTCGAGAAAGTTTCAAGTTCTATCAGACCTGCCCCACCGGGAGCCAATTTTACTGTTCTTCCTGTGGTTATGAGGCGCTTTCATGAAGTGGCATTACTTTTGCTTCAGAATGGCAGAGACCTCCAGAAAGAGAAAAACAAGAAAAAGGGGCAGGGAGGTTAACCAGATGCTAGTATCCGGTATGCTACACTACACTGGGATTGGGGGAGAGAGAGACCTTCAGATGTAACTTATGCAATAGTTAGGAAACAACAGGACATTTACTGTGGCCCTGAGATTTTTTGCGAGCGAACACAGCGTGTTACGCGGAAGGTTAAAGAAACTAGATAGTAGACGTTCTTCTGGAGAGAAGACACAGGGGTCATGGCTCTATGCATCGCAGGCCAACAAAGTGACGGGATCATTGCTAGGTTTTTATATGTGACCGTACTTAGTGACCACGCGGCAATAAGTTTGCAATAGACAGTCGCGCATGTACCCACACAGTGCTCTTTTACCTCTCCTCTCTTTGTTCTCTTTTAATCCTTTCACCACTTCTCTCTGTGCAAGGTAGTAAGCAGGACGCGTCTCAAGTTGGCTTCCCTGCATTTCATTTTTTACCCTTCTCCTCCTCTTGATAAAATGCTTTGTTGCGTGCGTTGGTTCTTTTTAGAATATATTTGAGGGCAAATGAACAACACGCGAGTATAGAGAAGACGACTGTACGAGCACTCGCGCAGCCGTCCTGTGTTCATGTGTGTTGTCCGATTTCACTCATCTTTTCCTCCTGTTCAGTTTCTTTGACTAAGAAAAAATTTTCCGATAATTACGTCAAACCCGCTGGCGCCTTCCTTTTTAGACACCTAGCTCCGTAAAATAAGCAAAACCTGCCGCTCACGCATCGATATATGAAAGGACTGAAAACCTACCTGCAAGTTATGCACAAGCGTGGAATAGACAACTTTGAGCGGGGTCAACACACGAAACTATTCGACTTTTAGAGGGAGAATAGTACAACGTTTGCTGAAATCGTCTTAATAGGACACTGTCAAGACGACTGCGAATTGTGCTATTGTGCACGTTACGTTCTAATACACTGAGCGTTTTGTCATGTATGTCCAACATTTGGATGCCTCTTATCATTCAAAGCATAAGTTTTATAAAGACTATCAAAAAGTCATCTCAAGGAAAGTATAGAGCGCGTTATTTGAAGTAACAAAGACTTAAATATGAAGAAAGAAAAGTTCATGAAAAGATGACTTGCCGCTGGCAGAGACTGAACTGTGACCTGCGACTAACGCTTTCGATTCTCAGCTTACTGAGCTACAGCAGAAGGGATCCTTTCGTTCACCCTATATGCATGCACCTAATGTGAATTTGAATTGTTTGAATGTCAGTCAGGGCAGCCAGTAGCCATTACAGTTAGTGTTGAGTGCGTTTTTTGTTTGCCTATTGGTGTCGCGCAAGTACGCCTGTTGCCCGAACTATGCTACTCAAGTATTCTGCTTATTATGCGCTTTGATAATATATCACTACATGAATGACCACCTGCTATGGCTTCGGGCTACGGCTGCTTGTAAGGTATATGATTCAAGTAAAAAATAAACAAGTAAATCAGCACATCGTCTTCCTATAACATAGGTAACGTGAATTCATGGTTATTTATTTCTCAAAACATATCAGTGGTTTCGAATCAAGGACAGTCAACATATATGTACAGAATATTTGTTTCTTTTCCAGAATTTCACACGCTGCTCTCACTGAGTTTGCCCAGCTTTGCAGCACCGTTTTCTAGGAGTGGCTGTTCTTTTGTTTCATTGAGCTGATTCTGAAACAGGCGAAATGAAATTTTGTTATCAGTGCACTCAAATCAGTTGTAACTGACGCCACTAAACCTTTTTCTTTAGTAAAACAAAGCTAAGCTAATAAGGCTAGAAAAAAGCGATTGTTAGTATATCTTCTTCATGCTTTGATGAGCTTTCAGGTGTGACACTGGTCAAAATACCATTGAGTTGGATATTTAGGTCATTCACTACGTATTAAAACAAGTTTTCCGATAGTGGGATTAGGTTCTCTGTTGATGACAGGGCAAGTTTCACTATTGCGTACAAAAAAGTGCCTCCGGTAAAATTTTGCTTGCAAATATTTCCAGTAGAATATGCAGTGTACTTGCAACGCTTTGGCTGAATACCGAACAGCGGAACTAATATGAGCCCACAGCTTAGCTTTGTAAGCCGTTGGCGATCATGATAATTGGCAGTTAAAAGCGGCAGTTTCATTTTGTTGACATGAATTGCAAAATAGAATAATTTAACAGAGATTTTCATATTGCTTTGTTGTGCACTGGCTCACTTTCGGAAACAAGAGGGATGCTAACATTTTTTGTGTTCTACACATCGTATTGTCTTTTTTATATTACGCTAAGCGCATTTGTAAAGAAGTTTGCATAATTTTGTTTATTTTAGGGCATATATAGGCATAGAGTTAACACATTGCAGTGACTTGCTTAGACTAAGTGAGCGTAGTACATGCTAATGAGATTGAAGCCACTCACTCTTTCGTATGTTTTTCTTATGACAGTCTAATACCGAACGTTGGGAGATAACATCATTCACACGGGTCACAGGTTCCTGAAGCTTTGATCTTTAGGCACTTTACCCAGTTACAGATTGATCATTCGAGCATTATAATGTCACCTAACAACGACTGAAAGCGAAACAAAGCCCTAGTTTCTAGCACAACTGATCCCAGTAGTGCCTTTTATGTAAAAAAATTCCTAGTTGCGCGAGCTAGCACGTGATCAAATAGTGCGGATATAACAATGGTCCGAAATTACCAAATTTTCAAAGCAGTTTTTCCGCCTGTATGAGTGAAAGCTTCACTAACTGCAAAAATTGCGTAATCGTATGCACGAGTAACTCGTATTATCGTACAAAGGCCTGTCGTATTACTTAAGGTTTCGCTAAGCAAAGTAGAAAACTCTATTGGTACGCTTAAATCATTGCTTTAAGTAGCAAAGGATGTGCAGATTTTTGATACATTTTAGTTGTAGTATGAGCTGATTAGAAATCCTGAAATACCGTCTTTTTCATAGAGGCTAAACCAATTTTATACCTCATAAAAGAGTTCAAAGTTGCCTTGTTTCTTCTGAAGCGAAATTCACAAAACTTATTATGCTTACGTTGGAGATTTTGGTCACAGCCAATTGCTTGCTAGTTCCTTATTAGTCACTCTTTTGAATTTTAGGTAAATCTTTGTTTTTATTTAAGTGATAAAATAAGCGAGGTTGGTGCCATTATGGTGGCACCGCCTACTCCTTTTCTCTCCTAAGGCAAAGAATCCTGTAAGATTAACAATAAGGGCACTAATTGTGAGAACGTGCAACATACAATGTGAAAGTACACATTAGCCAAACTTAGCAGGTTAGTTCACATACAGTAATAGGTTCAGATATTCCACACACAAAATCTGTTCACCTCTAATGACAGTTTATATTCGCCTAATAGATACATATGTACACAATTTCCTCATGCAAGGCCAGTTCACACTACAAATACATATATACACAATTTCCACATACAAGGTTAGTTCACATGAATATAGATGATTACATATATGAAACACACTATATAAATATTGCATAATTCCTTTTGCATTAAAACAAGATCACATACGGTAGGTCAATAATTCCACAATTTCATTTTTCAGAAACTTCTCGAAGGCAACAAGTGCTCTTTTTTGAAGATGTGCAGTTGGCCATGAACCTAGTAGTTGGCCATGAACCTGTGAAAGGCCTCCTATCTAAAAGCTGCAAGTTCCTTGTAATACTTGACTTTGTGTTTCATATTTCGGGCCCTCCAGAAGCAGGTGACGTGCACATTCGTCAGGGTGGCCGCAGGAGCACTATGTGCTAGGCGCACGCTTTACCATGTGGAGGGAGTGCTGCTAAATGCTTTACCAAGCCGTAGGTGGCGGACCAATGTTTCAAATCTTCTACTTTGTCTTAACTCTGAATGGATGGGTAGTTTTATGCAAGGGTCTATTAAATATAAATCTGAACTGTTGAATCTCTCATCAAACCATTTGTCTTTGGTGACGCTACAGGTTATCTGTCTCAGAAGCAGACGTATTTCAGTGTGCGAAATTGGCAGAACAAATTTGCGTTATTATGGGACATCTTTGCCGCGGCATTCGCTGCAGTGTTTCCTGAACATGCAGTGACCTGGAATTCATTGAAACGCAAAAATGTGGTTCATTTTTCATGCTTTGGCGTGTTCATTCAGGTTTAGTATAATAGCAAAGCGTTTAAAAGAGTTTTTTCAATTTGCAGCGGTGCTAGAGCAGCCTGCGAATCGCTAAAAATGACCCGATTTCGAGCCACGTTTTTTTAATATCATTAAAGTAAACCTTGTTATATTACACTACCAGTGGTTTAGATGACATGCTCAATAAGATGCAAAACTAATTTCTTTTTACACAGTCGACAGTTAACAATCTGCTCAATCATTGCAAAGAGTGTTTACGTACAAGCATAATTTGAAGTTTTATGACGTAGCAAGAAACTTACTACATCGCTTTGTGAAATGATTCCATGGTTGACCCATATTTTCAAGAACCAAGCGCTTGTGAGATGCAAGTTCTTCTTGTAGTGCTTCTGGCCATCTGCAACGAACCAACGCAAGGTGCGTTTGTATACGTTTTCCTATTCCTAGGGCGCGAAAGTGAACAAACTAATAGACACGCACTTGCAGGGACGAAGTTTCTTATAGGGGGTCCAGGCTTCTTCGCTAATCGCATTAGCCAGCTACTGATTACGCTGATTATGACACTGATGGTGACGAAGTACACGCGCGTTACAGACCACACATCCTACAATGAAGTTTGAGTCAGCCTTCTTTTCTAGCCAGCTTGGAAGTTACGTACGTTAATTCCACTCGAGCGACTGGTGCCTGGAGCTAACCAAATTTTGAGAAAACTTCGTTCTATACAAGGAATCTCTAATCCCTACTTTGCATGTTAGATTGAAATATTAACAGTTGAGGCATTCTTAAGAGTATATGAATTGCTAGTAAGACGAGAAGACAATATATTTATCAGTGATCCAGCTCCATTTTTTAATGTAACATGGCCTCGCTTTCATACCCTTCTGGCAATCTTTAGGCAGCAGCTATTGGCTGCATTTAAGGTAAAGCTTAACAATATTAAGATTATGGGTGACAGGTTGAGTGAACTGGCCTTATAATGTTTATTTATTTTCACATACTGAAGGCTTAGTAGGGCTATAGCAGGAGTGGGAAAAAAAATAACTTCAACAAATCCGCATTGCTAAACAGGCGTGAAAAAAATTTTGAAGGAGTAGAGAACGAACGCTTTCAGGAAACGAATTGTAGGCTTCTATAGTTGAAGGAAAATAGCGTTATTTGAGCATATCGGCGTAGGTGAGAAAAGTTCTAATGTTAAGGGCATGGTCACTCCTAGTAGACAAACATTTGGAAAATTTCCCATATGATTCGAGAGTGCTGAAGCGAGAAGAATTTAATTAAAATGTGCAGAAACTTTGGGCATTTGATATGGCGACCTTTCGCAAGTGTAATGAGGCCTAGCTGGGGAAGGAGATTGGTTGGAGAAAAATCTCTGTCATGTCTTATGCACACAAAGTGCACAGCTCATTTTTGAACTGCTTATAGTTTGTGGATGTCACATTTCTTATACGGGTTCCAAACCACACTACCATATTTGAAATTGGTCGAATATGACGACATATTTCCTAACGATGCGAAGTTACTACCTAGTAGTCTGATGAATAGCCTTTTTCAGGATCACATAAGTGCGATTCCTTTGATGGTTATGATTATCAACTGATGCCTCGCATTGTGATTAATAGGCTGGGGTGGGAATTTTTTTCAACACAACTAGGCTTGTGGTTTTCTGTTATGCTTCCAGATATTACACAAATAATTTTGATTGTAATAATAGCTGTCAATTTCACCCTACGTAAGCTTACTTTATCAATAACTTCTGTGGCCATAATAACAGATTTATTTTTATTGTGTTCAGCACTAACTGCTCCAATAGGCTCGCAAACTCCAAGATTATTGCGATTAGTTGTTCCTCATCACCTGCAAAATCTGGAATTCATTTGGCTGTCGGGACCCAAAAAAAATAGTACAGAATTAAGTTTCAAATTGTCTGACAAAAGCTTCTCTGGTAGGTCCAGTTCTCTCTCTCTCCTTCTAGTTAGGTCGAGGAAGCATGTGCTATCGGTGTTTACCCCAAGTCTCGATTCGTCGCCGGATTTTCTGCACCGTGAGCTTCATTGAAGCAGGCAATGGTGTATAGGAGATCTGGGCAGTGTCGCAATACAAGAGTATCGCGATAGTATTTCACACTAGTCGTTAATGAAATTCGGATTAGTCTTTTACGCTCAATTGTGGTAACCGAACAAATCAGATGATTTTTACCTACTTGAGTAACACAGTAACCACATTATTCTTTATATATTCACGTATCCATTATTGTTTATTAATATGGAGTAATACTACTAAGACAAACAAAGAGCGCATTCACAGGCTACAGAAAAGAATAGTACGAATAATTGAAAGGGTTCAGTCTAGAAGGCAGTCGGCCCCACTCTTTCACAAACACCCCATAAAAACGTTTCAGAATATCCTAACAAAAAAAATATCGATGACCATATATGATAAATTGAAATCCAATACTGTCCTATTTCACAATACATATTCTCGAAGACATAATACATACAACTTTAGACGCATAACATACTGCATCGAAAGAATACGAACGACCTACGGTACACAAAGGCTACAGCATACGATCCCTGAAATGTTGAACGCACATCCCGCAATGACCACCATTTTGAAAGAAAGTTGCTCAGTTTAAAAAGAAAATGCACACATATCTAGTAATGCTGCCAAATTAACTTTCCTCTCTCTATGAAATCACAGAGGTTTTCGTTTTGTTTGCACCTTTTTGTTAAAATTGATGTGTATAAACATCCGCTGCATTTTAATTTAGTTAGCTGTAACCTCAAGTTGTTATTCAAGAAGTCTCGGTATTTTCACACATTCCTTGATTTATTGTCTGCAAAAAATATTACACTACAAGTTAGGTCTTAACGACTGGTTTCGAAGTAACAGTGTTTTGATAACGATGTCTTATGACATCCTATGAAAAGTGTGAAACTGTCACAACTTGTTTGTTCTAAAATATTTTAACGTATGTACATAACTGTCCCTTTTGTGACTATTGACTGGGATGAGTGATGGCACCATGCCAGGAATTAATTTGCCTTTTTGTAAACTCTGTTCCTTACATGTAATCATGCACTCAGTAACTCATTAAAGATTGATGTAGATACTACTGAGCATCTGTATTGCTGTATCGAGATACTTTTCAAAAATCCATTGGTATCTCAGTAGTAGTAGTGAAATACTTGTACAATGTTTCGCCCACATCACGGTACTCTCCAGGACACGGGTATCTCCCAAATTTTTTCTTCTGAAATGAGCTGAGACGTGTCTACAATAATAATTTTTCTGCATGACCTTGGTAGTCCACGGCGAGCACATTTCTGCTGAGGACGAAACGGACTCCCTTCTTCTTGAAAGCAAAGCAGGCACTTTGCTACCGACATCCTATTGCGCATCTTCAGGCAGAACTGAATTGAGTTTGAATGATCACCTGCTTGAGCTTGCCAACAATGTTATATTGCCATTTTAAGTTCCAAAGGTGAGGAGAATTGTATTTTTAATGTAAATTTTTATTGTGAGGAGGATTGTATACTGCGCAGCGGGCGCCATCAAGCAGCGTCGTTTTTAAATGTGTTTCCTCATGGCAATTGAATGTGCAGTGCTTTATTTCTCGTTTTCTTTCCTTCTTTTTGTGGTGTTCATTTGAAAACCCGGAGATTATCGCAGAAGCTACAAACCAGCACAATAATTCACTGGGTGGTGCTCTGGGCCATCAACGATATTTCCTTCTCCAAATCATTTCTAGAAAACACCTGCCTTGCCACACGGCAATCAGAAGGAGATCTTCGTTTTATTTCGCATTCCTTGCTTTGTTAGTTCTTTTTTCTACTCTTTCTATGTCTCTAGAAAACAATTTTTTACTAGAAGTAAGCACTCGTTATTGTTTATGTGTTGAGGTCCTGCTTCGGGCTAGGCCACTTTATCAAAACTGGAAACAAGCTAGCATGAACCGTTAGTCTATATTTAGAAGTTCGTTGAAGTGAGCGTCACTATTACGCTGGCAGCATGGAATTCAGAAGCCTTGCCTCCATTGTTTAGCCAGAGACGCATGCTAACCGCTGTTTTCGTCCAGTATTGGCCATAACGCGCTAGAAGTAACGTTATTAGCAATAGTACCTTGATTTTTTAGGTAAATAAGTAACGCACTCGTTACAATATTGACACACTAATGGGTACCATACTCACGTTAAGGTGGCGGTGCCACTCCGGTGGCACCCACTGCGCATTTTAGTCATTGTTTGCTGACGCACTACGCATACTACGCTCACCGCTCGGATGTGAATTGTATCCGCTATAACACAAATCTGTGCTCCTCCGCAGCGGTAGAGCTTACTTCTCTCATTCGCGAGTCTTTTGTTGATGCTGAACCGTGATGTCTAGATGACGATCTATTTGAGAAGCAATGCTGCTTAAGTGCTATTGACGTGCCAAACGTTTCATCGGAATAGATTGGTGTTAAATAAAAGCATACCTTTTCTCGATACGTTTGATTATGATTCCAGCGCTTGGCTTGAATTATGCTACTTCTAGCATAGCTAATACTGTTGTCGCCAAGTATCCCGATTTCAGTGTTGAATGCGTGCGACTCTTGTTCTCATAGAGCATAGCTTTAGGAGCGAAGCTCCTTATAGCGGCACCCGTTTGTCCCTCGTAGCCGTGGTAGTATGTAACAAGTATAACATTATGACCTCCTAGGTGGTGCCGGTGAGAGATTTCTTCTTTGCGTTGTTGAACAATAAAAATAGTGCTCAATGTACATGCCAATGGCTGCTACTTGGGGAATGAGAGACAGGAGCATTCGGATTTTAGTTAACGCGCACGCTGCGATCCCCATTAGCAGCCATTGGTATATACATTGTGCACTATCTGTCAAGAAAGGGTTGCTACGTTATACTCGCTGGGCGTAACCTCCTTAGTTTTAGAAAGGTTTAGCGAGTGTTGAGCCGCAGTGCCATGAATACAATGAACTAGTATATACCATGAAAGAACTCGAGGTGGTTAAAGGTGGGAAGTAGACCCTAAGCGCAAGCCGTAAGAAAGTGTGCGTGTGTCACCTCTAGTTTAGTCTTTGAAATGTCCGCTGGATGGCGGTGCATCTATATGGGGAAAATATACTGAAAAGATGCGAGATGGTGGCACTTGGAGTGTTGAATACATGGACGAACGGACACACAGACAGATGCATGAATGGACGCATGAACGGACGGACACAGGGGCGGATGCATGGACGAACGCAGGGACGGACGCACGAACAGACGCATGCACGGAGGGGCGGATGGACGCATGGACGGTCACACAGACGGACGCAGGGACGGACGGAAGCAAGAACGAATGGATGGACGAATGCTTCGCCCCACTCTCCATCATTCACTCCGTGGATATGTTCCCAATTTTTTTATTCCAACTGATATCTGTAAATATGTTATTAACAATGATGCAGCTATAACCGTATTGAAAAAATGTCCACCATAGGAGTGGTGTATTCAAAACTTTTGGTGGAATATGGTGGTGGAAGTGTTGGTGGAACTTGGTGTATAGTGGCGTATGGTTGGGCGGATGATGGATGGCGCGCTCCTGCTGGCAATGCTGGAGCGCGAAGCAGCGTCTGAACCACCGTGACGAGCTGCCACTAAAGGAATAATAAAAATAATTGTATAGAAAACGATGTAGAAAACACCCGTAAAAAAAGATGTGACAACGTGGAATCGAACCTGCTATCTTTCGATTGCAAAGTGAGCACACTAACCACTGCGCTAACCACTGTCTTTTCTTTTCTTTAATGAATGAAATTATCACCAGTGAAGTACACACAGCATACTTCACCAGAAGTCAGGCAAACACACACAAGCGTCAAGAACGGGAAACCATTCCTGAACGGGGTCGAAAGTATCAACAACACTGCGCACTTGCGCAGCTGCTTCTCGGAAGACAGATCTCGTCGACTGTGGTGGCTCGGCGTGTCTATCAATCATGCGACTTTTCCATAGTGAATAAAGTCCCAACAACATAAACAGATCATAAGAAGTATTATCAGTTAGAGTCTTTTTGAATTGGAGGAACCTAATACCATGATAGTTCTTTTCTTAATGTTCTTTTTAGAATGTCCCAAAATAAACAGCGTCACGACAATGAATAAAACAATGCTTTATAATCTCAGGTTGCTTACAGAGTCTACAATTCAACGTTCAGGGTACGTATCTTGATTTTCCATTCAGGCACGTTTTCACTGGGAGCGTAAAAGTGTGCAGTTTAAAGAAAAATGTTTTCGCTTTAGGAGACATCCATATTCTACGTACAGAAAATAATACATCGTGACCAGGCAAAAGCGAAATATGGCTTTCGGTAAACAAGTTCTGGGAAAAGGTTATTCACAAGTACAGCGACTAAATTTGTTCTGTCAATAGTATACAAATACTCTAAGTTAAACCTAGCTTTCAAAAAATTGACAGTATCAACAATTTCTTTTAGGAATCCCCGCAATGACAATTCCTTGGCAACGCTTGTTGTGAGATGAATAAAAGGAAGGTGGTAACATTGACGGTTACGAGGAACCGCTAAAAGAAAAAGGTGACACATATTCTTTAGGCGAAAACTCGCAACACCAACTGTCGCACGAACAAATGCACAAGGCCGAGGCCACCCTTTTCAAGCGGAAGAAAAAGGTTGTCTCTTCTCATGGGTTCCCAGGAAGAGCTACAAACAAAGCAGGCAAATATTCTATGAAAGGCTTGATTGTGTACACGAGAGCAGTGCAACACATGCAGAATATAAATAAGGTTTGATGCAAGGAATATATTGCACGCTTTCGCTCTGGCAAGAATGGAAAGTTTCCGTGCTTGCCATGTTGCCACCTTTCGACGGATCGTAGTTATCGAAGCGGTCCAGTGTGGGCCGCTGTTACGATAGATATCAAGAGGCGGACCTAGGTATTTCATAGGAGTAGCATTCCAATGAATATATGCGAAGACGGAAGGAGTTTGGGAACATATGCCTAGCCACAATCCACTACTTTTATCAAAACTTGTGCTTGCGCCAGCGACTTTACAGAAACGTAACGTATTGTTGACTGCTTCTTGAACGCTGGGTTTATCAGCGCAAAAGAAGGCAATGGTTGGTTGGTTGTTCCTCAGAGTCCTGGCGCAACCCACCATGGGGGATCGGCCATGAAACGAACGGTGCCTAATTTGTGAAGTGGAGTTGTTTTACCACCCTGATTATTTAGATAACGATGTTTAAACAAAGAACCAATTGGAAAACGATAGATTATAAATAAAATTGTGGTAATAACAAGAACGAACAGGCTAATATGATTTGAAATAAAGTGAATTTATGCCTCAGCTTAACATTCTAATCGTTTTGTTGCCTTTAGAAAATCGCATACGGCCTCGCAAACATTCCTGTGGCTAAATCTCTTTTCAGTTGCTCCAAAGGAGAGGACCACCGGAAGGGATAAATTTAGAGCCAACCTACGGAGAGGTTCTTCTAACAGTCTGCTCTGTTGGTTTGTGTATAACCTGCATGTTAAGAGGAAATGGTGAAGGGATTCACTCTCGTTGCAGTGGAGGCATAGGGGAGACTGCGCCAGGCCAGACCTGTGTAGATAAAAGTTAAGGGGGGGGACTCGGCATCTTAGTCTCGTAATTGATACCTCCGCCGTTCTAGAGGAGCACCATCAATTTTTTCAAGGGTACTTAAGATGGAAAAAATTCGATGTTGCCAAGCGAGAATTTTCAAACTGATCTGACATGACAAATTTTTCAAAGCGTGCCACACCAATAAATGCTAGCGTCGGCAATGTAGAAATCATGGGATAATTATGTGAGGCCACTGCGAGTGCATATGCATATACATTGAGGGTTAAACCTTTATGCCCTGGTATCCACACTAAGCGAATGAGTCGTAAATGTCTTGGGGCAAGGTCGTAAAATACTTTTAAAGCATTGGACATATTAGGCGCAGTTAATGAACTACCCACAGACAAGCAGCCTGAAAGAATAATAGCATCTGTTATTGCTTGAGGTAATTTTCGTAACGCTAAAAGAATTGCCAGTAATTCCGCTTGATAAATAGGTGAAAAATCTGGTAAACGAATTGAAAAAAGACCAATCCAACACTGAAGATGCAATTCCGACTCCTGCCTTCTCTTCGCGAACTGACGCATCTGTTGCTATTACAATCTTTATGTCTAATCTTGCCAGGTGGTCTTTGAAAATAGCATCTAGATATCTACTGGGAAGATTTTTGCAATTATTAGGAAAAATACTGTCAAATTCAAATTTCATTGTTCGAATAGGTGTTCTTAGTACTCGTACTTCACGAAGGTTAACTTGTAATGTTTCGAAAAGCTTCTGTGTGACGATGACTTGTGGACATTTTAATCTAGACCACCGTTGGTTAAAAATGGACGTCGGCTCAATAATTAAAACATTGTGACCTCCTATGTGGGGATGCGTATATTTTTAGGAAGAAAGCAATGTCATCAGCATAAGCTAGAACTTTAACTTCTTCAGCATCATATTGGTAGCCTCTGATTCTAGACTTTAGAAGCACACTTAAACAAAATGGTTCCAGATAAATTGCAAAAATCAAGGGTGAGAGGGGACATCCCTGACGTACAGATGAATTTAACTTTATTATATTCGAAAGTGTGCGATTTACAATTACCCCAGTTGTGCACTTCTTATAACAGAGTTAAATACCATTGTACAGTACATCACCCAACTACAGGTGTCTGAGGAGCCGGAACAAAAAAGGACGCTGTACCTTATCGAATGCTTTTGCAAGGTCTATTTGAAGGAGGGCTACATGGTTCATGCTACCATCAATACACTTAAGAAATTAACGTGCAATGTGAAGTCTGTCTGTATAGAGTGACCGCGATTTTCACATGTTTGGTAGTCACCTACACATTTAGTAATCACTGTCTCTGGCAATTTGTCAACAATTTACCAAATATTTTGTAGTCAACATTACATAACAATATAGGCCTGTAATTGTAAACTTTCTTTAATGCGTCAGGATATGCACTTTTGGGGATTAACGTTGTATGGCTCTCATGGAAAGAAGGAGGAGCTAACCACGATCATAAGCCTCTTCAAAAAGTTGCTCAAGGAAAGGTATCAGAAGTTCCTGAAAAGCTATATAAAATTCTCCACTAAAGCCGTCTGGGCCAGGAGTCTTGCTTTTCTGTACCGTTGTTATTGCAAATCTAATTTTCTCTCTGGTTACGGGGCCACCTACAGTGAGTCTATCATCTTCTTGTAACTGAGGCACAAGGGCAATGAAGTGGTCAGCTTCTTCCTCGAAATTCTTCTGAAGCTCTGCCGCGGTGAACAAACTTTTGTAATAATCTTCAAATTCGGTTCTTATTTCACATGTCTCTATGTAAAGGGAATACCGTGACTCAGTTTGCAGTATCTGTTTAGAAAGTGCATATCTCTTTTCATCCCCAAGGGATTTTTTAGTGAGTTCATCTTCAGTGAAATGGTAACACGGGAACGAATCATTGCTCCTGTGTATAAATCTGTATGAAGTTTTTGTATCTGTGCTCGAATCACATTTATCTCGTTCACGTACAATCCCGGCTGTCGACTTTCAAAAGTATGGAGCTTATGAAGTGAATCATAAAGATAGAGTTTTTCAGCTTTTTTTTGCGCCATTTCACATGAAATACTAATTGCCTGATACTTGACTCCTTCTTCGAACCTTTCCTTTTGAGCGAAAATTGGCAGCTGTCGACACTCTCTTACTTCTTGTACCGATTCTTTTACTATTTTAACATAACAATCTTCGAGCAACAACTGTACGTTAAGCTTCCATAGGTCCCAATTTAGAGGGGTTTTACAAACATTTTCAGGACCACCAAGAAACAGTGACCAAGCAATGGTCTGTAAAAAATATGGGCTTTACAACATAATTATGAATGTGAGACCATAAGCTCAGAGATACATATACGCGGTCAAGCCGAGCATAAGAGATGCCTTCAAAGTGCGTGAACCTCACCGAAAAAGGTGCATGTGCTCCCACATCTATTAAATTGTGGTCATTCAATAATTTATGCAGTAAAGTTGCACTTGCATCATAACGATTTGTTATATATGAATTATCTCTCGCGTCATGAACACAAGTAAAGTCTCCAAAAACGACAAAAATTCTGTCAGTGTTTAGCAGCGAAGTTAAAGAGAAAAAAAAGCATTCCTAGCTGGCATTCACTTTGGAGGGAGCATAGACACAGTAAACCTCCAATTATGGGAATGGAAAGATAAGTCGCAACAAATGAGGCGTTCTTCCCCATCAGCAAGTAGTGACGTCAAAATATATTGAAGTGCTTTCTAACTAATAAAATGTATCCACCGGATGCACCACGTGCTGGGCTGATGTATAAATTTTAATGTCCAAAAATTTCCAGTGCAAGATCGCTGTCACGAGCAGGCGAAATCTTAGTCTCTTGCACTGCAAGTAAATCAATGTTGTACTGCTCAAGCACGTGGCGCAACTGCCACTGACGCCTTACATTCCTCAAGCCATGTACGTTGGGTGTCGCTACACACAAGGAAAACGTTAGCCTGGTAGCAATTTTGCTATCCTAAAACTTTTGTAGGTCACCTTTAGCCACAAGGAAATCTGTGGCTTTACCTCCTTGGCACTTTTTAGGAGCACTTTCCTGAGGACGCTGGCATAGGCAGCGCGTTCCTCGGTCCTCAAAGAAGGTGACACCTGGACCACACGAAGACACTTGCTCTGTCGTATCTGGCGCAACTCGTTGTTGCTTCATCGGTTACCGGTGCCTGACGCTTCCTTGTCTGACCACTATCCATTCCTTCTTGTTCCTCATTGTCAGGAGGCTTGTCTTCAAGGTCTTCCAAGTGGTGTTCTTTTGCATCATTGCATTCGTTTATGGTTTCACTGCGTCGTTAGCGATGTTAATTTGCGTTCCGAGGGTATCAATGGACAAGTGTTCAGCTTACTTTGAGGCACCTTCTGCTTCTCCCACTGCGTCCCCTGTCGCAGAAACTACCTCAGTGACATCCATAAGATGATCCAGATGCTGCTCTTCTGTGCCTTGGTCAGAATTGAGCTTGTTGGCATAAGTCGACACACATGCATCCGACGTGTGACCAAATCGCTAGCACTGAAAGCACCTCGGTGTTTTGCACTGTCGACGTACATTACCCACTCGCTTGCAGCGAACACACAGTAGAGGCCTACCGGGAATAAGTACGAGGCATTGGTGTCCATAGATTTTCATAAGGTGTGGTAGTGAGCTCACAGTGATGGTGCCCTTGAGCTCCAAGGCAACGTCCCTATTTGTCGTCATTCATTGTTTCATTCCAGCACATTTCCATTCCTCTCTCTCAACGAACTTCACAACGCCGTAAGCTTGGAACGCCTCTTCAACACGTCGCGATTCAAGATGAGGCGGAAGCCAAAGAAGTTGCAGTCTAATATTCTTGGTCTCCGGATTTATCAACATGCACTTCAGCCCTTTTACACGGAGCTCACAACAAGTGACCAGTTTCTGTTTCGCCATGCTGCTGGCACACGTAACCATCCATACATGGCTCATTTGATACTGGCCATCTCCTCTAATGCCCGCTGTGCTCACCACTTTAAAGGAAGCAGCGCGTCACCGAAGTCTGGGCACGGTACGGCCTACAACTCAAGTCGGCATGAAGGAAAACAGAATTCAAAACGTCGTTACCGGTTGGAAGACGTGGCAGGACGACTTTATAGCTTGAGTCTTCATCATAAAACGGAGTCGATGATCCTCGACCGTTGGCCGATTCGCTGTTACCAGCAGAGATTATTTTATAACACAGCCGATCAGTGCGGCTTCTTCTTCGGATACTGTACAATAGCCGCATGAGAATGCTAAAGGTCACTTTAAAACGACTATCAAGACTTGAATGAGCAGTCATTTCAGCAAAGTTGCAATGTGTCGGTTGCCGTTTAGCTTGCATTGGATGTGCTGTTTTGTAGCAGGTGTGTCAAGTCACGGTATTATTTATCTTCGTATTCTTCTATGATAATGTCACCACGATTGAGTGCCTGGTGCGTCTGTAAGATATTGTGTTTATCAGTTGCTTTAGCGGTGTAAGGTTACTCACGTACAAAATATATAACGAAGTTCACTATCATATTCGCTCGTTACGACGATATTTTGTATGAATTGCGCTGTGAATTTCTCACTTCGACATACTGTATGAAAGGCCATTGTATGAAAGGCCAACTTGAGCTATCAAAATCCTGTTCTATTTCACATAGACTGAATAAAAATGACCTAGCCAATTCACGTTTAAAGTTGATGTGGGCTTGAATTTCTCCCGCAGAAACAAAACCGAAAAAAGTGCGTATAACAACGCAGTAACTATATTTGATTAGCCAAAAGTGAGCTCATATGCAACAAACCTATATGCAACTGGTCCTACGCATCATATACGACCATTTTTGTGGGGATCACGTGAATGAACGCGCGAAGATGCGCATGCATGAGTGAGGCGTCTACTCACCTGTAATGAGGCTAAGAAGCAAGCCCATAAAGATCATCGCTGTCGTGATTATGAAATTGTTCCAATAAGAAGAAATCATTACGAATGACGCTTGGCTCCGCCTGTGAGAAAGGAAAAAGAAATATTTTTACTGTCAAGATTTCATATAAAGAGCGCTTCTTATACTGGCTGTGGACTGTTACCCACTTTCTATACTGTTCCCTGTATGAGCGAGGAAGGGCTCGTGAAAAAGTCGTAGTATCGCCACAAAGACGGGGCAATGAATGCGACAGCAAGAAAGCGCAATGTCAGGGAACGAACAGCAACCAGATTACCAAATCAGACCGTGCAACGCGCCGCTCAAGACGAAAGAATGCACAAAAAATTGACCCCACCTCCCCGAAGCGGATCGTGGGGAAATGCGAATACATCGCATGGCGTTCATAACGGCATTTCGAACGTGAGAACCAAGCCCCGCCACGGTGGTCTAGTGGCTGAAGTACTCGGCTGCTGACCCGCAGGTCGCTGGATCGAATGCCGGCTGTGGTGGCTGCGTTTCTGATGAAGGCGGTAATGTTGTAGGCCCATGTACTCAGATTTGGGTGCACGTTATAAAACCGCAGGTGGTCAAAATTTCCGGAGCCTTCCACTACAGCGTCTCTTATAATCAGATGGTATTTTTGGGATGTTAAAGCCCAAAGAACAATCAATCGATGGAACGTGAGAACCAAACGTTTGAAGAATAATGCTTCCTATTTTTTTAATGCGAAGCACTTCTTAGTGAACTTCAGCGACTTTGAGCGTATCTGTCTGTCTGTATATATATATATATATATATATATATATATATATATATTGTGACGACGCGAGATTGACGAGCACACAAAGCGCCTCAAACAAATACGATTTATCGATCGCAGGAAACAGACTGCAACGACTTCTTCGTCTTTTTCCCTCGGCCAAAGACACTCGCGCTCCTTCGTTGTCCTCACCTCTGGCACATACGCGCGTCATTATTCCCCCTTTAAAAAAAACATCGTCCCGATGTTACACGTTTGAGAAGCAAGGCGAAACCAAAACCGCACAGTTAGTCACTGAAAGTAAGGCTTCATCCGAAGCACGTGGACAATTTCTGGTGAATGTCTGCGCCGCTTTGAACACTGCACGCCGTCCGGAACAACCTCGTAGTTGACGTCACTAATGCGTCGCAGAACCTTGTAGGGTCCGAAGTATCTTCGCAACAGCTTTTCGGAAAGCCCACGCTGACGAACAGGTGTCCAGACCCATACTTTGTCGTCCACGTTGTATATGACGGGTCTGTGCCGGAGGTTGTAATACTTGGCATCTTCGTCTTGCTGTTTGGTGATTCGCAACCTGGCAAGTTGTCTGGCTTCTTCTGCTAGCTGGGTAAACTCTTGGGCGTCTGTCTCATTGCCATCATTTTCATGAGGGAGCATTGCGTCTAACGTTGTTAAAACCTCGCGTCCGTAGAGGAGACTAAAAGGTGTCTTCCGAGTGGTCTCTTGACGAGCCGTGTTGTAGGCGAACGTGACGTAGGGCAAAATGATGTCCCAGTTCTTGTGCTCTACATCTACGTACATGCTTATCATGTCAGCCAGGGTCTTGTTGAGGCGTTCGGTGAGCCCGTTGGTCTGGGGATGATACGCCGTTGTCTTCCTGTGAGCTGTACCACTTAGTCGGAAAATGGTGTTCAAAAGCTCGGCCATGAACGCAGTACCTCTGTCGGTGATTACTATTGCGGGGGCACCGTGTCTTAAGACGATGGCTTCGATGAAAAATTGCGCCGCTTCAGCTGCCGTTGCCCGTGGCAGAGCGCCTGTCTCCGCGTATCGGGTCAGGTAATCCGTGGCGACGATTATCCACCTGTTTCCAGTGGCAGACTTTGGGAAGGGGCCCAGAAAATCCATGCCAATTTGTGCAAACGGTGTCGCCGGCACTCGAACAGGCTGCAGCAGGCCAGCTGGTTTGATGGATGGTGGCTTGCGGCGCTGGCAATCTAGACATGCCTGCACGTAAGTTTTGACAACTTCGGCAAGTCTTGGCCAGTAATAGTTCTGCCTTATCCTCGCCAATGTTCTTGCGTAACCCAAGTGACCAGCAGTAGGTTCGTCGTGACAGGCTTGCAGTACCTCACGGCGAAGCGAAGAAGGAACGACGAGCAAGTAGCTGCTGCCGGTGGGCGAAAAGTTCCTCTTATAAAGAACGTCATTTCGCAAGCAGTACGACGGCAGCCCTCTCGCAAATAACTTCGGAACGCTATTCGCTCGCCCTTGTAGGTAATCTATGAGTGGTAGCAGCTCAGCATCGCCACGCTGCTGTTGAGAAAAGGTGGCAGTGTCCACAATTCCGAGAAAGGCCGTGTCGCCATCGTCGTTGTCCGGGCATGCCGTCTCAACCGGAGACCGAGAAAGACAGTCGGCATCGGTGTGTCGTTTTCCCGACTTGTAGGCAACAGTGAAGTCAAATTCTTGGAGCCGAAGACTCCATCGTGCAAGGCAGCCAGACGGATCTTTCAAGTTGACTAACCAACAGAGAGAGTGGTGATCGCTGATAACGGTGAATGGGCGGCCGTACAAATAAGGACGAAACTTCAGGACTGCCCATACCATTGCAAGACATTCTTTTTCTGTCGTAGTGTAATTAGCTTCAGCTCGGGACAGCGTCCTGCTGGCATAGGCGATCACGTTTTCATTGTTGTCCTTTGACTGTACGAGCACTGCTCCAAGACCCACATTACTAGCGTCTGTATGAAGTATTGTCGGTGCGTCTTCATCGAAGTGGGCCAACACGGGGGGTGTTTGCATTCGCTGACGAAGCTCGTGAAATGCCTGCTGTTGGTCTTCGCCCCATCTGAAGGGGGTATCTTCCCGAGTAAGCTGTGTCAATGGCCATGCGATGCGCGAAAAATTAGCAATAAACCGCCGGTAGTAGGCACAGAGACCTAAAAAACGCCGCACTGATTTTTTGTCTGATGGCGTCGGGAAGTTTGCCACGGCGGCAATTTTATCCGGGTCGGGTCGGATCCCTTGGCTGCTCACGACGTGACCGAGGAATCGAAGTTTGTGGAAGCCGAAGTGGCACTTTTCTGGTTTTAGAGTAAGACCGGCCAAGCGTATTGCTTCAAAAACTGCTTCGAGCCTTTGTAAGTGTTCCTCGAAAGTCGCCGAAAAGACAATCACGTCATCGAGGTACACCAAGCAGGTTTGCCACTTCAGTCCCGACAGAACCGTGTCCATGAGACGCTGGAATGTTGCTGGCGCCGAACACAAACCGAAAGGAAGAACCTGAAATTCATAAAGTCCGTCGGGCGTAACAAAGGCGGTCTTCTCACGATCTCTCTCGTCCACTTCAATTTGCCAGTAGCCGCTTTTTAAGTCCATAGACGAAAAGTAGCGTGCGTTTCGTAGCCTATCCAATGAATCATCAATACGCGGCAGAGGGTAGACGTCCTTCTTTGTGATCTGATTAAGCTTAATTACGGTAGTCGACGCAGAAACGCAAGCTACCATCCTTCTTTTTGACGAGTACTACCGGTGATGCCCAAGGACTGTTAGACGGCCGAATAACACCATCTTCTAGCATCGTTTTCACCTGTTTTTGAATTACCTCACGCTCCTTTGGGGCGACTCGATAAGGATTTTGCCGGATGGGTCTGGCATCAGAATCCGTGATGATGCGGTGTTTCGTCAGTGCCGTTTGACCAACTCTTGATGTGGATGAGAAGCAGCCGTGGAACTTGTTGATCAGCGTGAGAAGGCGGTCTCGCTCAATGAGAGATAACATTGCACCAACGTCTACAGGTGTCGGTGTAGTGATAGTAGACGCTGCTGCTTCCTCCACTAAATGACAATCTTCTGTTTGCGAGAGTTCGTCAAAATAGGCAATAGCCGTGCCTTTAACTATGTGTCGGCTGTTCTCTGCTAAAATTTGTCATTAGCAGTTCAGCGCATCCGTCAATAACAGTGATGACAGCCCTGGCAACAGAAATGCCGCTAGTGAATGCGAGCTCTTTGATGTGTTCAGCGACGCCAGTACCATTTCGTAATTTGTCACACTGCACGGATACGAGAGAACAACTTCGTGGCGGCAGTATGACGTCGTCATCGGCAATACTGAAGCGAGGTGGCTGGTGTTCCTCATCTGTAGCAGTCTCCGAGCTTACAGTGAACGTTACGCTTCTGTCACGGATGTCAATCACAGCCCCGTATTCGCGCAAGAAATCCATTCCCAATATGAGCTGTTTACAGCACTCGTGGAGAATGACGAGGGTGGCGACAAAGGTTGAACCAGCAATGAGGAGTCGGGCCGTGCACTTTCCAACCGGTGTCATCAACTGACCTCCTGCAGTTCTTATATTGGGTCCCTGCCATGGCATTTTCACCTTCCTGAGTCTTTCGGCTAGCTGTAGGCTTATTATAGAAAAGTGGGAGCCAGTGTCCACAAGTGCCGTCACTTGGTGGCCGTCAATGTGAACGACGAGGTCAGCGCTGATAACGTCGGTTACGTCGGCAGTTGTCTCATTCGTCGAATTAGTCGTTGCTGTCGTCTTCTCTGGTATCGATGGCTTCGAGCTATCACTTGTCTGCAATGGGGGCTGTTCGGAATTTCGAATATTGGCAACCCCACCCCCCGAGGTCGCTGCGTCTAGTTTCCCCGTCGCGGGCTAGGGGACCTGCCCCTGGTGACGTCGGCAAAACTGCGACGATTAGGTGAACTGGGCCGCGCAGGAGATGGAGA
Organism: Rhipicephalus microplus; assembly: GCF_043290135.1. Lineage (NCBI taxonomy): Eukaryota > Metazoa > Arthropoda > Arachnida > Ixodida > Ixodidae > Rhipicephalus > Rhipicephalus microplus. Next base: position 196,677,029 of record NC_134702.1, read on the forward strand.
ACGTGATCTGGGCATTACTGGATTCTGCGGCGGTGTGTTCACATGGGCGTAGTTGTACATGCGTTGATCGTTGTACGCAACGTAATCAGGGTAGCGAGGAAATCTCGAGTACTGAGCGTCGCAATGACGTCAAACTCTGTAGACGTGCCCAGCTTCGCCACAATGAAAGCATACCGGTCGACGGTCAGCGGTACGCCACAAATCGGTTTTCCGACGCTGATAGGTAAGTGGAGACTCACTATTGGGCCACGTTGTGGGGCGACGTTGTGGGGCACGTTGGTTATACGGCATTCGTCTTGTCGGAGGAATCGGTGAGGTTGCGAAAGTGGTCGGTGCTGACTGTGGCTGTGTTTGCAGGGTTGGTGGTGGTCCAGTCATTGGGGTCTGCTGTGCTGAAGGAGCGACGACGGGGCGTCGGACTGCATCAGCATAAGTAAAATGTCGTCGCACACCATTATAGCCGGATGAAGACAGAGCATGGCGGACCTCATCCCGGACAACATCAGCGACAAAAGACAATGCCAGCGTCGGTTCAGTTGCTGGAATTAAACCAAGCTGCCGAAGCTCCTCCCTCAAAATCTCCCGGATGACTTCCCGCAGAGGCCTGTCGTTGTCGCAGAGGCTCGCCGCAGTCGTGACAGGGCTACTCGCTCGAACGTTGACCGGGTTCTGCTGGCGGTACCGTTGCTGTAAGGGCCGTTCAATAGCTGTGGCTTCTTTCGTGAACTCAGCTACTGTTGTTGGCGGATTTCTCACAAGCCCAGCAAACAGTTGCTCCTTCACGCCTCGCATTAGATACCGGAGCTTCCTGTCTTCCGGCATCTCGGGATCCGCCCTGCCGAAAAGACGGGTCATGTCCTCGGCGAACATAGCGACGCTCTCGTTTGGTTTTTGAATTCGAGCTTCCAGGAGACGTTGCGCATTCTCCTTCCTGTCAGGACTGCTGAAGGTGTCAATCAGCTGGTTGCGGCAGTCATTCCACGTAGCCATGCTTCTTTCCCTGTTAATGTACCACGTCTGGGCGTTGTCTTTCAGGTAGAAGTACACATTCGCGAGCTTGTCTTCTGGGGTGGCCCACTGGTTGTACTTCGCGCAGCGTTCGAACTGGTCCAGCCAGTCTTGTGCATCTTCATAGGTCTCACCATGAAAGCAGTCAGGAATCATGGGATTCTGAAGTGTCATGTGCGATGTAGCTGCAGTGGCCATGGTGGTTGAAGGAGGCAAGCGATTGCTGGCAGTTTCTGGAAAGGGATTGAGCTCGGGAGCTAGGCCTCGCAGACGGCGACTGGAACGGTGGACTGGTGTGTCGACGGGTGGTAGTGATTCCGGGCTTGAATGTCGGGTCTGCGAAGGGGTGCCAAGCATGAAGACGTACCCAGCACTTCCACCAGTGTGACGACGCGAGATTGACGAGCACACAAAGCGCCTCAAACAAATACGATTTATCGATCGCAGGAAACAGACTGCAACGACTTCTTCGTCTTTTTCCCTCGGCCAAAGACACTCGCGCTCCTTCGTTGTCCTCACCTCTGGCACATACGAGCGTCAATATATATATATTGTCCCGGGGTTGTGACGTGGCCGAAGACAGGAGACTTCGTGTTGGGATTTAACTGTTTATTTGGGCGAACCTGTGCCCGGTAAACGAAAAGTCCAATTACAGCAGCGGTCTCGCACATATAGCAGTCTCGGACTGATAGCGGCGAATGGAGCGTCGGCCTTCGATCAACAACTGACAAGCGGCGAAGCGCGTCGGCATTTATACTCTTGCCGTCGAATGTTCTAGCGTTATCGCTGGCAGTGGCGTAGGTTCCAGAACAATTTGTACCGTTCGCACAGTGGGCGTGATCTTATCGAAATGATCTACTACAGTCCTGAACCTTCTCAAAAACTGCAGGCGCGGTTTGCGCTGAGAATCGTGTGATGTTTTGGGATGATAACAAAAACTTGGGAAATGGAACGTGGCATTGCCTCCCTCTGAAAAAAGGCATCGTCCCGATGCTTTAACTGATTTATTGATTGATATGTGGCGTTTAACGTCCCAAAACCACTATATGATTATGAGAGACGCCGTAGTGGAGGGCTCCGGAGATTTAGACCACCTGGGGTTCTTTAACGTGCACCCAAATCTGAGCACACGGGCCTACAACATTTCCGCCTCCATCGGAAATGCAGCCGCAGCAGCCGGGATTTGAACCCGCGCCCTGCGGGTCAGCAGCCGAGTACCTTAGCCACTAGACCACCGCGGCGGGGCCCGATGCTTTAACTAAAGATGAAAGTACAATAATAATGCAAGAAAGTACAATGAATAAATTACGATACAACAATTATACAAAAAACACTTGTTCAGTTTGTTGACGCGCATGAAACGGCTTGAGGCGCGCGACATGGACGGCTTCAGGTCGCGATCGGCGTCGTTGAGAGTTCGTGATGCCGTCAGGCACAGCCTCGTAATCAAGTGGGCCGAGACGTCGAACCACCCTGTACGGTCCGAAGTACCGTCGCAGAAGCTTTTCACTTGGTCCACGTCGGCGTATCGTCGTCCACACCCAAACACGTTCACCGGGCTGGTATTCCACGAAGCGTCGTCGAAGGTTGTAGTGGTGGCGGTCGGTCGTCTGTTGATTCTTGATACGGAGACGCGCAAAATGTCGGGATTCTTCGGCGCGTTGAAGGTACTCGCTCACATCGAGGTTTTCTTCGTCTGTGACGTTGGTAACATGGCATCGAGCGTCGTTGCCGGGATCCTTCTGTAGACCAATTTGTATGGAGATATCTGCGTCGTCTCCTGCACCGCCGTTTTGTATGCGAAGGTCACATACGGAAAAATGGCGTCCCACGTCTTGTGTTTGACATCGACGTACATTGACAGCATGTCGGCGATCGTCTTGTTAAGCCACTCGGTGAGGCCGTTGGTCTGTGGGTGGTACGTTGTCGTCCGGTGGTGGTTCGTTTGGCTGTATGCCAAGATCGCTTGAGTTAAGTAGGCAGTGAATGCATTTCCTCTGTCGGTGATAAGGACCTCCGGGGCGCCGTGTCGTAGGACGATATTTTCGACCAAGAACTTAGCTACCTCGAATGCACTGCCTTTTGGCAGGGCTTTTGTCTCGGCGTAGCGGGTGAGGTAGTCGGTAGATACCACGATCCACTTGTTTCCGAAAGCCGACGTCGGGAACGGCCCCAGTAGGTCCATACCAATCTGCTGGAAAGGTCGGCAAGGTGGATCAATTGGCTGCAGAAGTCCCGCTGGTCTTGTCGGTAGTGTCTGGCGTCGCTGACAGTCCCGGCTTGTTTTCACATAACGAGTGACGTCGGTGGTAAGACGGGGCCAGTAGTACCTTTCTTGTATCCTCGCAAGCGTGCGAGAAACACCGAGGTGCCCTGCCGTCGGATCGTCATGCAGGGCCTGCAGGAGTTCTGGTCGCAGAGCTGAAGGCACCACAAGGAGGTACTTGGCTTAAAGCGGTGAAAAGTTTTTCTTTTGGAGAAGCCCGTTTTATAGGAAGAACAACGCAAGTGCGTGCTTGAATATCTTCCGGACTTCGGCGGTCCTGTCTTCGAGGTATTCTATTAGGGCTTTAAGTTCCGGGTCGGCCCACTGTCATTCAGCGAAGTCGTCGGCAGTTATCGTTCCTAATAGTAGTCGTCATCCGGGTCGTCGGGTAGCGGTTGGTCGACAGGCGCACGAGAGAGACAGTCGGCGTCGGAGTGTTTTCTGCCGGACTTGTAAATGACAGTAATGTCATATTCTTGAAGTCTCAGGCTCCATCGTGCGAGGCGACCTGAAGGGTCCTTCAAGGTGGCTAGCCAACACAATGCGTGGTGGTCGCTCACAACTTTGAAGGGCCTGCCGTAGAGGTAAGGGCGAAATTTCGACGTAGCCCAGATAATGGCGAGGCACTCCTTTTCTGTTGTGGAATAATTTGCTTCTGCTTTGGATAGCGATCGGCTGGCGTAACTATTATTAATAACCCTTTCATGTCCGTCAGCCCTCTGCACAAGAACGGCGCCAAGACCTACGCTGCTTGCATCAGTATGTATTTCTGTCTCGGCCAATTCGTCGAAATGGGCAAGTAACGGAGGCGTCTGGAGGCGATGTTTAAGCTCCTGGATAGCGTGTTCCAGTGGCATTTCCCACTTAAACTCCACGTCGGCCTTGGTAAGGTTAGTGAGAGGATCGGCGATGCGGGCGAAGTTTTTCACGATCCGCCTATAATAGGCACACAGGCCCAGAAATCGGCGCACGGCTTTCTTGTCAGTGGGCGGCGGGAAGTCGGCGATGGCGGCTGTTTTCTGTGGATCGGGACGAACTCCGGACTTGCTGATAACGTGTCCAAGAAACAAAAGCTCCCCATACGTAAATCTGGACTTTTCTGGCTTCAGTGTGAGTCCGAAGTCTTGATGGCTTGAAGTACAGCTTCAAGGCGCCGAAGATGCTCGTCGAAGCTCGAGGAAAACACGACGACGTCATCCAAGTACACAAGGCAAGTCTGCCACTTCAATCCTGCCAGTGCTGTATCCATAACGCGTTGAAAGGTTGCAGGCGCTGAGCAAAGGCCGAAGGGCATCACCTTAAACTCGAAGAGGCCGTCCGGTGTTATAAACGCCGTCTTCTCTCGGTCTCTTTCGTCGACTTCGATTTGCCAATAGCCGGTCTTGAGGTCCATTGACGAAAAGTACTTGGCGTTATGGAGTCGATCAAGTGCGTCGTCTAATCGTGGGAGAGGATACACGTCCTTTCTTGTGATTTTGTTCAGGCGGCGATAATCGACGCAGAAACGTAGGGTCCCATTCTTTTTCTTCACTAACACCACGGGGGATGCCCATGGACTCTTGGACGGCTGGATAATGTCATCCCGCAGCATTTCATTAACTTGTCTCTTCATGGCCTCACGTTCTCGCGTCGAAACCCTGTACGGACTCTGATGGAATGGTCTGGCATTTTCTTCGGTTATGATGCGATGTTTCGTGATTGGGGTCTGCCGAATTTTCGATGACGACGAAAACCAATCTTCGTATTGCAGGAGCAGGGCCTTGAGCTGTTCTTGCTTATCGTTCGGAAGTCTTGGATTGACGTCGAAAGCTATGGGAGGGGCTTGGTTCCCCTGAGCAGGTTCCGCAGAATCGGCGAGGGAGAAAGCACTGGTGGCTTCGAATATTTCTTCGATGTATGCGACCGTTGTTCCTTTGTTCACGTGTTTGTACTCATTGCTGAAATTTGTGAGCATAACCGTTGCTTTGCCTCCCCGCAGCTCTGCAATTCCTCTTGCGACGCAAATATTTCGGGTGACCAACAAATGCTTACTGCCTTTAACGACGCCTTCCAAGTCAGGAGATTTAGGAGCGCCGACTGAAATAATGACGCTTGAGCGAGGCGGAATGGTGACTTTTTCTTCCAGCACATTCAACGCATGGTGTCCTGACGGCGTGCGCGGCGGTAGCGCTTCTTCTGTGGATAACGTTATCGACTTTGTTTTTAGGTTGATGACAGCACCATGGAGGCATAAGAAGTCCATGCCAAGGATGACATCTCTCGAGCAACGCTGTAGGACTACGAAGTCTGTAGAATAAATACGGCCGTTAATGGTGACTCTCACTGTGCAGATTCCTGCAGGCGTTACGAGATGACCTCCGGCTGTGCGGATTTCAGGGCCTTTCCAAGTTGTCCTAACTTTCTTTAACTTCGCGGCGAACGACCCACTGATGACAGAATAGTCGGCTCCAGTATCAACGAGAGCGGTCACACTGTGGCCGTCGATAAGAACGTCGAGGTCGCTAGTTCGCCGTCTAGCAAAACAGTTAGGGCGTGGCGTCGGGTCACGGCTGCGTCGGCTTGTTCCGCTGCTTCAATGTTGCGTCGTCAGGCCACCTTCAGTGAGTGAGCTTTCGCCGTCAGGGCTTTGCCTGTTTGGCGTTGTGTTCGGAAAGCTCCGTCGCGGCGTCGTCGTCGTCGGAGGATCTTCGGTAGTTCGTCGCACAGCAAACGCACCTCCATCGGTTGCTGCCCTTAGTTTCCCGGATACGGGCTAGGAGACCGGCCCCGCGTTGGGCCAAAGTACTGCCGGTGGTGTGGTGACGTGCGGCGGCTGGGCGACGGCGAACGCGAAGGGCTTCGTGGTGTCCATTGAGTTCCTGTCAGGTAGTCGGCGATGTCACGTGGTCGTTCTCCTGGCTGTGGACGCGGTGCATTGACGGCGAAGCCACGCAGTCCTATCTGTCGGTACTGGCAACGGCGGTATGTGTGTCCGGCCTCGCCGCAGTGGTAGCAGAGCGGGCGATGGTCAGGGGTGCGCCAGATGTCAGTCTTCCTCGGTGCACTGCGCTGGGCCGCTGGCGAACGGTATGACGTCGGTGGGGGTGGTGGCGGCGGTGGCGTCTGTCGACGGAAGTGCGATGGGGCGGCGTTTTGGCGTGGACGGGGAGGAGCGTTGTGGCGCAGTGCAGCGGCGTAGCTCATAGCTTCCGGCTAGGGCAGCGGTGCATGGGGAATTTGAAGCGATTGCTGAACTTCTTCTCGCACAATGTCGGCGATTGAATCCACTTGAGGCTGTGCCGAAGGCAACAGCTTGCGCAGCTCTTCCCGCACGATCGCTCGGATCGTTTCACGCAGGTCTCCGGAGTTACTGGCTTGAGCAGCAGCGCAGTCTGCAGTCAGGCGACGATTATACTGTCTGGTGCGCATGTCCAGGGTCTTTTCGATAGTGGTCGCTTCGGCTACAAATTCTTGGACGGTTTTCGGTAAGTTTCTCATCAGTCCCGCGAAGAGCTCCTGTTTGACTCCTCGCATGAGGAAACGAACTTTTTTCTCCTCAGGCATGTCTTGGTCAGCGTGACGGAATAGTCGGGTCATTTCTTCTGTGAAAATGGCGACATTTTCATTTGGTAGCTGAACCCGGGTCTCTAATAAAGCAGCGGCCCTCTCTTTGCGAGCGACGCTCGCGAACGTTTGCAGAAATGTTCCGCAGAAAACATCCCACGTTCGGAGCGTGGACTCTCGATTTTCGAGCCAGGTCCTTGCGGTGTCTTCCAAATAGAAAAACACACGACGCGGCTTTTCATCATGGTCCCAGTGGTTTCTAGCCAGGACTCCGGGTCTTCGAACGATGACCCATGGAAAATTGGTGGTTCCCTGGGTTGATGCATGACCATCGTGGGCGGGGACGCTGCGGTTGTCATTGTCGCTGCAGTCGCGGTCATGGCGTTGGTCTTCCGCGCCTTGTCTTGTAGAAGCCCGTACTCCGGTGGTAGCCCTTGCTGTCAGCGGCTTGTTCGCTGCTCCTGGTGTGCGTCGGTGTCTTCTCCGCGACGTGGGCTGGGTTCACGGCTTGACGGGGGCGTCCAGTACATGAACGAAGCAGCACTTCCACCAGATGTCACGGGTTCGTGACGTGGCCGAAGACAGGAGGCTTCGTGTTGGGATTTAACTGTTTGTTTGGGCGAACCTGTGCCCGGTAAACGGAAACTCTAATTACAGCAGCAGTCTCGCACAGATAGCAGTCTCGGACTGATAGCGGCGAACGGAGCGTCGGCCTTCGATCAACAACTGACAAGCGGCGAAGCGCGTCGGCATTTATACTCTTGCCGTCGAATGTTCTAGCGTTATCGCTGGCGGTGGCCTAGGTTCCAGAACAATTGTACCGTTCACACAGTGGGCGTGATCTTATCGAAATGATCTACTACAGTCCGGAACCTTCTCGAAAACTGCAGGCGCGATTTGCGCTGAGAATCGTGTGATGTTTTGGGACGATAAGAAAAACTTGGGAAATGGAACGTGGCAATATATATATATATATATATATATATATATATATATATATATATATATATATATATATATATATATCCGGTTTGTCTGGCCGCGCTGACGGGCGCTGGGCTGGTTGCGCCTGGCGTCAGACATAAATGCTCGCGTTTTGCTAGCGCAGCGTCACTGTGCCCAGCGTGCGCGTGCGCCAGCGCTACTTTGGAGTATATTGGACCCTTCATGATGCGCTCGCGGCCGTTTCGCTAGCTCCACATATATCAAATTTCGAGTTACTTGACGTCAATGAACGACAAAATATATGACTGGTGCAAACAGGAAAATCTTGACCCGCGTGTCATGTAACAACGTGACAACATAACACGCTCATAGCGTGTTCGCGGCCGTTTCGCTAGCTCCACCTATACAAAATTTGGTACCACTTGAGGTTAATAGAAGACAAAGGTAAATGACGCATCCAAACATGGTAATCATGACACAGAAGTCATGTAAGGCATAATTTACCTTCACCTCGTAACTTTGTGCTGCTTTTAAAGTGACATATCAATATTTGTCATTTATGCTTCGCATATCATTCATTCCCACTGGACGTGGGATCTGCCAATTTTTTTGTTTTCTTTAAACTGTTTTTTCGCATTACTACTCTTGTGAACTAGGAATAGCTAATACAACAAATTTAATTACTTAGTATAATTATTTATATGTTTAAAGGAATGGAGAATTTTGCTCAGTATTCTTTTAGTCTGACAGAAATTTCTCACTGTCGTAGTGAACATCTATGTCACTGTAGCCGAGTGTTTAGGCGCCATTTGATAGAACAACTGATTCGGATATTTCCAGACCCAAGGTTCGAAGAGATGTTGCTATGAATATTCTCTATTGCGTGTACCAGGCACAGGATAGTTACAACTAATTATTTCTCCTCCTTACACAATAGACACAGAGAAGACAGCGCTTGACTAGCTCTACGCAGGTAAAAGTTGAAGGTGATAACCCGGCAGCGAAATTCGGTTATAGCCAATTCCATCAATCTCGACCGCGATAACTCACTGTTCCAGGTAAGAATATGTGCTTATATTCTGGAGAAGCTGTCAAGACAATGTCTCAGAAGCATTTTTTGAATGTTAGCGACTGGAATCGTGCAAATGTAATGTGTGCTGTCAGGGTGAAAACCGGAATTATCGGCACCAAAAGCTGTGCCTTAGCTAAAGAATTGACGCTTTTGTTTAAAAACAAACCCTTGCGTCCCGGTACTCAAATTAAGTGGAGACAATAAAGGTGCGTGAGAACCAGTATTTTGAAAAGCTTTCGAAGAAGCGGTTCACCAGATGCTAAAAGAGAACTCAGAGAATTCAGTGATAACTGCTACTACTCTAAATATACTTCGTAACTTTTGGAAAGCTAATATGGTTGTATAGGGTTCAACCCATTACAACGCAGTGTTCCAAACCATTACAAACTTTTCAAGCATAATTCTTTGTCGCCAGACATAGCGAGTTCCACAGAATTTCTTACAGGTAGGTAACGGGTACCATGCTTCCCGGATAAGAATGATACGGCATGGCATAGTGGATTCTCCTCATTGTATTTTTTGCATAGTAAATTGATCAACTGAACAACACGTCATTTTCTGTAATATATACTCAGCTTTACTCAAAGTATTTTAGGGGCTGTTTTTCCTGTCATTAGGTTAGATTTGAATGTGCGAATTGTACTGTTTTTCGGGGCTTTGTCTCTGGGCCTCATTGACAGGAAGTTTGCTGGTGCATTGCAGAAGTTCGTCGAGAGTTTGAAAGAAATTTAGGCGTTAAAATCAATCCTGGCTGTATTTCCAACGTTCCCAAATTTATCTTTCAATATCAATTTGCCACTGTATTGCTTGTACTCTACTAAATTTTAATATTTTTTCAGGAAGTCCATGTTTCATCTTTATTTTTTTTTTATTGGACAAGTTTTAAGCTTTCACTGAAAAGGTATGCTATAACAAGAGTCCACATATTGGCCATTCCTCCAGCTTGGGTGTGCGCCAACTCCATTCTACCCCTCTACTACAAAAATATTGGTGATTTATAGCTTAGAGGGTAGCCGGGTAGCGTCCTTTTAGTAGTTAGCCCAAGAGTGTTTTAAAAAGGCTCTAGCAAGGCCGCTGTTACAGCTTTCGCTGCGACTCTTCTGCGCGTTCCACTAAAACTTGGCAGTATTTTTTTGAATTGCTGATGCCGTTTCTTTGCTTTGAAATTTTACTAGTACCATTAGATGGGCACGTGCGATTATGAGAACTTGTCTCAGAATATCTTGTCTCCGTATTTGTGATATTTGCCACCTTCCGCTAGCGAAAAGTTTTTATTGCTGCATCCATTCGTAGACATTATGATAGCGATGCTTCAGGCAACCGATGTCTCATGTCGGTGTCTGGCTCATCATTTTACACGGCAAGAAAACGAACTTGTGTAACATCTTTCGGTGAGTTAAGGCTTGCGGCATATATGCCTCTATAAAAAGCCCCTCTACAACACCGAGTTCAAAGGCGAGACAGGAGCTCCTTCGTAGCGTTCCCTGGCCTTCCTTAAAGAGCTGTTGTCTCCTCACCACCCGTTTTTTTTCATAAAACTTCGGAAACGTCCACAATAAGCTTTGATTCAGTATTGGGCTTCTGGTCTGCATGGTTCTATTTCTGCTTGCGCAGGAAGCAAAGTGTTAAATTTCTTATCTGGCACATTGACTAATCGAGAGATTGCTTGGTACAGATGTGACGCGTAGAATCTGCTGACGTCACACATTGTGCCGCGAGAATGGACAACGAGGGGAGCGAATGCAACACACGTTGATTTTAATTTCAAGGGTAGTTCAGGAAACCTTCAAGAGAGACGTCAGCTTTCTTCGGCTTTTATAATTATGCTCTCTTCTCAGAGTCTCGCGCCGAAAAAAGAGCATGCCTTTTTTATGGCATAATATACGTGGCAAGTGAGTACTCACCAAAAGAAGTCATACATACTTCATTTCATTGCGATATCAATTTTATGGACGCTCTCGGATGGATTTCGCCCCTGGCGTCCGCTTCGACATCGGCGTCATGCATCGTATATGTATCCGTATTTATATATAAGAAAACGCAAGAAAAAAATCCAGAAAAAAACAATCTGGTGCGCGGAATTGAACGTGGGACCTTTGCGTCACGAATGCGAGGCGTTAACTACTGAGCCACCCCAGAGAACGTTCTTCACCATTCAAACGGCAACCTATTTATATCTGCCACTCACCGCTGCTTTGCTTTAGGCATTAATAGTAAGATGGAGCGATGAGTGCACGTTGCCTCATCGCACAGCGGCGCCCGCTGTAATCTCCTACGCGTACTTTGCCCGGCTTAGAGAAGGGGAGCGACGCTCTCTCGCGCCCCCTTTTTTCGCGGTGGCGAGGAGGGGATGATTGTACGCCTTGGCTTCCCTCGTGCTTATGTCACTGCAGTCATTGCAGTCGCCGTTCGCGAAAAACGCGCACTTTTTTTAAACTCGGCGAAGTAACAAATGAGACGCTTACTCGCGTGCATCCTTACTTGTGAGTACGTTTTGAGCGTAATTTGTGCGCGAGAATGGCAGGGCATGTTTTGATCTGCTTTCTATTCTGCGCGTGACCATTCATAGTGTGGCTATCGCGTTCATTCCTTCACGTTTGCGGCACGTTGTGACTTTTTTATGTACATTGATTTCAGGCACTGTTTAGCGCGCCAAATATCATTTCATTTCATCCCTGTCATAGCCTGCCTTTTAGTGTGTATGTACGCCGGTCTGCTCACCATCACCTACCTGGCAGGATATATTTTTTGAGTGTGAGCGCAACAAGGTTCTTATGGAGCCCTCTGTTGAACGCATGAGACTGATATCGCGCAGCCTTGCCTTTACTTTGAAATAAATACTTACGCTTCTGTGATTGAAAGTGACAGGTTGCTCTGAGCTCGTAATTCCATGAAATCACCAGCAGCACATTCATCCAAAGATGCCGCCATTCTCGGAGGGCTGGCAGCGTACATAATGTCGATTACCGTGTATCCTCCTTGCCAAGCACATCCAATAGCAGCCGCTATGACAGCTGCCTGAAAAAAAATAACTGATTTGACTTGCATTGTGCATCACACAAGGCAGAGTACGAGTGGTTCGTATATTGCAGCCATTCACTCTTTTACGTCCATATATTTAGGCATCAACCTGTTTAAACTTCTGCGTTAATACGCTGAGCGCTAATACGCTGGATATACTTTACTTTTGTAACAATCTCAGAAATATCGAACTGTCGAGCGATAATAAAATAAATGTTCACTTTTTTTTTTGCTCCTGCTCAACCTCTTGCCAAAAGCGGTTGCTTTGGAACTGCCTTAATATTCTCTAGAAAAAAGGGGCCGACCACAACTGCTCATTGACAAGAAGTTATCTACTAGAGAAAAGAAGACGTTTGCGGACACGCTTGAAAATGCACAGTTTCTCTTACAGGGTGAAGATATTATTATGATATTTATTGTTATATGTTGTAGGGCTAAAATAGCCACCTCCACTGGTTTTGGCGTAATGCTACAAAACAATGGCGTAAGGCGAAATGGATGCTGTGGCGAGCGAAACGTGACGTGATGCATAAACTCAATTGAACTCTCAGTTTTTGTTTGAAAATGATGGTCGGGTTTGTTGAGCCTCATGCAGAATAGCTTGTACAAGGTTCCATTTTATGGCTGAAATACGTTATTGGGTATGGCAGAGGCTCTTAGGAAGGCGGTTTCATGAACCATCTCTTATGTATTATGGGCGAATAATTGTACCTTCTCCTGCGTGATTACTGTCACAAAATTTTGTGGCTTACCTTGGTGTCCACCCAGGGAAAAGCTAGACCTAATATCGAAAGGCTTACGAAAGGAGCTGTAATGCAACTCTGCAGCACCATCAAAACCTGCAAAAGAGTGGAGCGAGTAAATTGCACATTTTCGAATGCTGTACTGAGAGTGCCATATAACATACGGCACATTGTGCTTCCTAGTTTTTATGAAAACATAAAACGGATGCGCCTAGCAATAGAAGATACAGTGCACCTAAGAACTATGAATGTAAAGCAAAAAACTAGGAGCGTCAAGCAAAGGAAGTTGAGAATGATATGAGCGTATTATTATATTATTAATATTATTATTATTATTATGTTATTATCATTATATTATTATTATTATTATTGTTATTGTTGTTGTTGTTGTTGTTGTTGTTGTGTCTCGCAAAACGTCCAACGTGTCAGTTTTATACTATGTCATTATGCCAGGTTTGTGACAACAGTAACCTTGGTGTTCTTTTTGATAAATGCTAAATTTTTTTCTACTCGAATTGAATGTGGGGCCATGCGAGGACTTCGCTCAATCTCGGTTGATAGAATATCTCTTGAAAATCTAGTTCTGTTATAGCCTTCTACAAATTGTACACCGCAATATGTCTTTCTGAACTTGAGTATATATGCATATTTAATCTATATTTAATCTGGAATGGCCTTGCTATGTCCAACAGTAACCCCACTGAGCCAGTCGAAAACAAATTATTAAGCATTTAAACCCATAGTTTCACTTGACTCTTTTTAAACCTGCTAGAATATTGTTTTTGTCAACACTTAGCGGCCGATAAAATCGCACTGAGCTGTTACAAGCTAGTTCAGGGTGAGATATTTTGCCCTTCTCGGTTGTAATCACTTTCAAATTGCACGAAAGGTATCCAGAGAGAATTGACCGTTGCATGTACCTGCCAGCTTCTTCCTACACTCTACCCTTCACATAATACCAAGTCTCTCTGACGTCTACTTTTTTTATTCGTTGTGCTTTTCAGAGTCCACAGTATTTTTTATCAGTAAGGTTTCCACGGTCCTAACGTAGGTTTGCACAAGTACTGAGTATTCCCTTTTCCGTTTTTCAGGAAGCCTTCCGCACAGATGTGTTTATTCCTTATTATTTTTTTCAGTCGCAATCTATGAATATCTCCTCTTTTATTTATTGTTCCGAAAGTGCGTTGATTTTTTTGTCCACGCGTTTTGGCTCTATTTATTGATATGCTCAATTGTAGATGGTTTGTAATGTATTGTTTTATATTATTTTATTTTTGCGTGCACCAGCATGAGAGACCCAATGGTTGTTCCTGCATACGTTAAATAAATGACTGATTGATGATTGGTTGATTGAATAATAACGATATTATTATTATAAATGCTTGAGAAATAAGATGAAAATCTCACTGGTACGCGTCTTGGTAGCCAGCGTACACGAAGCATTGACTGCAGCTTCACCAAATGGCTGTTTCAAAGGTCATACACCTGCAATTTTCTGGGCCCGCGGTGAGAGGCTGAGCTCCATGGTCCCAAAAAGCTCGCCTGACTGCACTGCAGCCGTTTCCAAGTTTGCAAGGGATGCGCACGGTAAAGAATGTGAAAGGAAGGCGGTCGATGAGGTGAAAAATTCGGGAGTGTTTTCTGGACGCAGCAGTTGGTCGACACTACACACAAGTGCGACGGCCAATTTCCAGTATTGATAAAGAAAATAGTTTGCGCAAACAATCAGTTGAATGGTAACGAGGACGCTTCATTATTGTGGATAAATGAAACTTCGTTCGCCAATAAGCTTAGGAAAATTTGGTTCCAGGGAAAAGCACCTGAATCATTGATCTCAAGGATAATGTAGGTTACACTGTCAAAACCGCATGGTATCCATGAGCACCATTGTTCCTTCTTCGTTAGCCGGAGTCATGGGTTCGGTGCGGATCGTGTCGCTTTTCATTCGTCCTGCTCTTATTTCGTAACAAACTACTGCTGCAACTTCCACAAAATGATTACGCAGCTCTCAGGAATTTACATTGCTGTACATGGTGAAATTGTGGATGGACGTGTTTTGTTTGCGCGTGCGCGTGTACGCCGCTTCATTGGCGATCGTCAACTTTTCGTGCAAAAAAAGGACACCCTTGCTCGCAGGCCAGTTTTTCTTCACAACTTCTCCCAAAAGCACTAGGAATGAAATCGGTGGCCTTAAGGTGTGAATAGGTTATCTGAATTAACAGGCTCCGTGAAACACAAGTCTCGGTTTTAATGTAAAGCTAAGTTTATCATTTTCATTACCAAAACACGTTGTTCGCACAAATTACAATTCAGAAAACATAGCGCATTGCATACTTTATTAGTATATACCTTTATAGTAATCGTGGTTACGTGATAAGTTTCTTTTGTTCAAGCGATACGACACTTTTTTTCTATTTCTTCTGCACATATTTCTATTTAATTGGAATCTCTACACCAGCAAAATATAGGTTTCTTGCTATTGAAGTTTTTGTAAAAATAAAAATAGGAATACATTTGTTTTGTATTTATCTCGTTTTAACTCTTGAGAAATTACCAAGAATAAATTGCAATTTGCGCAATTACAAATGAAAAACAATTGAGCATCTTCATCTCTAAGTGTGTCAAAAGGTTTATGAGTCAGCGCTTTTATTTGTCTTTGTATGCGTACTTTCCCCCTGTTTTTATAATTACGCGTGTTTGGGTAAGGGCACGCAGTGAAAATGTTTTGCTAGTCTGGTTCTTCAAAGCAGGGGGCAGTGCTCACAGATCGATACGGGAAACCTATGGAAATGGCCCCTAATTTTGTTTCCACAATCTGCAGTTTGGGTCCCATAAGTGTAATTTTAGACTAGAATGCGTACATCACAGCCAACAATATCGCTACAGATGTCGCGACATCGCATGGTAATCTTCAAAAACTGCATGTACCCATATACATAGTTACACAAAATAGTGCGATGCCACGTTTTAATCCGTGAGCAGTGTACATAATTTGACGCAGTACGACAAATAAACTCGTGTGATGCATTAGGTCTTGCTACTTAAAAAAAAAAACTGGGGCACCAATCGGTTTTGTTTTTGAGAGTTGAATGCAATAGCAATATTCTGTCTACATTGTGTGTAATTCAACCACTCAGTGTGTACCTTTTATTTTATGATGTTAATGAAGAATTTTAATTGCGGAATATTACTGTGTAGTTGAGAAAGTTGAATGTGTCTTGTCTCAATGAAGGTTGCCCAAATGACTGCATTTTGTGTAACAAATGGGTAGCACAGTTCAAACTACGAGCAATATAAAGTTATTATAACTGAGCTGCGCGAAATAATCGAAGGACAAAAGAAAACCAAAAGACACCTGCACACAGCGCACACTACCAACTGAAACTTCATTGAAGAAAACAGACATATATATGTGGTTATGAGAGCACGTGCGCTGAAACAAAAATTAGATGAACAGACAGATTGTAGTAACGACGCGCTTCCAGAAAAGCTTTCTCAGTAGCAAGCAACATAACCCAGGGCTGCGGGACACATGAATCACCAGCTTTGTTGATGAGATACGCCTCTTCAATTTCCCGCGCCACCTTGTCCCTGAACCTAGTTTTATCTAGCGTTTTATCAAACTAGGACGCGCAGCCGCACTCTCTACATTGCGATGATAGATTAGAGCATGGTTGTCCTTTCGGAGAAGTTTTGTGATCCGTATTGATATTATTGAATCCAAAATAATACTTACCACACGACAGCGGAGCGCCATACACCGCAATATGTCCACACGATGAAATAAAACGATTAGATGTCTCCTTATGTTGTCATTTTTTTCAACTCACATGTTCTCGTAACCGCATATATATGTCTGTATTTTTCAATAAAGTTTCAGTTGTTAGTATGCGCTGTCTCCAGGTGTCTTTCTTTTGTACTTCAATTTTTTCGCACAACTCAGTTAAGATAAATTACCAACTCGCCCAGCAGACCGCGCTTCTCAATATTATGTGCGTAATTTATTTTAGAACTTGCTATCCTCCCACTATGCAGTCTTGAGGCAATACGCACAGTAACGTGTGCGGCTTTTGTAATGATTGGCTGTCTTTAAACCACGGCGTCGCGTTGGTAATAGCGTTTTGTGATGTCCGATGGCAATGTGCGCTTGTACAAGCGTACGCTTTACGCTTCTACTATGGCAATGTACTATTGCTGCGATATATATGTTGTGCTTTGAGACCTGTATACAGAATGTGTGTGTTTGGTAAGCATGACAGTTATTTTTTCTGCATTTCCAACCAGAGGACGTTATTCATACTGCATTTTCAAGTAGACGCAAACTTGCGTGGTAGAGCACTTGCCCTCCGTGCACAATGGTCTGCGTGGCTTCAATCATCACTCAGACCCGAAAGTTTTAATTATTTGCTTTATTTGCAATTTTCTCAATTTTTGGCTACGGACAAAATATTTTTTCACTCAGAATTTTTGATGCCTACACCGTAATTTCTGAGGAACCAGCTATTTAGCGCTGTTGCATCAATAATGAATTATTAGTAGAACTGAATGTGGGTTTTGTGTACAAGATACATTTGTTACTGCCCAGTTGGCAAGATATATCATTAATAGTCTCCATTTTCACGCGCACAGAGACCTATAGACTTAAGTTTAGCAGTCAAGCTATAGGTCATTCATATTCACAGTACCTGTACAGGACAAGCTTGCATGCATATTAATCACTTTTGACCGTACTTCGTAAGGTTGATTATCAAGTTATTAAAATAATTCAATGCCCACACAGTTTCTACGGTCAACAGCAAGCTTTTACTTTTTTTGACTTATTATGGACACTCAATGGACATGCCAGAAAAAAATTTTAATAAACACACTGAAAAATCTTTTTACGAATCTCAAATTGCGATTGAAGTTTTTTGTGCTATTTAGCATTCCTTTATGTAACCGATGAAGTGAAATATATACTTGCACCATACTATGTCTCAGATCTCATTGACCATAGATTCAAGATCAGAAAAGTCGTGTGCAAGGCTGGCGTATTTCATGATGATTTTTACCAAAACAGTGAAAGAATAGAACCAGCTGCCTTCTACCATTGCCTCTACCATCTCAAATGATTTGTTTTATTCTATATCCGAATGAGTGTGTTGCATTTTTCTTGAGTGTGTTACACTTTTATTTATATATGTATACTCGATTCGGATTGTGATTGAGGTGACTTTCATTATTGGTTTGGCTGACTAGGTATGTTTTCTCTATTCTATTTTTTGTAAATGCTCCCCCAAAATAATGTCAATTGAAGCTATGAGTAATGAGATAAATAAAAGTGTTAATAGGTCAGCATAAATATAACCACAATCAATGTATTTCTGCATAAAATGTGGACTAGTAGTGGCAGATGTCCAAAACAAAGTTCAAGTGAGTTTCCAAATTAGATTTTTAGGAATAACTTGATATATATTGAAGATAAGTTGAACAAAATTGTTGAGAGCACATGTAAAACCTTTGTTTTGGAGACGATGGTGACTGCATGCAAACCTTTCAACGGCGATGTTTCTAGATGTAGAATGACCTGTGGGGTTATATTATATGCCGGCGACACTAGCTGAACTCATGTACATGAATCATCCTAATTGCTATATAGAAAAGTATCCCGCAAGGCCGTGCTTAACCTTATATGGATGCTTCTATATATAGCCATATATAAAATTTACAATATATAGCCATGTACAGCAAGGTCCATATATGGGTTTATAAGGTTGTATAGGGTCCATATATGGCTATATCTGAAATCGAGTGTGAAAGCTTACATGAGGCTTTTGTTTGGGAATTCAGTATAAAGTCTGATATTCGCAATTCCTGCTGTAGCCATTTATGAGAATTTTTATAAAGGTCAATATCTAGAATTTTTGTAAGAGAACCATCTAGGGCATCCACGTTATTACCAGTGGTTTAAAACGATTACGTATATTATTAAAATTTTCATGGCTCAGTCATTTCAAAGGTAGCCAAAGTTTGTCATGTGTAAGGTGACGCCACAAGTCAGTTCCTCGGTGAGCGCGGACGGTTCTCTAGACGCTAGAAAACCACGTGGAGTCCAGAAAGTTTAGGGGAAGGAGGACGAGTTGGAATCGTACAATTCATTCAGCAAAATCAGAAAAAAAACAGTTTCACCTTCAATTTGTATTGGCAAAACGCCTAATAGATTGTGTGACTTTCGACAAACAATCTGAAAAAAAGATTTTTCTTGCTTACAAAGCAGCGATTTTGTATTTAATTTGAATAGCGTTTTTTCAGCATGATTTCCTATTATTTAGGCCTAAATATGTTGAAGAAGTGTGAGAAAAAAATGGTTTTAGGTTGGCTGAGGTCACACTAGAAAAGTAGAGCACAAGTAGAACAAAGCAATTGTGGGAACACGCATACAATATTTTCAGAAGCACTTATATTCATATAAAAGTTTCGCTATAAAAAGTCGCACAAGTTTTAGTAATGTTGTGAGCATAGCAACAAATATCTACAGTGAAACACTTACCCTACCGGTAGAGCCCATGTATGGAATGACAATTGCATAAAGGCTCATTATTATTCCTGATGCAAAGGCTGTAAAAAACGTGAATATAAAATAATTAGCGAGCATTTTCTTGTCACGTATGACTCTCGCTTGCAACTAATCCATGTAGCGCTATATAGAAATGAGTTCAACAACACGGACATGGATCGATTTGTTGCGCGCAACATCAAATGCATTTTTGTTGCTCTCAAATCACTCTCGACCGTACCATCTACTCAAAAAGTGGCCTATAGCTGCTTATGGGGCACTAATATTGTGACACTCTATTGGTTAACAAGAGGCGTCATCCACAATGTTTGACAATATTTTCGGCGTAGCACAATTTCTTATCTTAAGGTCTAGCCTGCCGTCAATTTAAGTATTTGTTCCACTCTCCTCCTTCAGTTATTCAAGATCACATTCTACAACTTTTTAGCCAAAATAGTTGACGTAAATGGCAGCTAGGTCACAGATGTAAGAAATACTAACAAAAGAAAGGCACTTATAACAAATCATTTATATAATTCCTTTACGAAGTCATTGAGAGAAGATGTGGTAGACGATGGTCTGCCCAGTGAAGGAAATTTGGTTAAGCTTGCGCACTGTAGCCTTACATATTACGAATTTATCGTGCAACAACCGCCTTCGGCGCATTCCTTGGCGTTCAACTTAAACTATCAACGTAGATTGATGTTCTTGTGTAGATTGAGGTGTTGCATGCATAACAACCGCTCATCAGGCGTGTGTTGCATACACATAAGATTGCTACCAAGGTGGTAACGTATTGCTCCTCTTGCTAAGGGCGCAGTTTATAATATAGTTTGGTGCAGCTTAGATTATAAACACCGATCACAAGAGCCCATTTCATCATTGGGGAACAGTGGCCGAAAGTAAACCAAGATTAGCCAGTTCTATTCAATAATTTGCAGTACTCATTCATCATTAGTAGAATTTAGCAGGGCAAATCACTGAAAAATATTATGCCTCTTGTTTGTTATTTTTATGATTTTTTAAAATTATGAAGAGGAAGAGGCTGGTGTCATCGTGGTGGCACCGGCTACTTCTTTTTTTTTAGTAGGCAAGATATGTCATAAGGTCAACAATAAGGAAACAAAATGCGAGCCTGGAAATCGTATAATATGAAAGTACACAATCGCCGAATTTTACCGGTGAGTTCACATACAGCTGATAAGTTCATGTGTTCCACACACAAGGTCAGTTCACTTCACATGATAGTTCACATTCACCTATAGATACATATATTCCCCACACAAAGTCAGTTCACACTGATACAGATGATTACACATATCAAACACAGTAATTACCTATTATATATTTCCTTTTGCGTGAAGACGACATTGCATAAGATAGGGCAATATTTCCATAAAATTTTTCATTTTTATGAAACTTCTTGAATGAAAAAGTGGTGTTTTTTGAAGACCTGCAGTTGGCCATGGACCTAGTATTTTTGTCACTATGAGAGGCCTTCTATCTAAAAGTTGCAAACTTCGTCGTAATACTTGTAATTGTGTTTCATATTTGGGGCACTCTAGAAGTAGTGGACCAATGTTTCAAATCTCCCATTTTCTTCTAACTCTGATGGTATGCTTCGTTTTTTGCAAAGGTCTAATAAATATAAGTCTGAGCTTTTGAATTTTTTGTCGAATCATTTGTTTTTAGTGACGCTACAGGTTGCTTGTATCAGGTGTGTGAAATTCGCCGAACAAATCGCCGTTCGTTATTGTTGATCCTGTTTGCCTCGACGTGCGCTTCAGTGTTTCCTGGAGTGCTGCAGTGAGCTCATTGATTGATATGTGGGGTTTAACGTCCCAAAACCACCATATGATTATGAAAGACGCCGTAGTGGAAGATTCCGGAAATTTCGACCACCTGGGGCTCTTTCATGTGCACCCAAATCTGAGCACACGGGTCTACAACATTTCCGTCATGCTGCAGTGAGCTGAAATACATTGAAACGCGATCACGTGGTTCATTTTTTTGCTTTTGCGTGTTCTTTTAGGGTCTCATCTAACCTGCAAGCGTTCTGAAACAGTTCTTTGTCACTTTGCAGTGACACTAGATTAGCCTGCGAATCGCTAAAGAAGATCTGTTTTAGTGCCTATTTTGTGAATTTTTTGAAGCGTAGCGCAGCTAGAATTGCAAACATCTCCGCAACAGTAGAAGACGTCACTGGAAATATAGTAAATGTCTACTCTATTGCCAAGTATGGAATGACAAAAGCTGAAGACGAGGAGTTTGCATTGCATCGACCGTCAGTATACACTTGAATATTCTGCAGATATAGGGAAGAAATCTGAAATAGTGCCAGCTGCAGCACAACTGTCCTGAAAATGTCTTTTTTAGATAATATCCGTTTGACAAACAACAGTATTTTTTGTCCTGGCAGCCTTCAAGAAGAAAAATATTATCTACTCCGTTTATAATATGCCCCTATAGTAATGCTTTATGTTTCTGCGCAATCTCGTGTAGCTTACATTCATTTCTTTCTGTAAGTGCGAGGTTTAATAGATGTGTCTCGTGCTGAGTTGGAATACGGAAAACATAGCGACAAGCTTCGACAGTTCGTATTGCAGAGAATGGCGGATGACAAGCTTCAGCAATTACGAGAAAACTTGATATTGCCTGTGGGTTTTCCATGTATACCCTTGACCCCTTTGCCAGCAATCTCTTAAGACCCTCCTCTGTAGTTTGCGGTAAATCCTGGAGAAGGGGTGCTGAATATGAAAGCTTTTGTTGTATTAGTGCGTTATGCACTTGCATAGTGAAGACACTGATCCCGTTGATGTTGTGCCAGCTATTTGACGTAGCACGTTTATAACCATGTTGGCTCTTTTTCCAGAGCGCACATGCGCGACGCCCACGACAGGTGTCCATCAAGGGTAACTCCAAGAAATTTATGTTCTCTCACCAATGTCAACGTCTGTCCATCCAGTGTGAGTTTGAAGTTGTTGAAACATCATCTAGTAAAAGGTAATACCACTGTTTTCGCGTACGAAACACTCATGCCTCTATCCTTCAAAGCATTGTTGACTGCCTCAGACGACGTTACAGCCCTGCTTAAACTTCGAATATATCTGTTCCTGAGGTTCATATTCAAATGTCATCTACCTAGAGTGAAATACCTCGATCCACTTGGTAAGTTTCCCGGCGACCCCATCATAACCGAGTTAAAGAAGAGGGGGCTTAGAACACTCTCTTAAGGGACACCCTGTGTGAATGACTGTTAAGTACTTTGTCCTTCAGTTGTTTCCGTGTATATTTTTTTATTGCTCTAAAAATTTGAAATCCATCGAAGTGATCGACAGTATAGTCCAAGTTCTAACATCTCCACCAGCAATTGAATGTGGCTAACTGAGGCGAATGATTTCTGAATGTCGAGAAGTACCGCTATTGTGATGTTCCCACATATGCGTTCGTCCTCAACACATGTGACGATGTCTAATATCAAATCCATTTACCACGGCTTTGACAAAAAAATTGCCCGCAGCTTCCCTCGGGGGAACACTGACGAGGATGCGGAGCATATCATTAGTTAACGGGGTGTTAAAGTGTGACTTACTTGGGTCGATGGCTAAATTGGTTAACGTGGTTGTGAAATGGGGTGTTAAATTGCGACTTACTTGGGTCGATGGCTAAATTGGTTAACGTGGTTGTAGGAGGGGGTGTTAAATGAGTGAACACGTACACACGTATGCGAAAGGGCGGCGCTGGTCGAAGGGACGTCGATCATTGTGTTTGTGGATTCGTTGGAATTCATTTCACCGCGACCTTGGACGTCGACGCGCCGTACAAACCAACCGACGAGCGGTAACTGAGCGAGCGAGCGCCGTCCTTGAGTATATATACAGCGCGATGGCGCATGCACTGTCAGCTGTTGAATGTTCTCGAAGCGCGACGGCGCATGCGCGTCCACTGGAGAACCAGGAGAATTGTAGAAAGTTCTCGAAGGGGAGAAGCGCACGCGGCACAGATGGTGGGTGACGGTGCATGCGCGCGTCAGCTGTCGAATGTTCGAGAAGCGGGAGAAGCGCAACGGCGCATGCGCGCGCGTCAGCTGCCGATGTTCTCGAAGCGCGACGGCGCATGCGCGCGCGTCAGCTGCCGATGTTTTCGAAGCGTGACGGCGCATGCGCGCTACATTATACAGCTAGCGAATGTTCGTGAAGAGCAGAAGCGCACGCGGTGTGTAGAGGAGGAAGGGTGCACAGATGGTGGAGGAGTGAAGCGCGCGCGGTGTGTAGAGGAGGAAGGGATGCACAGATGGTGGAAGAAGGAGGAGGAAGCTTGCGGACGGCGCCGCACTACAAGCCTCGAGTATAAGATGCTCCGCATCTAAAACTTGTTATATAGTCTGACAACACTTTCGTAAGTTCACACCATCATTGAAGTCTACTGTATGCCATTCTCTCCATCAACTTACAAATAAAAGTATAACTCTTGATACCGACTGCGCGGAATGATTCAAGACATAAAGGTGTCTGTCTTGGTATTAGGACTGGAGTTACTCGTCCTAATTTCCATGGAACAGGAAGAGTCTTTGATATCCAAATTTAGTTAAATATTGTCACGCATTAAAGTACGACGCAGTTGTCTATAAGGAAAACAAGTTTATTGGAGCGAACTTGTGCTCCCCTAACAACTGAAAGAATACACAGGCGGCGAAGCAGTGGTCGGCAAAACGACGTGCACGCTAGTGAGCGTCAGAAATCGAATGTCGCGGCATCGGCTGTGCGGGAATTTATATCCCTCGGCGCGAGGGTTTCTCGAATAGTCGAATTGTATCGAGAAAGCTGTGATAGCGTTTGTTCGAAACGCTGTTTGTTCGGAACGCTCGAAGCGTAGTTCGATAGCGTTTGTTCGAAACGCTGTGATAGTGTTTGTTCGAAACGCTGTGAAAACAGTGATAGCACAGGCCTGCGCAGCCAGACCGAAAAAACAAAACACAAATAAACAAACCCAATGCATGCTTCGCGGCAATATCTCTGTCCGTGTCATTCTACCTGCTGGTCCAAGGAACTTTATCATCATGTACGTAACGCCATCTGGTCCCGCAGCTGTTTTCGTACGACAAAACTCAAGGGCACACATAAATTTGTTTAGGCTAATCTCAAAATTAGGTTGAGGCCGTGCCGACATGAAACACGCTCGCACCAATTGAGTGGTAAGTGCTCTCGAACTTGCACATTGTGGACGTGTTATTGTGATTTTTGTCTTGTTATTCACCGACAGAATTCGTCAGCAACGTTTGTTGGTGGATGGTGCAGGACTATGGCAAGAGCTCGAAAAGGGTGGCTCTCGGTAACAGGACCACTGAAGGGTAGAACGGTGGCCCATATTCTAGGCACAGGATTAAAAGGACTTAATGACGAGTAGTATTGTCGTCATCGCCTGCTACCTGATATCTGTAATTGACGGTGTGATTATGCTTGAGTTTCTTGTGCCATCTTGTAGTCCTCGAGTTTCTTGTTGCAATGGTAAACCTGTTCTGCTCGTCTTCTGATTGCTCCTAAATGTTCGTATTCCTCGACAACTGCCGTATTCAAAGGTCTCAGGTTTGGTTTCTGCTACTCATTTGGCTCTATGACTTGCTTGGTGGTAATGTTGTAAGAGTGGCTTAGCGTAGTTCTAAAATTGTCTAAGTATTGTTTTTCCCCGAATGCCCCCGTTATGCGATGATGAAAGTGTTGCCAGTTAGTATGTTTTGAGTAGCGTTGAGCCCTTGTACTTCTCATAAGTCCATGTCCTACCAGAATCGGGAAGCGATCATTGCCATGCGCTTTGATATTCGTTGACCATTCATAACCCTCAAGAAGGTCATGTTATCATAGCGTGACATATATACTACTGGAGTAACGATATTGTCTGATAAACGTTGGAGAGTTATCATTTAGCACTGTCAAATTGCATTTCCCAACAGCACATTCGACAAAATTTTCATGAGAGTCAGTATGTTTACTGTCCCAGATTACATCTTAAGCGTTAAAGTCTCCACAAATCAGCACATATGAGTGTGCGATATAAAACACATTAACTAGGCTGTCTAAAGATGTTTTGCTAGAAAATTGTAGATAGAGGCTTATCACAGTGACACTTCAATTTCTAAAAGATATTTCGCAGTCCACGAACTCGGGCATATCTGACTCACTAGACTGTATTAAGTAGGGTGGTCGGTCTTTTTTAACACAAAGCATCGCTCTGATCTTTTCAGCGCTGCACGACGACTTGCATATCACGTAGTTCGATAGTCGAAAATCTTTTTGCACACCTGCTTCCTGTATGCATAATACAGGGAAGTTATGTTCAGCAAGGAGTTTATGAAAATCAGTTGTCTTTAACGATTGGTTTTGCATTCCACTGATATATAAAGACATTGTTATTGCGAATATTCATAGTAAACCCACCATGAAGCTGACCGAGTTCGTGGGAGCGCTAACGGCTCCATGAGAGTAAAGCTTTTACCTCCGGTAGGTTGTTTGCCTGTGGAAGAGGACTGATAATCACATGAAGAGCTGTAAATACCATCGGTAGTGTAACGGGGTTTATTTGCAGCGCAGAACGCAGAAAGCGAAACAGTCAGCAGCGTCCGGCCAAGCGCAGCAAGCACGAGCTTATGCTGATAGCGATGCCTCTGATGCGCCGAGAAATGCCGCTGAAGCTCCTCTTCTTCACTACAATCGCCCTCCGCACAAAAAGACGCCATCCTGGCGGATTAGGGAGAAGAAACGACTAATGGGTCGTAATATGGCTTGAGACGAGAGACGTGGACAGTGTCGCGGCCGCGGTAGCGTAGGTCTGTGGATGGGATGATGGGCTCCACGATATAGTTGACGAGTGACGTTTGCTCTACAACGCGGTATGGCCCGATGTATTTGGGAAGAAGTTTTGCGGAGCGGCCAGGCGCGGTAGCAGGTGCCCGAAGCCATACTAATGAACCAGGTGGAAAGTTTGGAGCCGAACGGTCCCCAGTCTGGCGGGATTGCTGCTGCCACTGGTCCTCGGTAGAAAAAGAGCGGGCAAGCTGGCGGCATTCTTCAGCATGTCGGGCAGCTTCGGACAGAGTTGTACTTTCGGACTCATAAGGTTTATATGGAAGAATAGTGTCTACTGTATTTGAAGGTTCTCGTCCGTACAAAAGAAAGTATGGCGAAAACCCAGTAGTAGCTTGTACGGCAGTATTGTACGCGTAGGTGACAAACGGGAGAACTTGGTCCCAATTTGAATGATCAGAGGCGACGTACATTGACAGCATACTGCCAAGAGTACGGTTGAAGCGCTCCGTCATGCCATTTGTTTGTGGGTGGTACGCTGTACTTGTGCGGTGCACGATTCGGCATTCGTTGAGTAATGCCTTCAAGGCGTCAGAAAGGAAGGCACGGCCTCTGTCACTTAAGAGCTCGCGAGGGGCACCATGACGCAGAATGAAACGTTGCAACAGAAACGTTCCAACGTCACGGGCTGTGGCAGTCGGCAGCGCGGCTGTTTCGGCATAGCGTGTCAGATGGTCTATCGCCACAATAATCCAGCGATTACCAGCTAGAGTTGATGGTAGTGGTCCGTAAATGTCAATGCCGACGCGATCAAAAGGTCGACTAGGACAAGGAAGAGGTTGTGACGGGTAGACTTGCCCGGGAGGTAACTTTTGTCGTTGGCACTGAGCACACGAGCGAATGAACTTTCGCACGTAGTTATACATGCCACGCCAATAATATCTGAGTCGAAGCCTAGCGTATGTCTTGAAGAGGCCTGCGTGGGCGCACTGTGGGTCCGCGTGAAAAGCTTCGCAGATGGCAGCTCGAAGATGGCGGGGTATCACAAGGAGACACTTGCGACCGTCAGAAAGGTAGTTGCGTCGATAAAGAAGATCATCCCTTAGGCAAAAGTTGCTAGCCTGGCGGCGGAGAGCGCGAGACGGCGAAGGAGTGAGAGGATCAGAAAGAATGCTTATGAGGCCACTGATCCAGGGATCCTTTCGTTGTTCCACCGTCATGTTGCGCAAGGCGGATGACGCAAGTGCAGGCTCGAGGGAAGAGAGGGAAACACCTTCATCCGATATGGGTGAGCGAGAAAGGGCGTCGGCGTCCGTGTGCTTACGACCAGATCTGTAAATAACGCGGATGTCGTATTCCTGAAGTTTGAGCGCCCAGCGAGCAAGTCGTCCGGAAGGGTCTTTAAGTGTGGATAGCCAACAAAGGGCGTGGTGGTCAGTGACGACGTCGAATGCGTGACCATAGAGGTAGGGGCGAAATTTTCCAAGGGCCCAAATAATAGCTAAACACTCTTTCTCGGTCACAGAGTAGTTAGCCTCGGCTTTCGTCAAAGTACGGCTTGCGTAGGCGACGACATATTCATCAAACCCTGCCTTTCGTTGCGCGAGCACAGCGCCAAGTCCAACACCGCTGGCATCAGTATGAACCTCCGTGGGAGCGGCAGGATCGTAGTGGCGGAGGATGGGTGGTGAAGTCAGCAGGTGGCGTAATTTGGTGAATGCATCGTCGCATGCTGGTGACCAGGTGGAAAGGTCCTTGTCGCCGCTAAGAAGGTCCGTAAGGGGCGCACATATGGAAGCAAAATTTCTAATAAAGCGTCGGAAGTATGACGACAAGCCGACAAAACTTCTAAGTTCCTTCAAGTTCTTTGGCTTCGGAAAATCGGCGACTGCTCGAAGCTTGGCGGGGTCGGGAAGTATGCCGTCCCGCGATACGACGTGGCCAAGAATGGTGAGCTGCCGAGCACCAAAACGACACTTCTTGAGGTTGAGTTGAAGGCTGGCGTCGGTGAGATGTGTGAGGACGTGCTCGAGACGATTTAAATGGGTGTCGAAATCGGTGGAAAAGACAACTACGTCATCGAGGTAGCATAAACATGTCTTCCACTTGAGGCCTCGTAAAATAGCGTCCATCATTCTTTCAAAAGTGGCTGGAGCGTTACAAAGGCCGAAAGGCATAACGGTAAACTCGTATAACCCATCAGGTGTGACAAATGCTGTTTTCGGTCGGTCAGATGCTTCCATAGGAACTTGCCAATATCCAGTCCGTAAATCCAGCGAAGAGAAATATTCTGCTCCCTGCAAACAGTCAAGGGCGTCGTCTATTCGAGGTAACGGGTAAACGTCCTTGCGGGTGATCTTGTTTAAACGTCGATAATCCACACAGAACCGAATGGAGCCGTCCTTCTTCTTAACAAGAACTACCGGTGACGCCCAGGGACTGTTAGAAGGCTGTACAATACCCCGCTGGAGCATGTCAGCAACCTGGTCGTCAATAACACGGCGCTCCGACGCTGAGACTCGGTAGGGGCGCTGCCGTAGAGGCGTATGGCTTCCTGTGTCAATCTTGTGAGATATGTTCGATGTGCGACTGAGGCCAGAAGCGTGGCTGTCAAAAGAAGTACGAAACTTTTGCAGCAGGTTCACTAACTGGCTTCGTTCTGACGAAGACGTTGCGACATCGATGGAGCGGTGGAAAGCGTCAAGGAGTGACTGGTCAACAACAGAGTCAGAAATGAGTGCGCTGAGGTCCGTAGAAAGTAAACTAGATGGAGCGTCAAAAATGTGACGGGCGTCGATCGGATGCACGTGACCGAGACATTCACCATAAAATAAAGGTAAAGACCCTTCTAGCGTATTGTACACGAGCGTCTTCGTGACGCCATGGTGGAGAGTAAGGAGAGCAATGGGCAGTGGAGAACATTTCCGTTGAATGAACAGGGCAGAGGGCGTAAATAAAACATCACCGTCGGAAATAGCGTCACACGACACAGTCACCAGCAGAGAAGAGCGTGGTGGTACGGTGGTGTCGTCGGAAACAAACAGTTTATAACACGGCAGGGAGGCTTCGACAGCGTCAACATCAGGAAGTGCAGATAGCTCAAGTTCAGCGCGACAGCAGTCAATGACGGCATTATTATTCGCAAGGAAGTCCCAGCCGAGTATCATGTCATGGGAACACGAGGGCAGCACTACGAATTCGACGACATACACAATCCCTTCGATGACGACTCGTGTGGTGCAGGCTGCGAGAGGTGTTACACTTTCTGCGTTAGCCGTTCTAAGAGAGAGGCCGGATAATGGCGTCAGAACTTTCCGGAGTTTGCGGCACAGGTTCATGGACAGGACGGATAGAGCGGCTCCGGTGTCAACAAGCGCCATGACGACGATACCATCGACTGACACTTCAATGACGTTAGCTGGACAGGGGCGAGGACTTGTGCATGGCGACGGGGACGCAGTTCGTGCCTCGGGAACTGCGGCCGTTAGTTTTCCTGGTCGGTGGGTCCGGAACGGCGACGCATAGGGGAAAGCGAACGTCGACGTGGAGATGGGGAGCGGCGGGTCGGGCCGTGTGGACGATCAGAAGGAAATGAAGAGGAAGGAGGGCTTGAAGGGGTAGACGAAAACTGAGGGTCGAAAGAGGGCATTCGTCGAATGTTCTGGGCAGCCTGGCGACGACGACAATAACGTGCCACGTGGCCAACACCACCACAAGAAAAACATATGGGACGGTTGTCATAGGTCCGCCATTGATCGGAGTAGACTCCGACTTGCGGCTGGGGGGCAGAAAACTGCGGCCGAGGTGGTATCGGCATAGGCGGCGGTGAATAGGTCAGCGGTGAATAGGTCGGCGGCGAAAAGGGCGGCGGCGAATACATAGGCGCTGGTTGGAACGCAGGCTGTCGAGGTCGAGCAACGGCTTCGGCGTACGTGAGAGGTGCGGCGACTGGGGGAGGTTCACGGGCGGGAGGAAGAACTTGTGCGACCTGGTCTTGAATGAAGTCGCGGAGTGTAGACGGCGATCTGCGTGGCATAACTCGGTCAGTTCTAGGACAGTGCGAGGACCCTTAGAAAGCAACATTTGGAAAGCGTCGTCCTCAATGCCCTTCATGATATGCTTGATCTTAAGCTCTTCGGACATTGACTCGTTCACTCGCTTGCAAAGGTCCAGAACGTCCTCAATATAGCTTGTGAAATTCTCACCAAGCTGCTGGGACCGAGTATGTAAGCGTTGTTCGGCACGGCGTTTGCGTACCTCAGGCCGCCCGAAAACTTGTGTGAGGCTCGTTTTGAAGACTGACCATGTAGGGAGTTCCGCTTCGTGGTTTATAAACCACAGCTTGGCCACGTCTGACAGGTAGAAAGAGACGTAGGCCAACTTGGCGGTGTCATCCCATTTGTTGTGAGTACTCACTCGCTCGTACATTGAAATCCAGTCGTCAACGTCCTTGTCTTCTGTGCCTGAGAAGACAGGGGGATCTCGCAGACGCAGAGAACCGGCGCAGAGAACAGTAGGCGGTGCCGGTGGAGGAGTTGGAGCGGCGCTTGCGTCGGTAGGCATAATGGATGGTAGAATGCGATTCCGAAGCTCCAGGGTGATCGAAACCCAGCACCTCCACCACTTGTAACGGGGTTTATTTGCAGCGCAGAACGCAGAAAGCGAAACAGTCAGCAGCGTCCGGCCAAGCGCAGCAAGCACGAGCTTATGCTGATGGCGATGCCTCTGATGCGCCGAGAAATGCCGCTGAAGCTCCTCTTCTTCACTACAGGTAGTTTCATATCAGGCAAATGTACAGACGCGTAATCACAAACTGGCGCTGAAGGTCTATCCGTGGTCGGCCCTGAACGTCGAGGAGGATTATGACATGACAGCTGAGAAGTTTTCTGCGTCAGCAGTGGATGCTCAGGTAGTCGCTGATATTATTTCTGATGAGGTGTCTGCTGTGTGTAGGCGAGAGATGAGCCTGATTCTCAAAGAGTGGATATTGTCGTTGGCTGACTGAAGGTTGTCGGCTCGGCTTTTAGGGGCGAAGCTCCTTAGAGCGGCACCCGTTCATCCCTCGTAGCCATAGTAGTAGTGTGTAACAAGTATTACAATTTGACCTTCAAGGTGGTGGCGGTGAGACATTTCTTCTGTGCGTTGTTGAACAATAAAAGACAGTGCTCAGTGTATATGCCAACGGCTGCTAAGGGGGATTGAGAGACAGGAAAATTCGGCTTTTAGTTGAAGCACACGCAGCGAATTTTTTATTCTTCAACGCACAGAAGACAAGAAATATTGCTACTTTATACTCGCTGGGCATAACCTCCCAGGTTTTAGAAAGGTTTAGCGAGCGTTGGGCCACAGTGCCATGAATACAGTGAACTAGTTTATACCATGAACTCGAGGTGGTTAAAGGTGAGAAGTAGAGACGAAGCGCAAGCCGTAAGAAATTGTGCGTGTGCCTCCTCTAGTTCAATCCTTGTAATGTCCGCCGGATGGCGGTGCTTCTATATGATGAATATATGATGAAAAGATGCGAGATGGTGGTACTTGGACTGTTGAATAGGTGGGCGAACAGACACACAGACAGATGCATGGACGGACGCAAAGATGGCTGCACGGACGGATGGACGCATGGACGGACACAGGAGCGGATGCATGGACGAATGCAGGGACGGACGCACAGATGAACGTGCGGACGCACCAACAGACGCACGCACGGACGGGCGGATGGACGCACGGGTGGCGACACAGATGCACGCATGGATGGACGGAAGCAAGAACGAATGGACGGACGGATGCTTCGCCCCACTATCCATCATTCACTCTGTGGATATGCTGCCATTTTTTAGAGCTACAGAATAACTCAATTTATCCACCTGGTCCTGCTCTTTGTGGGCAATTGGAGCCATATGTCTTACAGTGTCAGGATTGGGTGGGGGGCATTACGTGGTAACAAACTTCCTGTATCCACTCGTGTCGGCGTAATCTTGAGGCAGCTCTGTTCTGAGGGCATTAAGAGTAGAAAGCCTTGTGATTTCCTCCACAGTAGGTGCGCCTTAGCTGCAGCACGGTCTTGCACTCTGACTGGTCATGGTTCTCCGAGCATACCTTGCAGCGACGTGCACTGTGACAGTTCTTTTTAGTAAATAACCGAATCTCTGGCAGTTGTAGCACCCAAGAGCAGGACCCAGGTATCCTTCAATAGGTGACTTGTGAAGCACAAATGTACCCTTTCCGGCATTGGTGTGTCTTCTTTGAAGGTTCAGAAAAAGAGCTCTCGGAGGGTTACATCCTATCGCACAATCTTCTTGTCGTTTGAAGCGTGTCTAACGGCAGGCAGATGTCATACCAAAATCTTTCAGGAAATCAGCCAGTTGCTCCTCGGTGTTTCGAAGTGCAACGTGGCGTATCTTGACAACATTCCTCGAATGAGATGCTGGAATATAAGGCCTCACTCCTAATACAACCACTTCCTTCATAGATAGGAGATGCTTTGCCGACGAGACCGAAGAAATGCTGATAGAAAAGTTCCCATCTCTGTTCGCTCAGAACGAATGAACTTTTTTTTGTGTGGCTGAAACAATGTTTGACGCAGCGTGGTTTGAATTTGCGTGCAAGAAGTTGTCGCTTTTCTGTGAAAGTTGAAATCCCACTGGAATTTCATTCAGTCAATTCTTCGCGTATGCCGCGAAGGTGAATGGTGTGTCATCACAGTCAATTCCCTCATCGTTTAAGTCATAGGGCGATGTCCTATCTTCGATGACACGACCATTCTTCGCCTCGTTTTCCCTTTCGTCAATCATGGTCTCTGAAGCTACGCTGGCCTTAGCTGCAGCATTTTGGCCTATCGTAGCCGGTCTAATAGCGTGGTTCGCATGGGTTGACAGTCCCGAATTCTTAGCTGGTTCTGTGGCACCCACGTGCCTTAGAACGTGCTTCTGGTCTTAGGGCTTGTGGCGTCGTTTTTTTCTGCCTACTGCCATAGTTGATAGATGTTGCCTACTGCCGTAGATGATAGAGACGCCCTGGAGAGCACAGAAGAACCCCTTAAGAATGTGTAGAAGTCACTGCATACGTATCCTTCGGAGTGTCTGGTCCTTTTAATCAGCAGAGGAAAGTCTCCAAGAAGCACTCGTCGCTCAGAAGCAGAAATAGTATGGCTCACCAAAGATGCAGTGGCCACTCAGTGGAACTTGTTCTTCCCTGCTTTAGCCGGTCAGGTAAAACGACATGCGCTAGTACGAAACAGTTTGTTTCCCTCACGCGTAAAAAATCCAGACAGCACATAAAAAATATACCTTTCTGCCATAGTGCCATGAACTATGCTCCACGGCCAACACGGGCCGAAGAAGTACGGTTGTCCAGCAGGATGTTCTCAAGAATGTTCATGTAAACACTGGAACAAGCTATTTTGTCCATGGTGCACATTCCCACATTCTCTTCCACAATTTGCAAGCGGAGCAATAATTTCTCTGTTGGCACTTGAAAAAATTCTCCTGAATTATATTAAGTCAATGAAGTTGGCTCTCGGCAGTTGTTTGTGAGTGTTTGGAAAGGTCTGCGTAAGTGAATGGCACATCAGAAACCGGAGAAAGCTCTCGTGGCCTCTTTAGAGGTGAGCAATTTGTTGCACATGAATGCTGTTTTGGTTTGGAGAAGTAAGAAGGCAAACCTTCGAAAATGCTTGGTAGGACATCTTCCACTAGTAGAGGTCGTTCTCGGGGCTGCGAAGCGATAACTCCGTTCACTGTGCGCACGTCCGCAGGTACAATGTACCTGGCGTCAAAATGTTTTTCACAAACGCGAGCGTTCCTTGAGTCGAAAGCAAATCAAACACTCTCTTGTCGCGAGATCGAACGTTTTCACCTGTTGTGTTCTACGTTGGCTGGGAAACAGAACAGGGTAACTTTTTCGACGGTGTCCTTGTATCCAGATGGACAGCTCGGCACGCAGTGGGTGTTGGGCATCACTTTCAACACGATGTGACCCCGAAAAGCAAAAAAATTGAGGTTCATACGCACGACCACCACCACTCCGCTAATGGCGGCCAGTAAAGCAGCTGGCGGAGCCGGTTTCCTCGCCCCTCTATCTACGACAGTGCCGGGCGTGGAAAGTGCGGGCGGAGTATGAAGCTCTCCCATCGAGTGACGTGGAAGTTTTATGACCAAAAAAAGTAATAAAGCACCATGTTGTTGGCCACCGCTATCTCGTGCTTGCCAAAAGTTGGCCATTACAATCAAGCAATGATTACTCAAACTGCCAATACATAAAAATGAATAGGAGGTGCTTGACTATTTCTGTTACTACTTGCCCAAATAACGTGCTCAGACAATATTAACAAAAAGCTGCCTCGTGGAGATAAGAGTTGACCTCTAGTAATAAGCACCCCTTCTATATTCCAAGACTATACCCCACAACTCCCGGTATTTTTACTAAAATATTGGACAATTTTCCAGCAAGACCTTATAAAAATACAATAAATATCAAACTCTAAATAACAACTAACAGACAATTATGCCAAAAAGTATAGGGGATATTATTGGTAGTAATTGTGACATAAATGGGAAGAGAGAAAATTGGACAAAACGATAACTTGCTATTGGAAGGGACCGAACATTAGACCTTCAAGTAACGCGTCCGATTGTCTGCTGAGCTACCACAGTGGCTTTTCTTGCGTCCACATTATGGAGTATTTGCGCGTTTAAACATCAGATGCTCGCACTTTGAAATGCACATACACGACCCATAAAAATGGACGGGGGGACAATCGCTGTGGTAGCTCGGTAGAGCATCAGACGCGTTATTCAAAGGTCTCAAGTTTGGTTCCTGCCCACTGCTAGCTATCTTTTTGTACACTTTTATTTCTTTACAATTACATTGCAATTACTCCTAATAGCATATCCTATACTTTCTTCGGCGTAACTATTCGTTATTCCTCACTTATAGTGTAGCTAACTACGAAAACGTGCCATTAACTTTACGCTTTTTTCCTTAATCAATAAATGTCAAACAGCAACTATTCTAGAATCCAAGAAACTTAAAAAATTTTAATAATTTTGGGCACAAAAAAAAGCTTGTTGAACAAGTCAAAAGTTCTTGCGCCATCAGCACCTAATGCGGGAAAATTTAGGGAAAGAGGCTCTGTCACGCTGTATTCTCGCTGATTTAAAGATACTTGTGAATAAATAAAATATTTTGGTGATACTAAACAGAAACAGAAATGATAACATCATCTTAATACATAAGAAAGGAGATGACAAGGACTTGAAGAATTACAGGCCGATCAGCTTGCTCTTCGTAGTATACAAGCTATTTACAAAAGTTATTGCTAACAGACCTAAGAAAATGTTGGAATTCAAACAACCAAACGAACAAGCAGGATCTTGAAAAGGCTACTCAATAATGGACCACATTCACATTATGAATGTGGTAATAGAGGAATGCTAAGAATATAGTCAACCACTATACATAGCCTTCACAGATTACGAGAAGGCGTTTGATTCAGTGGAAATACCAACACTCATGCAGACACTGCGGAATCAGGGCATCGCTGAAGCATGTATAAACATCCTGGAAAAAATCTACAGGGGATCAACTGCTACCATAGCGCTTCATAAAGGAAGCAACAGAATACCAATGAAGAAGTGTGTAAGGCAGGGGGATACAATCTCCCCAATGCTATTTACCGCGTGCTTAAAGGAGGTTTTCAGAGCCCTAGAATGGGAACAGTTGAGGATAAGAGTTATTGAACAATACCTTAGTAACCTGCGGTTTCCACATAACAATGCATTGCTTAGTAACTTAGGGAACGAATTGCAACTCATGATTACGAAGTTAGACAAGAAGAGCAGAAAGGTGGGTCTTAAAATTAATCAGCAGAAAATGAAAGTAATGTACAACAACCTCAGAAGAGAGCAGCGCTTCAAGGTAGTTACTAGTCCACTTCAAAATGCAAAAGACTATGTGTACTTAGGTCAGTTAAGAA
The DNA here is from genome assembly GCF_043290135.1 of Rhipicephalus microplus. NCBI lineage: Eukaryota > Metazoa > Arthropoda > Arachnida > Ixodida > Ixodidae > Rhipicephalus > Rhipicephalus microplus. Next base: position 196,712,935 of record NC_134702.1, read on the forward strand.
CCGCGGAGCTAAAACCACGAAATTGTAGTAACTAGAAGAACAAGAATGAGGTGGAGCAGATTTGACAAGCACTCTCAAACTATGACAGGTAGATTGCCACTATCCCTCAAGAGGAAGGTATATAACAGCTGTATCTTGCCGGTGCTTAGCTACGGAGCAGAAACCTGGAGACTCACAAAGGGGGTTCAGCTTAATTTAGGGAGACGCAGCGAGCAATGGGAAGAAGAGTGGTAAATGTAACCTTAAGAGACAAGAAGAGAGCAGAGTGGATTTGGAAACAAGCGGGGGTTGAGGATATCCTACTCGAAATCAAGTAGAGGGAATAGACAGGGGCCGGGCATGTAGCGCGTTGACAGAATAACCGCTGGTCATTAGGGGAACTAACTGGATTCCTGGAGAAGACAAGCGGGTTAGGGGGAGACAGAAGGTTAGGTGGGTAGATGATATCAAGAAGTTTGCGGGTATACATTGGCAGCAGCGGGCACAGGACCGAGTTGACTGGCATAACATGAAAGAGGCCTTTGTCCTGCAGTGGACTTAGTCAGACTGATGATGATGATGTTAATAATGATGATAATGATGACAAAACAGAAACAATGACTTCGTTTGGATTCACAAGCTATTCTCTGAGAACTGCGAAGTCATTATTATAAGCTCATCTTAGCGGAGAAAATCAACGTGTAAATTTCATTCTTTAGTTCAGCGGTGATATTTTCGGCAGTGGTGTCAACATTAAAAAAATATATTTTTGGTATGTCGCTGACACTGGCGTGGGGAAAGATTCAGAAACTTCACGTGTCAGGTCTATAGCACCCGGACACGACATTCTACTTCATTTTTATTGCTTAGAAACTATGTATGGTTCCTAAAATGCCTTTGTAATTTATGAAGTCACGTTGTTTGGGTCAGGCAGATCAAGCTGGCATCGCAGTACACATTTTCTATGGGCACGTTTGCTCGCGTATTAAGCATCGAGCGGCAGTAAGAGCCATTTTCTCGGGATCGTAAATGTGTACCTTACTAATACGCGAAAAATCGTTTTTTCTCATTTGTGTCATTTTAAAAATCTTGTCAACTTAACTATTAGTGGTAAAATTTTGCGCTGCATATCCATTGTCATGGTTAATAACACATTTCCGGTACGTTTGTGATTTCATTGTTGACGCTCATTAATCCAGAAAATATTGTTACGCAGGTTACCCTGTTACGCGACTTTGTTCGTAGTCTAAAATAAATGCTCTCACTCACAGTCTCGTAATTTCACTCACAGTTATGCGCTTTGCATACCTCATCAATATTGGTATCATCGGGTGTGCCAAGAAAACTGACGCGTTTCTCTCTCGCATAAAGACAATAAAATAAAGGCAAGTGGAGGAGTGAACATTTTGAAAGGGCTGATATATACCGCTGTGTTGGATAGAACATCTTCTCAAAGATTTTGAATATACGGCTGAACACGAACATTTTGAATTCGGCGTCATAATCGTGCCCATATATGTGAACTGCGGTTGTCCATTGGTTTTTACAAGTTGCGTAGCTTAATGCATTGACACAAAGTCTGCAAGAAACGCAACAGTGCTCAAGCGTACCTAAAAATGCATGTATTAGCCAGCTGGTTGACAACCTGTTAAGAACAGAACTTAGCTTTTAGGTTGCACGCCGGCATTACAGTCGGTATTCAGGTGCAGTTTTCCTAACACGCAATTACGTCAGATAGTTGCTTACCGTGCTCTCTTGTTAGTTTGTATGAGAAAACGTTTTCTCTATATAAAATTCAGTAGTCAGTGAGCCCTAGATGGCTCGCACTTTAGTGTGTCCTTGTGTGCTTGCACAACAACACAAGCTGGCGCTTGGAGAACAATGCCACACAGAGTTTACACATTAACTAAAACAAACTTTCTATATTTTAATAAATAATTCATATCAATTAAGCTCTACTGATAATTTTAACTGATGCCCTCACCGCAACACACATGGCGCAAGATTGCGCCTAAATGTAGCGCAAGAATACAATATACTTCAACTGAACACTCTTCATCTTATCACGTTTTTTTTTACCTTCAGTACAACAGTGATGATACTTGAATGTTTTTTTTAACGAGAAGCTCAATGCCAGAACGGCTAAACATCTTGTAATTCATTCAACCAACAAGAGTAGCGCAAACGTTTAACAATACCCATCTATGTGGCTTTTGAGTAACCTATTTAAAAAACAAAATGTTGTACCAGAATCCACATTAGAATAGCTCCCGGCTTATTAGGACAACAATCGACTGCAAGAAATATTGAATACATTGCTTGAAAACTCAAATCTCAAATGTGTAATGATCACAACAGAGAAAACTGCAATGAAACGTGGAGTGCTTCTCGGTGCTCCTATTTTTACTGGTACACTTAAGGCTTTTATGTGAAGCAATACCTCAATTATTTAAGCGTAAACAAATAAAACAAGCATATACACTGATATATTCAATGTATTCAGAACTCTACACTTGAAGCATGAGTTATAACCTTTACTTGGCTACATTTATGAACGTGATGGTTTTCGATAAGAAGGTAAATCTGTCCGATTTTGCTGGGTCAGGAGCCTGATTGAGATACGAGGTAATGAAATTGCACAGCGGTTATGGATTGTATAATGACGCCGAGCCTAGGGAGTCCGCGAGCTAACTTTGATGATGGGCGAAAGGCATGTCTGAAAAAAGCCAAGTTTTTCTTTTTTTAAGGCACAACATGGCCCATGACTGCAGTTTGTTCAAGTTTTCTGAAAGCTACACCACAGAGCAAGTGTGCATGAGCTCTGTTATGTTCGGCCTTCTTGAAGTGGTTGTAAATTTTTTGTTTATATATGACAACATAAGCATACAATCATGTTTTGCGCAGAGCTATATTTATGAAAATCTAACATAGCTAGAAATAGCCGGAAGGTGGCTGCACAACGCACAACTTATTGACGTGGGCACTCCTGAAACAACAGATACTTGCGCTTTTTTGACCGCAAATGAAGCCGTTACAAAGCTCAAAATACTCTTAGACGGCAACCTGCAAGTTTTATGACGAGTTTTCCTTCAAAATTGTCGCATGAGTGAGCTTTCGAGATAAGTAATCAGGTTCATAATATTTTGCCCATGATTCGGAACGGCAGACGTCTCGTCACTAAAACAGGTTTATCCGGGTTTATTGAGGTTTATCGCACACATATTTAATTGAGACAGGAGGTGCAACCAGCATATAAAAATTGTCAGGTGCTATTAGTGGTCGTAGATACATAATCACTAGATATCCTTACATGACAACGCAAATAGATATGTGTATGTAAGAATCATACAAAGAACGCACATCTGTGCACTCCCACTTTATGCTTGGACATATTCAACCTCTTCCCCTAAATATAGTTAAAATCAATTATTTAGAATAACTGATTTTAAAAACGAACTATAGATTGGAGAGCCCCTAATGTTTCTTATCTGATATATGTGGATTACACAGCTTAGATTTGTATGCTTTTGAACTATACCCAATAATTTCGGTGATAAAAGTATATCCATGGCATAAAACTAGCAGTTGTTATCAATTATTATTTCTACCTGCTAATAGAAGCTGGTGGTGACCCAAATCAAGGATTTCTAAGGCCTCGCTTTCTTGTCAGGCTCATTGGATTCTCTCTAAGCAGTCGCTTGGATCAGATCTGCACAGTACTATGTTCAACAGTTCAGGAGAAAATAAAAATATCCTCAATATGTACACATTCTGTGGCCTCCTGCTCTGCGTAATACAAACTGAAACAAGAATTAATGTTTTGTAGTGAATATGAGAATGACACCAATGAGCTGAAAGAGATTGTCTCAATGTGCTTACCTAGGACTTTCGTCAGGAGAAGCGATACTTTCGGTGTTGGTGCGGCAATAATAGCGACAAACTCCACGTAGGTCACGGCAGCCAGTGAATTTATGGCGGATGATATGGTACTAAAAACAGCAGAAAAAGAGTAGGGCAGTTTAGGCGTCATCGGTGTTTCCCAGTGAAAAACAGAACGCTATAAAACTCCAGAATATGGTGACGAAAATGAAATATACATGCATTTTAACAGCTACACCAAGAACTCACACGTCATAGTGACAGAACTTAGTGTGTTTTATTACCCTCGAAACAAGGAAACCCTCGATGGTCCTTCACGAAGTTGGCACCAGTCTCATACACTTGCGCTTCTGCTTAATGGAGGCGGTGTTGCCGAATTGTAGTGTGTTAAATATGCCAGTGGGTATGAGCAGCTCGCATGAGAGTAAGAGCTGCCTAAAGTATTCTGTTTGAACTAAATTACCATTTCGCTTGCTGGTACTGACATGATTATTGACAATGCCCCAATATCGCACTTTCTAACCGTTTCTGCTTATTTGATGTGTGAAGTTTTGTCATGATTTCTTTTCGACGACTACCTCTGACTCAAGTCGATATTTCTTCAAGTACAGTTCTGTCAGAGCAGCTCTGACAAGTCACTGACCATTACTAACATTCACTGTTTCTTGCCAACATCGTCACCTACATGTACCATCACTGGAGATGGCTATTGTCTCGCCAACTTTAAGGCGTGACCAGTAGCTGTTTGCGCCCTGATCGTTCTTTTGAAAAGTACTTCACGTGCGTAGTGCGCCGCACAAATAAGTCGCACAAACAAGTACTTCAAACACTGTCCCAGGAGTTCAAGCACAATGTGAAGTCTAGGTATTAGGGCTTGTCTTCTGGAGGGTAAACTAACACGTGGTTGGCAACCACCCCAATTGGAATGAGGTCCCCGATATACTTCAAGCTGTTGCTGCTTTTCAGTGCTGGCTCCAGGTTCTGGAGCCATCCCGGTGGTGGAGCTTTTTGAAAGTTCTAAGTGAAAAGTATTTCTGTGGAACAAACGTGTTGTTCAAAAACGCTTAAACCAGGATCGTAGAACACATTGTAAGGACAATACTACCTGATTCAAGCTTAAAAAAAGGTGTGCATCTGGCACTAGTGCTGCAAGGCCGAAAGTTGGAGCGAACAGCTTAGGAAGTGTTCGACAAAGCTGAGTTTTTCTGATCTTGCCAATATTTTGATAGAAATTTTACATTTTTATAGTAATAGTAAATGGCGCCAAGGTGGGCTATGCATCGGTTTCGGTAGTTTCCCCACAACGTGTATGACACGTGGTTTCGGCGAAATCATATCATGAGACTAGTTACGTGATGTTAGGTTACTCTAGTCACAAGACTAGTTACATATGGGAAGTATTGCAGTCAGGTGTATTCTTAAGTCATTTCCGTCTTATGGGATCATTACTTGATATTACGTGTTTTCACTCATGTAACTAGGTGCTACGCTATCCTATGCAATTTAGAGCCACGGCAACAGTTGCGTATTGTGTTAGTTTTGTGACCAGATGTCAAGTGATGCTCCATTATTTTCAGTCACGTATCAGACTCGCCCTGCGATGTTAATGTGCTCGACGCAAGACAAATCGGCGCAAGTTTTGTGGGAGCGTATTGGAATTTGCAGAGGACGAAAGGATCACGTACAAATCCATGATGGCCATAATTTTTGTCCGCAATAACCGACACATTAAAAAAACCCATAGCTCCCCTCTTAAAAAATGAAGAAGCGAAGAAGAAGTCTATCAAATAGATGGTGCATCTGGTACGAGGAAGCAGGACTTCTGGAGTAATGAATTATATTTACGCAAGATATATTTCAAACGCAATAACTGTAGTAGAACGATTGCTGTGATTATGGTTTAACAATGAGACTGATAAACGACCCCGAGAGAGCTTTGTTCAAACAAGTGTAGCCTTCACTAAACGAATTAACTGTCTCGAAGTCCATTGCACTTCTAATGCACCAAAATGGCTTAAATGCAACGCACAAAATGTCTTACTTCCTAAAAGCTATACGAAGCTGTATAGTCGGCGGCAACAGCTTGCGGCAACTACAACGCGTGGGGGATAACGAAAAACTGCATGACTGCTTCACTCACCGTAACACGGTGGGTGTTTACAATATCGACTGTGGCCTCCGCAATGAGATCCGACAAAGGCGTGCCTTCAAAACTCGCCATCACAAATCGATGAGGCATATAGCCTAAACCCCAGCCGCGTTGCGGTAGGTGAAACAGCCATGCAGATTCTCGTCGCTCCGCCACACGCTGTAGACTCCGCAAACTTTTGCGGCTGACGGTGCGTAAGAGCACCTTAGCACTCAAAAATTCCGCTGATGGTACATAACTTTAACACGCCGTTGCACAAGACAATCATTCGTTGTACAGGTAGGTGCATTCTTAAACGGGACATACTGCAGAAGCACACCAAGCTGGTCTAGTTGGTAGATGGTTATTCCGTAATGATTTAACGGCGCTAAGACAAGAACAACCGACGAAATCAAAGCGCTCATACGCATACTTAAAAGAGAAATAGCGTGCAGCGCACGTCCGAATGTCACCCTCTTGCAGCAGTATTGCTGCATAGTTTGCATAATACTGTTTTTTGACGGCTCTGACTCTTGATTGTGGAAAAACTGTTTACGAACAGTTTTTCCACAATCATTTTGTCACGGATGACAAGTGAAGGAAAGAAAGAATAGCAAAAAAACGGCTGGACAAGGTAATGAATAGGCCAAATGCGAAAGAAAAAAAAACTAGTGGAAGAAGGCAAAAAAGGTAAGAGGTGCACGCGGGGATGCCATAATGAATAGGCGCGCGCAGTGGAGAACAGAGCCGAGACAGAGGAGAAAGGGGGAATGGTCCGAGAAGCCTGGGTCCTGCCTGAGTTAATGCCAAACCTCGGGAGCAACCTCAGCTGCAACCTTGGTGAGCTGTCAACCATTCACACTCCACAGTCGTCCAGCTGGCCTGCTGTGTGGTGATCTGCCGGGTTCGGTCAGTGCGTGCGACGCCGAGTTTAACGAGCCCGGACTCGCAGATACCTGTCGACTACGTCACCGGCACACAGGCCATAGGAGGCTGGGTGAGGCAGGAGTGCCGGGCGGCACGCATCTCTTCACCAGCAACAGGCGCCTCCCAAGATCGCTGCCGAGCAATGCACCAAGCGACGAGCTTATAAGAGCATTCGACTGTGCTTAAGCCAACGGCAGTTCTAGACAGACGTTAGTTAGAAGTGATGTGAGGGACGTTAGTAGCATTGTGAACATAGAGGAACTTCATATTTATCGATTGAGGTTTATGTATTTGACTTATCCTAAGTACTTAGAGATTTTTGCACGTAATGAAGGTTCTGTTTGTGCTAAGCGTGCCTCCCTTTATGTGTTCATCCCGCTTGTGCAAACAAAACGTGCCGGATGCATTAGCACATATCGTGACACACTTCCAGTTATGGGACCAACAGTATAACAAAAGCATATTGGAGCGTTTCCTTTACCACTGCACCACATTGATCAATACATTGAACATCGCTATTTAAAATAGTCTTATGCTCAGAAAGAAAACGTTGACTTTTAAACTTCAAGACCAGGATTTGGTGGCATCTGCATGTAGCGCCATCTCTCTTAGGCGACAGCAGTGACCTGCCGTAACTGACTGAAAAATACGCAACAAAAATTACATCTGACGAGAAAAGCTAGTTATCAAAACCACTTCCAGTTCTACACAGTAGAAATTCGAATAAACATTCTGTTAAAATTTCAGTGTCGTACTGTAAACCACGTGACTTCTCGGAGTTTTTGATGTTTTACGCTATTTTTCCATGTATTTTCAATCGGTGGTTGGTGTTCATTTGTCTTCCGAAGCTACATGTTTTGTAGTGCGATACTGAAATCTCTTTAAAATAATCAAGTAGGTCTCGGTTGTATAAATTCTAAAGTAGTTTTTTATAACTAGCCTAACTGACAGGAAATTTTGTTAACCTATTATCTATGCAAACCGCTGCTGCCCACAAGGGAAGGCGACACGTACAGAAGTCTCCGAACGCATGTGAACGAAGCACTAGGTACCTCGTAGTGGCGCCCACAACACCTGCCAAGAAGAGGCCAGAAAATCCAATAAAACCTGCCAAATAGGTGTTCACGTAGTATGGTATTACCTGAAAAGAAAAACGTTATCGGCAAGGAGTTTGGCAACCACCAACACCAAAATAAGCAGACAATGTCATATTTATAGATACTTGCATGACGATGATCATCACCATCATCAGATTCAGGATGACTAGGCCTACTGCAGTACAAAGGCCTCTCTCATGTTACGCTACTCAACTCGGTCCTGTGATTGCTGTTCTCCCTTTACAAAAACAAACTTCCTAATCTCATCTGTCAACCTAACTTTTTCTTTTTCACAAGCTTGCCTTCTCTTAGAGTCCAGTCTGTGATCCTTAATGTCCAGCGTTTACGTTGCCTTCGCGTTACGTGCCCTGCCCATTACCATTTATTCTTCTTGATTTCCACTATGATGTTAATAACACTCTTTGTTCCCTGATATACTCTGTTTTCTCCTGGTCCCGTCGAGTTACACTTATCATTTACCTTTCTATTTACCATTGCTCGCAGTGTGCTCAGATTTGGGTGCACGTTAAAGAATCCCAGGTGGTCGAAATTTCCGGAGCCCTCCACTACGGCGTCTGTCATAATCATATAGTGGTTTTGGCACGTTAAACCCCACATATCAATCAATCATTTACCATTGCTCGCTGCGTCATACTCAAACTAAGACGAACGCTCTTTGTAATCTTCCAGGTTTCTGCTTCATAGTTAGGTACTTGTAAGAGGCAGCTGTTATATACCTTCCTCTTGAGGAATTGTGGCAATCTATCGCTCACTATTTGAGAATGCTTGCGGATTGTGCTTCACCACATTCTTATCCTTCTAGTTACTCCAAACTCGCGGTTCGGCTCTGCGGTTACTACCTGTCCTAAGTAGACGTACTATCTTACAACTTCAAGGACATTGCTACCTGTCTGGAAGCTCTGTTCCCTTCCCAGGTTACTAAACTTTACTTTCGTTTTCCGCAGAATATTTTAATACCTACCTTTCTCCTCCTCTTGTCTGACTCAGTAATGTTGAATTTCAATTCATCCCCTGAGTTACTCAGCAATGCAATATCGTTGGCGAAGCGCTTGGATGATAAGTATATTTATATTACAAAAGCAGTTCACTACTGCTTCAAGAATATGTGAACCTTCATGATGCCAAGTCTACTCTTGTTTTCTGTTATGCTGGCTGTCTTTTGAACCGAAGGTAAGAGTGGGTACTTTATGAAACTTCATAAAAAGAGGATATGCACCGCACTTCATCGATATCATGACACTCATAGCAATGACAAAGTTGTAGAAACTACTGAGGAAGATGATGTGGCTGAAAAAAGCGATTGAGCAGCACGCCTTAAAAAACAGCGTGCTCACTTTTATTGTAAGAAGCTTGACCCTTCAGGAGTAGCGATATCTTCAAAGGCGCCACAGGTGCCATCGCACATGATCGAGTGCTTTGACTCAGAAATATTGGGCGCTTCACCACACTTTAGGTGATGCCATTACGTGGCCGTGTATTTCTACTGAAAGCTAAATATTCATAGCAGTTGCGCACCTAGAGTACAGTGAAAAAAAACTTTCAATGCGCCTTATGAATATACATATGCTACGCATGCTCTCGTGGTACAACGTGTAAAAGTGGATCACAGCTGCGCCCCAGGAGTCGCGCACGGAGTGTCTGTGTTTGTGAAACACTTCCACAGTCCTGTCGATACATTTCACCTGATCATTATGTGCTTTCAGACAAACAGGAAGGCTTTTGATCTCATGCTTTACAAAATATTGTAATCATAACACAAGCAGTCAATAAAGATGGCAAATATGATAGTATTTTGAGTACCTTCATGTCTACAGTCTACATTGAGATGTCCACGGACGGTTTATTCAGTAGCTATTTATTCCTATGTATTCTACGCAACTAAAAGGCGCATCTCTTTTTTCTACAAATTATGCCAGGTAAAAAGACAACATTTGAGAAATCATGCGATCGTTTGGCCGTCATGTAAAATGTGGCCGAGTATGATAGTAAAAGCATGAAAGAACTTACAAACAAAATGCAGTTATAATATTGAGGCTTTCATTCCAATGATACGGCCTAAACTTTGTACTATTGTCCCCATTACAAAAAATTCACAAAACTTGGATTCGCACCTGATCTGGGCTAGTGATCACGCCCGCTAGCATAGGGTCGCAATCCCTATACCAGTAAGCCATAATTAGGCCCAGAGCGGCAGCAACAATGAAGTAAGCAATGATGAGTAAGGTGCCCCACCATGCGGTTCTGTAATGACAAAAGAGAATAAAATGTGAGCCGGTCCGCTTACCTACGCTCACGTCAGAAGTGGCTTCGTTTTGCCTGAACACTAACGTACAACGTGCTTGGAGAAATGTGCGCGAATGTCCGGAAAATAAGAACAATGAGATATTCGGCACTGCTTTCATAATGACTCTTTCTTTGGATTCAGCCATCTAATGATGAGTAGGGGCTTCAATTATGACCGTACAAAATAATTAGCCTAATTATCTTTCTAACTAGCTGAGAGAGGCAGTGAGATCAAATGGAGAAATCGTAGCCCTTTTTGCAAACAGCCGGTGGCCGCTTTAGGGTTTCGCTAACGCAGCCGCTAGCAAATATTTGTCCATAATAAAAAATGACCAATTTAACAAGTGAAATTGGAACCAGAACTCAAAACAGCGCAACTGTCATACACTATCAGGGCGTATAGAATGAGTGGGCCTCGCTGTACCAATTATCATTCGACTTCGCGTCAAAATCGTACACCAGACTTGTTTACGATTACAGCCCGTAGAGATCATTAGTACGTCAACAAATGCCCAAGAACAAACAAAGCTGCAATCGCCTCGACGTACAGTGGCTTAAATGGTAATTTCACCTAGTTGCGCTCATCGGGTATTCGGTTTGGATTTAACCTGTGATATTGGTCAAATTTCATAGCTCCGTAATCAATATGGCTCTATAATAATTTACGTAATTACAAACACTTACCTTTGAGCATCACGTAGTGTTCGTGAAGCTAAGTAGCGTTGTACCATAATCTGGTCAAGGCCCGCTCGATAGATCCATGTCCACAACAGCCCGATGAGACACGACCATAGGTTCTCATCCTGGGTGAAGTCCAAATTGTATCTGCCAATATATCGAGTGAGAAGATGTTATCGCTGTATCAGATCTATGTATATTTTGTTATAGAAATGATTTTCCAAATTACTGAAATTGTTATCGCCTATTACTCCCCAAACAAAAGTCTTCGTTATGTGTCCCTCAGTTCAGAACTGCTATTAGTATTCTGAAGGAGAATAAAAAAATCAATCGATGAGCAGTCTTTTTCTCACAAAGTACACCGAGAGAGTCAGAACAGCTGGTTCTGTGACTTGTGTTTTTAGAGGCGAAGCTCCTTAGGGTATAGATCGTGTCCCTCCTAGTAGTATGATGCACTAGCAGACGCTTATACTTAGTTTAAAAAATTGCTCACTAGATGGCATTGTGTTTACACGTCCCCAAAAATAATATCACAAAGTGGCATCAGTAGTTTTCGTATTGTTGATGATTCCCTATAGTTTACGGATGGACGGATGGACGGACGGACAAACGGACACAGACAGACAGACAGAGAGACAGACAGACAGACAGACAGACAGATAGACAGACCGGCAGACGAACAGAGGGATGCTTCGCCCTAACTAATCATCATTCACTTTGTGGATATGCTCCGAAATTATTTATTGGTCGTCGTCTCATGCTCGCCGTATCAGCAAGTTCAAAACAGCCCAGTTGGCATCCGCTAAAACACACTAATTATTGACAAATTCTTGACCCAAAAGTAGAGGTCTAAACCAGTTACTATAAAATTCCTTAAATTTAGCTTGCCTCATTCAGTAAAGTGTACTAAAAGCAAGCAGAAATAAGAAGGATAACTTTGAAAAACGATGGTGTAGTCACTACGCAATATTTTTGAAGCCAGTTACACAAACTTTTTGCATCTTACAAGTGCACAAATATGGCCAGAATCGAAAGCAGAACGGAAAAAAAATATTTCAATTTTTAAAGTTAGCTACAGTATTGCAGTGTTTGTCGTGAAGATGAGACAGCAATTATATTTCAAACCAAACCGGCGAAGAATATATTCATAGCGAGCTATTTCTAATAAACAGAACTACTCTAGGAAATATTTAGAAAATTTATTGGTGAAGCGGTCTTCAAAAAAGTTACCGAAGATTTTGCCCTCGTAATACAAGCCATAAGCGTTCAATCACGTGAACATATAAGTCTTGATGATACCTACGGGTTCCTTTCTTTTACACTGCAGATTATAAAAAGAAACTATCTATGCACTACTCCGAAAGCTTATCCGAGAGTCAGTGGGCATGGCTGCAGCACAACGGGCAACATTCTGAGCAATTCTTTTTGCTTTGTGCTTCAGATTTTTCTGGGTATCTATCTGACACCAGACTATCTCCAAAGGACATGCGCACAACACGGACCGGAGCCTGCTCTGCGATGGACGGCGGATGTCAAGAACAATACGTGTGACACGGCTGAACTTCGCTTCATCGTGCCAGTGTGGCTATCTACGACTGTGACGTCATATCACGTAGCGTACTCAAGGGCTATAAAAGCTCCCCCCCCCCCGGTTCCGTCGTTCGCCAGTGGGCATGGCTGCAGCACAACGGGCAACATGCTGAGCAATCCTTTTTGCTTTGTGCTTCAGGTTAGTCATCACCATCTTGGTTATTGTATACGTAGTGATGACCGATTTTTAGTGCTGCTGCCCGGCCCTCTGTGTGTTCATTGATTTCTTTACAGTGTTGTTCTGTTATCAAAGGATCTTTTGGCATGTGGGGATATTGAATCAAACCCAGGGCCTCCTAACGAAGATATGTTGAAGGAACTGTTGGAAGGACAAAAGAAGCTTACTTGTGTCGTTGAACGCGTTCAGGAATCGCAAGTAAAGATTGAAAAAAGAATTTCAGGTTTAGCAGATTGTATAGACAGCCTCGAACAGAAATTGAATGAACTTAGCAGTTTGTCTACCGACGTTAGGAATATTAAAGTGTCAACATCAAAGCTTGAAGAGCAGATATCAACACTTATTGACAAGGTAGATGACCTTGAGAATAGAAGCCGCAGAAATAACTTAATCATTTACGGGTTAGAGGAGCCCCCTGACGAGAAGTATGAGAACCTGAAAGCTAAAATAGAGGAAGATATTTTTCAGCAGTAGTTGGAAATAACGGTAACAGGCATTGAAAGATGTCACAGGTTTGGCAAAAAAACAAAGGCCGGGCCACGACCTGTGATCATAAACTTTTTTTGATTACCGGGAAAAAACTAACGTTTTTTTGAGTGCATTTAAATTAAAGGGAAGCACATTGTCCCTTTCTGAAGACTTTTCCAAACGAGTTCTAGAAATACGGAAGCAATTGTGGAAACGTTCATAGGAGGAAAAGCTGCGTGGCTGTAAGACAAAGCTTGTTTATGATAAGCTTAAGGTCGACGACGTCTTGTTTGCATGCGATGAAGGAAAGGGGTCACGCTATCGGCTGAAAAAAAATCTAATTGGCACAAAAACAAGCACTATGGCGCACTAAAATACTAAATGTAAATTGTAAGAGCGTTCTTATTAAGGCCACTGAATTAGAGGCATTAATACTTTCTCATGATCCTGCTATTGCTGTCTTGACGGAAACGTGGCTAAGCGGCTCGGTTTTTTTATAGTGAATTTGTTCCGTCTGGCTACAGCGCACACATAAATGACCGGGCTAGTAAAGGCGGCAGTGTTTGTGTACTTTTCAAGGATAACCTTAAAATATGTAGAATGGCTGATGTGCCTGGAGTAGAAGGTACTTTTTGTAAGGCTTATCACAACGATGTCCGTTACATTATAGGAGGCGTTTATAGGCCCCAAATGCTCCTGTTGACGTACTGAATGAATTGAAAAACTATTTAAAACTGAATATTAAGCATGATGACCGGATTATAATGACAGCTGATTATAATTTACCTAATGTAGGTTAGAAAACTCGCCCTGAAGCAGTGCGACCCATTGGGCGAAGCTATGCTTGATATTTGCTACATTTTTGACCTCCTTTAGCTAGTTGAAGGCTACACAACAATTCAAGGGACCACTGAGTCAATTCTAGACCTTTGCTCCGTTAACAAGGCAATTGACCTAAAGCAACGACTGAGATACATCCGGGAATTTCCGATCATCATGCAGTGCTATTTACTCTAAGTGACACAATGTTCGATAAGACATTGCCCTTGTGAAGAAGAAAACGCATTGTTGGCAAGCAACATCGCCTCCGCTTGGGTACTGGGTCCTGGGCTTCGCTCGCTGGGCTCGTGCTGATTATCGCCGGCATCTGCTTGACCGTTGCTCTTTCCCAATCGTGTTTCATCGTAGGACTACCGTCGCAACAGTCGCCAATAAACCCTTTTTCAATTGGTGGAGGTGCTGACATTCCCCGTCGCCTGAACCTGTGTGCTGCCATTTACCGTCGCCTAAACCTGGAGCTGCGCAACCGAACGCTACCTCCCATCATGGATACCAACAACGCGCAACCTGGCTCTTCCACTCCACCCCCCAGCAACCCCGGCGTTCTTCATTTGCGAGAGCCCAAGGTCTTTAGCGGAGCTGATGAGACTGACGTGGAAGACTGGTTCGCTAACTACGAACTGGTGAGCGCAAACAACAAGTGGGATGACGCGGACAAATTGACTAACGTCATCTTTTACATCACTGACGCGGCATAAATGTGGTATAACAACCACAAAAACGACATTACGACGTGTTCCATCTTTAAAACGTTGTTTGCTGACGTTTTTGGCCGACCCGCTGTCCGCAAGTCGAGAGCCGAACAACGCTTGCGGACTCGCGCACAAAAGCCAACGGAATCTTTCACAAGCTACATCGAAGGCATTATTGGTCTTTGCAACCGTGTGAACACTACCATGCCCGAGTCGGAGAAGATTCAACACATCCTCAAAGGGATAAATGACGGTGCATATAAGCTGCTCCTGGCCTGTAATCCTGCCACCGTTGCGGAACTTGTCACTTTGTGTCAATGTTTCGACGAGTTGAGCAAGCAGCGCGCCCTGATTTGCCAATTTTCCTTACACGCCGACTCGCTCTCCTGTCTCACTTCCGTTCCCGACCACTCACCAACACCGCAAGAGAATAAAGACTTCGTGCGTGAAGAAGTTGCTCGGCAAATATCGTTGATTCCCTTCACGCAGCAGCCGCCATCCTCTCGTCTGCCCTCACCACTCCACGACGTTATTACTGAAGAGGTAGCTCAGGCTGTTCCCGTCGCTGCCAATTGAAAAAGGGTTTAATGGCGACTGTTGCGAGGGTGGTCCTACTATGAAACACGATCGGGAAAGAGCAACGGTCAAGCAGATGCCAGCGATGATCAGCACGAGCCGAGCGAGCGAAGCCCAGGACCCAGTACCCAAGCGGAGGCGATGTTGCTTGCCAACGATGCGTTTTCTTCTTCACACCCTGTTTATCTTTCTCTAATTTCAATCGTGCAGATGATAATGCTATTATAGATCTCCTTTCATTCAACTTTGAAAACTTTGCGAATAATGAAACTGATATACATAATTTATGAAACTGGTTTAAGGACATTGTGAAAGAATGCATTGAATCATTTGTGCCTTTGGTAATTAAAAAACCGAAGCGAAAAAAATCCGTGGATTTCTCGGATAACACTGAGGTTAAGAAGGCAAATAAAGCGTCCAAAGAAAAAACGAAGTCTGAACGTAGCGTATTCAGAACAAATAGCTAAGTTTTCAGTAAAACTGAAAAATCAAATTCAAACAGATAAGCAGCGTTATTTGGGGAATCCTTGCCGCATTACTTGATTTCGTGTCCCAAAAAAATTTGGAGGAGCATTTCGCCCGCTTCGAAAGAGTGTGATGTTTTTAATGTTGATGGTATTCTTACGCACGAAATTGCTCGAATTGCAAATGCTTTCAACGATCACTTCAAATCGGTTTTTTCTTGTGACAACTCTGTTTTACCGATCTTTGAAACTGCTTCGCCGCGAATGCCCGATATTGTTGTTAGTGAACAGGGCATATTGAACATCTCGCTAACTTCAACCGTTCGTAAACGTTTGGAACACATTATACACAATAGTATTTCATGTGTTCTGGGCGAAAATAGTATCTCAAACGAACATCAGCATGGATTCAGGAAGGAATTATCAATAACGACACAATTGGTATCAACAATACACGACTTCGCTACTTCAATTATTAATGGAAAACAAACAGATGCAATTTTTATGGATTTTGCAAAAGCTTTTGACAAGGCTTCGCACATTAAATTAGTATACAAATTAGAAAAAAATTTCGGGAATGATCAACCTAATAAATGGATATCGGCCTACTTGAAGAACAGAGAACGATTCGTAGATTTTAACAATCATTCCTCTCGCAGGGTTTCCGTTGACTTTGGCGTTCCCCAAGGGTCAGTTCTGGGTCCCCTTCTATTTCTTTTATATATTAACGACATAGTGAACGGTATACCTGTAAATATAAGGCTCTACGTGGACGATTGCGTTATTTATTCTGAAATAGAATCCTCAAAGAACCAAGTTTCGTTAAACGAGTCGTTTAACAGGGTTGTTTCCTGGTGCGAGGCTTGGCAAATGTCCAACAATTTGGAAAAAACAGTGTACATGTCCATTTCTCATAAGAAAAACAAAATAAATTTTCAATACTTTACAAACAATGCCATTCTTTCCGAGGTTCAATCCTACAAGTGTCTTGGGTTATAGATAACAAATGATATTAACTGGACAAAACACATGGACATAGTAACTTCCAAGGCTAATCAGAAACTGTTCTTTTTACGAAGGACTTTGAAACTCTTCCCTCCATCTGTCCGTGTTCTTGCTTACAAATCGATAGTCCTCCACATACTTGATTATTCTGCAGTGATCTGGGATCCATTTACTGAATCTAACATTCATAAAGTCGAAAAAGTAAAAAGGAGAGCCGTTAGCTTCGTATATAACAGTTATGGTCGAACCTCGGTAAATGAACTGTTAGTAAGAGCTTGCTTACTTTCACTTTCAGAAAGAAACCACATATCCCGATTAAAATATTTATATCAAATAATTAATGGGAATTACAAGATAGATATTGGAAAAATTATTTCATTTTTTTTCAGGTTACGCTACCAGACAACGCGATGATCGTACAATAACTCCCTTTTGTACCCGCAATAACTGCTTCAAATATTATTTTTTTCCCCAGAACTGTGCAGGATTGGAATAGTTTAAATAACCGTCAAGTCACAACACAGTCTTCAACATCCTTTGCCGCTGGTCTGGAACAACAGAAAAAATGATTTTACTCGTGTGCTAGTTCTGTTTTCTTTTCCTAAAATGAGAGTGATGTGTCATCGGTAAAATTTTGTTGCGTTTGTTTGCGTTGTAAAACGCAAGTGATAGTTATTTGTTTGCTTTGTGTTATATGGATGCCTACTATGTGAAATATGATAGGCTGTTCTATATGTTTGCTTGGTGTTATATGCTGATGTTCACGTCTTTTGTACCCACCTGCTAAAATCCCTCCAGGGGATTGCAGTACCAATAAATAAATAAGTAAATAAATAAATAAATAAATGAAGCGTATCATAAAAAGAAAATACCTCCTAAAAAGAACTCACGCGGACGAAAATTCTACCGTTTCCTGTTAAACGCAAGGATGTCAGGAAATTATTTACAGTGAACGTAATTATTATAGAGGCTACATTTAAGAAAGCTACATAGCATATCACTTACAGCATGATAAAATTATCTCAAAGTAATACAATGATAAGTAGCATGTTATGAAGTAAATTGAAAGCAAATATATTAGTTTATATATGCTAACTTGTCCCTCAATATTACTGAATATCTCAACTATATTGCAAATGGTTGCTTTAGTTTACGTTGTAGGGTCTAATAGGTACAACAAAAACGGCGTAATTTACCAAAAATGTGTATCGATATACGCCACCGAGTGAGTAATGTCATGCATATTCATCCTGTAAACACCAAAAACACTCTAATCGAACGGTTCACTCTCCTCTGGCCCACACTCTGCGATCGCCTGCTATTCCTTCTGTAGATCGCTCTAACTATGCACGGACCTCCACAGCGACGATGACTACAATGTCGTTTTTAATAATTTTCGCTTGCCATGCTCGGCTAGTTTATATGCACACAATAATATCATGAAGCTAACTCTAACTCATACAATAATGAACACTGGCGAAGCAGCAATCTCAATATTCAGGTCGACAAAAATAATGCTGTGTTTCAGATGCAAGAGATGTTTTCTCTGCTAACAACACTACTGACGTGTTTGCCAGTGCATAAGGAGGTCACTATATTGGATGACTGACTGAAATGCGAATGGCTTGAAGTCCTCGAACGTCATTGGCCTTAGACGTCGCTTGCTGGCATCCCACAGTACTTTGATTATGATGGTTGCTGGTGCGGCTAAAATTACAATGGCTTGTATGCAGTCAGTCCATACCACACCCCGTAGACCACCCTGAAAGCATGCAAAAGCAACGCAAATCAAACCAAAAAACAGCAGCAGTCGAAAAAGATACGCTATTGCTGGAAATGGCGTTGCCATATAAATATTTTCTGCATATTAATCGCCGAAGAGGTTCACTCAAAATTGAAAATCTCGTATATCAGTCGCGCAACACTCTTAAGAAGAATCATAGACAATCCCGATAAACGTGTGTCATCTGTAACGACTGGCGATAATGAAAATGCTATGAGAGACGCGTTCCCTGAAACACCAGTCAGAGAATAGAGTAAGAGTCAATTCAATCGAAAGAATTATATTTATTACAATTACGTCACCCTAAACCAAACGACACAACACCAGGGATCTACTACTTAGCTAGAAAAAGGTGAGCATCATAAAAACAACCAATAAAAATGGTGACAAAAATAACAGCAAAACTCACTGTGAGAGAGAACTATTCAAAGCTGGTTTTTATAAGATGAGGGAAGCATTTGTGCTACGCAACTTCAGAGAAGAAGCTTACTTTAGCCAAATATAATCCAAAAGTCATGGACCACACGATCAGCTATTTGGCTGGCCTACATGAATGGGTGCCCTCTTTATTCAAGTGAAACTTCTTTCGAGTCAGAGATTTTAGGGATGCCTTTATTTCAGAAGAAAAACATTCTTTGGAAGGTATGGCATTGCGGCCTCATACGGAGAACCGGTCACAGGCTTATTTTTACCCGTTGTTCTTGAACAATTCATGTTTTTTATACAGTGATTGTGGGTGATCACCCGTTTCAGTTGAGGCAGTCTGACCTTTTATCAAGATCACCTGCCATTCGACGTTGTCAAAATTCACTGCTTCCTGGGTAACAACACCTCATCACGCTTCCGGAGTTGACGTGGGAACTTCAGTCATTGCGTAGTACGCCCTTACACTCTCAATTATTAGGAAAGAAGGAAAGGGACAAACAAAAGAAGAAAGGAGAGAGAAAAAAATTAAGAAGAGAAAAAATAAATAGTATAAATGAAGAAAAAACATAGATAAAAACCAAAATAAAGAAGTAACTAAGGAATAAAGAAACAAAAAAAGAAAGAAAAAGAAGAAAGAAACTACTATTTTGAGCATGCGCCGGCCAATAATCACTTCTCCCAATATTCCACATGGTCAGGGTAGTGGTAATATCGTTAATTCTCCCACAAAGAAAAAGAAATGGAGAGGAGCAGTACCGACACTGGTTGCGCCACTCCAGAGGAGGTCTCCTTAAGATACTGCAACCTCCGCCACGCGCTGGATGAGCCGGTGTTGGTTTTCTGTCTCGGGGGCTTGCAAGAGAGACTCCCACGACTCTGAGGTATTTGTATCGTCTGTGGTGTAATGCATATACGTTCCCACAATATGTTTGAGTGTCGCCTAATATGAGCATTGTTAGCACCTTTGCGCGATCTGTTCCCAAAAAAACTATTGTGTAAGAAGAGTTGTGAAAACCTGCCTGTTTGTAGTTCTGTAGTTCTGCTGGTCCGCCGATCTGTAGCGCCATTGGACAGCCACAGGCCTCGTTAAATTGTGGTGTGCAAGAGGGTATACACTTCTTCCGATCTGGTAGTGCTATAGGATATCTGTATGCTTGCTGAGTAGTGCGTCGCGCGACATCTTTGTGCCATGGGAACCGGCATGGTTAATTCTACTGCTGGCTTCACAGTTAAGACCTGGGCGAGTATGTGCACCTGTGCGTTTCTGCTCAGCGACTCATGGTCTGGAGCTCGAAGAAGCAAGCGGGATGTAGAAGAGGGGGAGGAGAAAGTGACATGGGCAATGCGTGGTGACAGGTGCGGCCGACGTCGTAGTTGCAGATCGCTGGTTGAGAGTCACTGATGACAGCTTTGCTAATGGGGTCAGCTGGTGCAAGCGCGGTGGCAACCCCCTTTGCTGCGATTACCACTTCTGTTTTGCAAATGCTACATGTTGTGTGCCAGCTAAGGGGGGGGGGCGATGGCTTCTGCCACCATCACTGGTTTTGAGGGGTGGTAAGAGGCATCCGTATACGTAACGTCCAGATGTCCGCTAAAGCGTTTCTCGAACCGGCGTGCTTGGTCGGCCCGTCTCTCAGCGTGGTGTTCCGGATGCATACTGTTGGGAATGGGAAACAAGCAGAGACTTCGACAATATTCTATGTGAGGTTTGCGTAGTTGAGAGAGCCGTCGTCAGTGTGATTTCAACTTGCTGCAGTAGCACACGGCCAGCGTATGTGACTGACAGCCGCTGATATTGAGCGTTAAAGATAGCTTGAATCAGCTCGCTCACGGTGTAGGTAATGCCACTAGCCACAAGCTCGTGAGTGACTTTGCACATGGGGAGACCCTGGGCCATCTCATAAGCTTTGCGGAGTGTTAAAAGTAGCCGTTCTTTTCGGTGCGGATGAGAGGTAGGTAAGGCGCAGAGTAGGTGATGCAAGAGCAGATGATTGCTTGAACTATAGCCGCAGGAGGTTGGACTCTCGCACGCTACGGTGCTTGTTGGAAACTCGCTTGAGAAGCCTCGCTTGATAAACACCACCGACTGGTCGATGCGTTGGGTTATTGACTGCTTGTTTAGTTACAGACAAGTAAATTCACAGGCCATGATGTCGACACAAATGTAAGCATCTTTAATATAGAAAAATTGAGAGAGTTGACCTGAGCCCCTACACAACTTCTGCCCAACTATAAATCTTCGTACACCATGATACTCGAAAAACAGACCACTGAAAGCAGTGTGAAACTGGGTTCATATATATCAGATTGACTACCAAATGTATTGAACATTAAAAAAATTCAGCGCAGTATCACTCCTGGAAGTTATGCTGCTCATTAGAGAACAGGTCTAGGTCGGGCTGAGGTCATCTGAGTTGTTACTTGAAGCAGAAAATCTCGACATATAACTGTAATACGAAACAGCTACACTACACAATATTTGAGGCATAGATTGAAATAGCTAATTATTCAGTCTAAGTGACGAAGAAGTAGGAAGTGGCTACTTCGTGAAATGCACTTCAGTACCTCTTGATATTAGGGAATTCGCAATTAAACTATGAACTCATATTCCCGGCTTTTTATGCATAGCAAACATCATGAAAGAATAATGAAATGCCCACACAGAAAGTTCTGTGACGAACAGAGCTATATTACTCAAAATGATGCAATAAATTGATAAAAGTTTGTTCAATTACCCGAAGTGAGCAAAAACTCGGACTGGGTGATAGCGCACTTGATCTTTCAATCAATATAACAGTATGTTGAAAGTCTACCCTCATAATAATCCTGGGTTGGCGGAAGTTGAAATTGCTTGTGATTATGGCGGAAATATTAGTGGATATTGTGGAAACTGTTGTGGGCGTTATGGCTGATGACGGGGACAGTGGAAAAATGATGGCAGGAGGTGGTGGGGGTGGTGGTGAGCCAATGGTGGTTACGATGGAAAATCCCGGCTGATGGTGGAGAGGCAACACGAGTTAGGTGGAAGGCTTGGTGAGCAAGGTGGATGACGGTGGCATGATGTAAGTTTGGTGGGTGATAGTGGATTGATGGAAAAGCACATGAAATCGTGAGAAATCGCTTATTTGCAGTGTTTTATTCTTGAATGTGCAGAGATATATGTTTACGGTCAATAGAAACCAGCGCTGCTCATTTCGCTTTCTAGCACGTTTATTGTTTTATTCGTGTGGTGTCATCAACGCTTCAGGATTCGTGGAACATAGAATATGCGGCCAGAAATATGTTTACATTTCCCGCACCTACTTACATGAGTTCGACAACCACGATGTCCACGAAGACTAGACAACCACGAAGACTAGAGGTGTCACTGTCATCAGTAACAATAAAAGTTTTACATCGGCGCACAGTTGTCGACAAATAAATAAGTTTCAGTTCGCAATCACCCCTTTCAATGTTAAAACAAAACACAGCAGTCACTCGACGTGTCACCACGCTAGAAACTCAACTCTGGCAATTCTTGCACACTCTATTGCTTGAGCCGTACTTTTAAGTTAACAAAGTTTGTGCGAATATGCATAAACTTTCAATTTCGATATCCGTTGAAACGAGCCCCAGAATTTTACTTCCACTGTCCTGCTCTACCATTATGATTTCCACCAAAGGTTAGTCATACCGACCGACACCGTACAAGTATTATCGGCGCTTTTTCGGTTTCAGAATACAAAAGTTTGGCGAGTAAAAATGACAACACAGCACAGTTGTGGCAACATTTAACCTAAATAAAGCCTTTTTATTGCGTACGGTGTCCACGAAGGAAGCGACAAACATTAATGTGACGCGTTTTCAGCACTTCCACCAAATGTACGCCTCCCCTCACCGACAGCCGCCGGTCGCACTCACCGGCACTTCACTGGTTCTTATGAGAGACCATAGACTCGTTCATTTGTATGCTTACTGAACCAATCTAACAAGAGACCATAGACTCGTTCATTTGTATGCTTACTGAACCAATCTAACAACATAGTGTTTCAGGCACACTACATTCGTTTTGGCCAAGCCGTTATATATTTGTATATTGTTCCTAACGACAGAGCAAGAGCGGTGCGCTGGCACGACTGTGCTGTGCGTTGCGCGCAAAAAACATCACAATCAATTGTATGGGCGTAACTATCGAATTAGCACAGGGGCGTCATAAAGCCTGAACAGATATCACTCTTTGGAAGAAGCGAGAAACGGATAATAAACTTCGCAGTATCCACAGATAATTCCTAGCTGCTCCTTAGTCCACTGAGGTGTTTTTTTCTTGCGGTTGTAAATTGTAACAAAATAGATTGTGCTGTTGCCATTATCGCAGTGGCAATCGCTACAGGTAGCAGTGGTTCGTGTTTATCAAATGTGCAAAATTTAGTAGCAGGTCCGATCCCGTCCACCTCGAGGTAACGAGAAACAATACTGAAGGTAAACTGTGATTTTGTGAGTTGACTACTGCCTTTACACCGAGCCAGCCATCTGTCGGCGTGGCGTGGTGGTTAGTGGGCTCAGTAGTAAA
This sequence comes from Rhipicephalus microplus, assembly GCF_043290135.1. Taxonomy (NCBI): domain Eukaryota; kingdom Metazoa; phylum Arthropoda; class Arachnida; order Ixodida; family Ixodidae; genus Rhipicephalus; species Rhipicephalus microplus. The sequence goes on from NC_134702.1 coordinate 196,736,498, forward strand.
TCCGAAGGTGGCAGGTTCAATTCCGTGCTGTTGCATGTTTTTTACGGGTGCTTTATACATCGTTTTCTTTACAATTATTTTTTGTATTTTGTTATTGGTATGTCGTCAGGGTGGTTATGACGCTGCTTTGATCTCCAGCATTGCCGGCTTGAGTGCGCCATCAACCATTCGGTCCACCATACACCATGTGCCCCCAACATTTTCAGCACTATAATCCACTAAAATGGTAGATGGTGGAATCTACCATATTTAGGGTGGTCGTTTTTTCAGTAAGGTAGGCCTCGAAATAAATCCGTAGTCCCCAAATGCAGCGTTTCTACGTGATGGTGACTCATGGTCGATAACTCTTGAACACATATCCCCAGGTTTCTCTCCCGCGCAACGTCGTCATGAGTGGCAGCGTCCACGTCGCCACCAGTGTAAGCGTTGAACCAACTGCTTGGCTTGTAAAAATGGTTCTCTTTAATTGAGAGATTGGGTAACTTTTACTGTGAAATATAGAGGCATAAGGTGAAGGCTCAGTGTACTAACGACGATGGTGTAACCCGAAAAAGTTGTTTACATGTGTACTGATATGAAATCTAGAACTCAGAAAGGAACTAAAATTTAGAAAAGCACCAGTTTCTCATACCTTGCTTTTGGAATAGCTCCGCGGGAACAAAACAAATTGTTGAAGATTTGCCCGACGATGGGAAGGTTAGCCATTAAGAGGAGCACGAAAGAAACAAATCAATATAACATAAAATATGGCAGGAGGCATGTTGACTGCGAAAAAAAAAGGTGTGGTGTGTGGAATTCTTTTTCAATGAGGAATAGATTACGTCGTTCGAACAGGTCGCTGCTTGAATATGCGCCTTCAGGAATATGAGAGTTCACTAAAGTGGACCCCGTACTTGCTCGTAGCGATGAATAGCATGGAGTGCTTTTAAGCCACTACTTTCTGACACACAAATAGTCGACAACAAGAAGAGCCGGACAACGAAATAAAGAATAGAAGCGTTTCGAAATACGTAAGGACGTGAAAAGTGCATTAGCCACGCGCCCGTTCTGCTAATTGGTTATGTATTAGCTTTGTTGAACGTATCACGTTAAACACATTTTTCCTCATAATAAATTGAAGGGTGGGGGGGTGGTAAAATGTGTTTTTGGGGGGGCAGGGTTGCATGGAACTGATTATGGCAGAAGTCTGTCTTTGTTTCAGGTCGTTCGTGATAATAGCGGTGTTTTGTGGTGTCATGCATGCGTGTTATTTATATATAGAAGTGTTCGTTTCGAAATAAAACATCGAAGTTCCTATTAGTGAGTCGCACGAAATAAACTGACGATATCAACATTTTGTTTATATAATTATTCCTTAAGGTTTTATGGGAAATTAAAATGTCGTGACGGCTGGAAAAATCCCACTTGTAGTGCGCTATGTTGTCCTTCCTGTTCAGCGTGAGCCATGAAAGAGGGACCTCAAAAAATGAACGTGATACCAGTATGTCAAACAGAGCTCTTAGGAGCTGGTAAAACCACGCAAAACCTACAAAATAAGTGATATCACTGCTGCGGAGTTGCCAGTCAACGTTAGGAATTAATCAAGAATCCATCCACATTTTCGCAAACCGGAACGTAGTGGCAGTGGAATAGAGACGAAGCTCGGAAGAATGGTAAGGGAATAAAAATAATCGCATTTTTTACGGAGTTTAATGGGAATGGAATGGCGTATTTTTTTAATAAAGCACATTTCCGTCAACGTGCTGCTTTTCAAACTTCAAACATTAGTAAATCAGACCCTTGAGTTCAACAATATAGCAGTATTTTGAAAGGGCTGGCTCATTACATGGATGGTACATTTATAAGCAAAGCGCCTACTGTAATTCTGTCTTTATATAGAATGTGTTGCTCCGAGTGTTTTTTGTATTTTTCGTGTCTTCACAGCTCTATGCCACAGTATTCGTTCTGTGGAATGTTGCGGTGGCGGCATATGTCTACTTTAATCCGTGTGCTTTGTTCCCCCACGTTGGCGCCTCAGCCGCATGTGGTCTCCCCGTCCTTCACTTTTTTTTGCTTCTGCCGCCGTTCGCCACTCGGACGCATGTTCAAAAAAGTTCTTATCTAAGTTGTGATGCGTACTGCCGCTGATGCGATGCTTGTTTAGTGCAAACATTCGTAAATGGGGTATGCACTTGACGTCATCCATGAGGATCGCAAGCGCGGGGGTCCCCATTTTGGTGGTCCGCGTGCGCTTCACACGTGCGAAAAACTTGCTCCAACTTGGCTCCCAAGTGACCTCTGGAATACCTCCTACATGCTGAATCACGCGCGTACGAACGGACCTTCAAAATGGCACAGTGACAATGCTGCACCCTTGTGGATTAAGGCTCAGTGCATACCCCCTACACCAGCTTGCATGCATTCTCGCCACATGTCCCCCCCCCCTCTTTTTTTTCTCGCAATACCATTCCCCCTGCCTACACACACATTGGTGCCTTCCCAAAAAACTCTGTCGCAAAGGTCCGGAGGTCAGCGCAGCACATATTCTTGCACATGAACTGTTGAATTTGTGAAGAGTGTGTGTGAAGAGTCGTACACGATGAACCTACAGAAACTTTCGAAAGCATTGGTTCAGGTAGCTAGGCAAAGAAGGCAATCTCACGTAACCAAGGCAGCGCCTCCCCAAATCCCTACTCGACGAGTGCTAGGTCGTCTTTCTAGTATTAACGCATTTGAGCTTAAAGTATATTGAGTCATCCTTTGGTTAAACTTGCACGGTTACATAAAAGGCCTGCTTATTCACCTAAATACTGACCGTTTACTTTTCACTAAAAGCACTAACCTGCTAGTAAGTGTATGTAGTAAAATGCTTGTAGTGTTTCTACCTAAAAGAATGAAACAGCATTATAGAGTCAGTATGGAACTGGCGGCCATCATAATCTGCTTTATTAATAATTTCATCATTCTCTTTTTTTTTGCCCCGGCTCTCGTGCTTCTTATTCTCCTGTCTGAAGGCTCATACCACTTCACCTTTCCCGGTTTCTTTTAAATACACCTCCTAGGGTAATAATTGAAGGCATTTTTAATTGAAGCACATTCAACAGATCCATGTTCGCCAGTGTACCAGACAACCTTCGAAATTCTGTTGTGGGTGACTGTCTTGGTCACAGAGTAAGGACCGTAAAATTTGGCACTGTTAACTCTTATTACTTGCCTCACTAGTACGAGGTCGGTGAATTGAATGTCTGGCATGTGTGCTCGAAGCTTCTTGTCAAAATTTTTTTCATTCATTTTCAGTATCTCTGCTCCAGTGATGTTTCTTGCCTTTCCACGACAATCTTGATGTTTTTCAAGAGTCCCATTTCACGGTCTGCCTACAGAATAGGGGTTTCTTCTGAAGAAGCCTACTGTGGACTGCACCCCAAGTTACTTTTTTACGATCAATTACGATGTTTTATGGCGACTTCCAAAGAATATTTTCATCCACCAGGAGATTTATCGTACATCTTTATGTACTGTTTAACGTCCCGTATGGCACGTTTCTTCAGCTTATTCACTGCGCGATGATATGAAGCACATACCTTCGTCGATATATTGCGGTCCCGAGCACCTATTTGGGTCATATTCAAGAGAAAAGTGAGGGACTGGTGATTAGTGAACAAAGTGAACTTCGTACATTCTAGGTACGTACGGATGTACTAAATGGCCTTCAGAACGGTTAGGGCTTCATTTTCCGTAGCAGTAAAGTTAGTTCTAGATGGCTTTACTGTAGTAACCTACTAAGTGTCGCTTTTCTCGACTAGATGCTTAGATACATTTTTTATACAACACTGCACCAGTCCTGTATTGTGAGGCGTCAGTGTACAATTCGAAGGTTAAAGTGAAGTCTGGTAGGCGTAGGACAGGGTCAGAAGACGTTCTGTGCACCAAATTACGGTACACTCTCTCACATTCGTCACTCCATACCGTCTTTCTGTGTTTAACGTGTGAGACATCTAGTTGTGACACCAAAGTCCTTTATGAAAGATCAGAAATGTCCATCCAATCCCAAAAACACACGCAGTGAATCGACGTCATATGGTTTCTGCAACTGTGCTACCTTCTCGACGGACTCTTATTTCGTGCTTTTGGTGTTCCCATCGAGGACTCGTCGAAAAAACAACATTTTGTTGAAAGTATACACTCTTTCTAAAGTTGACCTTGAAGGCATTTACCACCTGAGACAAATGGTCTTGACTCTCAGCCTCTTTTTGGAGAAGACGATTATTTCGTCTATTTACGCAATACAGAAAACACCAAAGAATGCCTTTAGCACGTTGTTCATGATCTTTTGTTACCATGCAGGCGAGTTTTTTCAACCGAAAGGAAGCCGGTTATACTCGTAGAGCTCTAATGGCGTCAAAAAGCTGTGTACATTTTTGTTTCTTTGGTTAGGGGGTTATGCCAGAAGCCTTATTTTGATTTGCTCAAATCAATGCGTGAAAAATGTCGGCAACCACCAGTCTCATCTATATTTGTGTCGATCTTCGGCATGGGAAATGGCACGAGTTCTGTCTGACGATTGACAACCCTGTAGTCGCTGCACAATCTGAAGGTTCCCTCTTCTTTCGGTGCAATTGTTATGGAAGAAGCTAAAGATGATACCAATGGTCGTATGATATCAGCATCTAGCATCTCCTGCAACTCTTTCTTGAGTCAACTCTTTTGATTTTTTGACATATTGTAAGGTCATTTTCGAACGACGGTCTTGCCAGTGAGTTCAAAAGAAACCTTCTATCACTTCAACTCATGAGGATAGGTTTCTCTGCATACAAGTTCAGGGTAGGTCATTGCGATATCCTCCGCGCACTTCACAACTCTTAGGTAATCTTGTCTACCTTGATATGTCTCGCTCCTTGCTACTGCCTCGACTAGAACCACGTCGTACCAGTATGCGTTGATCTTTAATTTCTTGATAACCGGTCTTGATAGCAAAAAGCAGTACGTCACCCACTCTACCTCCAACACTTCGCTCTCTATTTTCTGACCCTGGAACTCAATGTTTACAAAGGCTCACTGATCATGCAACGTTACTTTTCCATCATAGCCTTGTACACGTAGGACTCTCCCACTATAGACGCGACAGTGCATCCACCATCTTGGCATTTATAATGGACACAGATGCACCGCTGTCTACGAGAGCCATCATCATCTTGTTTCCCACTTTGACGGGAATGTGAAGTAGGCTAGAGCAACTTGAATAAACAGTCTCAATTGGTGTTATCGAGTGGGACTGATCACCCTCAATTATTAGTTTTTTTTCTGTCGACTACTCATGAGCTTCAGTGTCGTTATTATTCACTCGAACTCTTGGAGTGCGCCTGGTCAAGTTATTTGTGCGACTTGCGAGGTGGCTCGGTTCTTGCTGATCGCGTGTTGACCAGTCCACTTTACTCCGACTGAAACAGCTGCTTGAATTAGTGGTTATGCTTGTTTCCGAAGTAGGGTATGTTCTGAAGACACTCCAGGAGGTCATCTAGAGTTTTTGGTGACCGTATTTGCACGTGCTTCAAGACTTCAGTGTGTATTCTATGCATTATTAGGGCGACTACAGCCGTACCAGTATTCAAAAGCGCAGCTAGCTTTAAAATACCGCGTTTCTCGAATAAGTATTCCACATGGGAGTTTGTCTTGGACTTAAAATGAAGTGCTGTACTCCATCTGTGTACTGGATTGCTTCAAAATGCAGTAGAAAATTCGTTCTTCCACTGACTCCAAGAGCCATCACTGTCTTTTCGATTCCATATTTCAAACCACTTGAGTGCGACACCTCTCAAATAAACATGCATGTTAGTTATTTTATCCTCAACACAGGGCCACCTGTTTTTTTCAGTGGCATATTCGTAAAACTCAAGCCTAATTTCTTGACTTGAAGACATACCACAGAAAGCATCAGGCTTTACGAATTTAGGCACTGGTTTCTCAGCATTCGGCGAAGTTATAAGGGATGGCATTATTTGGTTCTGTTGCACAATCTGTTCATGTTGCAGCTGAAGAGCTTTCCAAACAACGCTCAGCTCGTCCGTCGAAGATCGTGATCCTGAGTCTCTTCGACGCGCTCGTTCAAGAACTAGGTTGTATAAGATCGCCACACGCAAGTTAAATTTTACAGCACCTTTCCGTCGTAGTTCAGTATTGTCCGCGGCTGCTTTTCCCTCCACGAAGTTCACGAGTTCTTCCGAGCAGAGATCATGAGGTAGGTCCACCGCAGCTTCATCTTGACCTTGGTACTTCGAAACGATGATCTTGTCTGCAGAGGTCTCGTCAACGAAGAACGTCACCTACGTGTTGGCTTCGATGGCCGGCTGCGCCAAAATAATGTAGTGTTTCTACTTAAAAGAACGGAACAGCATTATAGCCTCAGTATGGAACTGGCACCCATCTTAATCTGCTTTATTCGAAACTTCATCTTTCTCTTTCTTGCTCTGGCCCTCATGCTTCTTCTTCTCCTGTCCCAATGCTCATACCGCTTGTGAACAGTGTGTGTGAAGAGTTGTTGTACATGATGAACCACACAGAATGAGACTTTTGCAAGCATTGCTTCAGGTATCCAGGCAAAGGAGGCGATCTCACATAACCAAGGCGGCCCCTCCCCGAATCCCTACGTGACAATTTGCTGGGTCGTCTTTCTAGCATTAACGCATTTGTGCCTAAATAATATTAAATCATCAATTGTTTAAACTTGCACGCCTACAAAAGAGGCCAGCATATTTACTTAGCTAAGTATTGACCGTTTACTTGTCACAAAAAGCACTAATCTGCTAGTAAGTGAATGTAGTAAAATGCTGATTAGTGAAACCTGCTAGTTTGTAAAGTAGTACGGGAATAGTGCTGACTGAGTTTATACATTGAGGAATTTTAGTTAACGGGTGCTTTTGGTGAGATCATCGGTACGCACCGATGATCTCACCAGAGAAGGACTGGCCACTTTGGTGCAGTATCTGGCCACCCCATCCCGTAGGCATTCGTCAATTAACTCACGGCCCTCAGTTCCTACCAGCTGCGGAGTAACTGACCACGGCGGCGGTCAGATCTGCAAAGCAGCAGAGGGTGCTAGGAATCTCTGGATACGGACAGGCCACCATTGGAACTTGAACTTAGCAACATTTAAAGTTAGAACGTTATCTAGTGAGGGAAGTCTAGCTGTATAATTCGAGGAGCTAGAAGGCATTAAATGGGATATAATAGGGCTGAGTGAGGTTACAAGGACAGATGAGGCCTATATTGTGCTACAGAATGGGCACGTTATTTGCTATCGGGGCTTGGCAGACAGAAGAGAACTGGTAGTAGGGCTCCTAATTCACAGAAACATAGCTGGCAACATAGAGGATTACTATAGCATTATTGAAAGGGTGGTAGGCATTGTAATTAAACTGAATAAAAGATACCAATTGAAAGTAGTACAGGCTTACGCGCCTACATCCAGCCATGATGACGCTTCAGTTGAAAGCTTCAATGAAGACGTGGAATCGGCAATGAGTAAGGTGAAAACACAGTATACTATAGTAATGGGCGACTTTAATGCAAAGGTAGGGAAGAAGCAGGCTGGAGACCAGGCAGTAGGAGATTTTGGAATCGGCACTAGAAACGCTAGAGGAGAGCTACTAGTAGAAGTCGCAGAACGCAATAATCTGCGTATTTTAAATACCTTCTACCGAAAACGATAAAACCGCAAGTGGACATGGAGGAGTCCTAATGGCGTAAATAAGAACGAAATAGACTTTATAATGACTGCACACCCAGGAGTCGTGCAGGATGTGGAAGTGGTTGGCAAGGTAAGATGCAGTGACCATAGAATGGTACAGGCTCGAATCCGCCTAGACTTGAAGAAGGAACGACAGAAACTGATACGCAAGAAGCCACTCAATGAGCTAGCACTGAGAGGGAAAGTACAGGAATTCAGAGTGTCACTGCAGAACAGGTACTCTGCTCTTACCGAGGAAACCAACCTTAGCGTAGATACAATGAATGATAATCTGACGAGTATCATCACGGAGTGTGCAATGGAAGTTGGAGGCAGGGTAGCTAGACAGGACACCGGCAAGCTTTCCCAGGAAAGGAAGAACCTAATTAGGAAGCGTCAAATCATGAAAGTGTAAAGTACAACAGACAAAATAGAACTGGCAGAGCTTTCGAAGTCGATTAATAGACGTAAAGTATGCGATGTAAGAAGGTATAACATGGAGAGAATTGAGCACGCTCTGAAAAACGGAGGAAGCGTCAAAGCAGTGAAGAGGAAACTTGGGATAGGCAAAAGGCGGATGTATGCACTAAGGGACAAAGAAGGCAAAATAACTACCAATATGGATAGGATAGTTAAAATAGCGGAGGATTTTTACAGAGATCTGTACAGTAGCCGAGACAACCAAGACCTGAATACTATAAGAACTAGCAGTAACCCAGACGACACCCAACCGGTAACGATAGAAGAAGTCAGAAAAGCTTTGGATAGCATGCACAGAGGCAAAGCTGCTGGTGAGGATCGGGTAACATCAGATCTGCTGAAAGATGGAGGACAGATTGTGTTAGAAAAACTAGCCACTCTATTCACGAGATGTCTCCTGACGGGAAAAGTACCAGAGTCTTGGAAGAACGCTAACATCATCTTAATACATAAGAAAGGAGATGACAAGGACTTGAAGAATTACAGACCGATCAGCTTGCTCTCTGTAGTATACAAGCTATTTACAAAGGTAATTGCTAGCAGAGTAAAGAAAACATTAGAATTCAATCAACCAAAGGAACAAGCAGGATTTAGAACAGGCTACTCAACAATTGACCACATTCATACTATCATGCAGGTAATAGAGAAATGCTCAGAGTATAACCAACCACTATACATAGCCTTCATAGATTACGAGAAGGCGTTTGATTCAGTAGAAATATCAGCCGTCATGCAGACACTGCGGAATCAGGGCGTAGATGAAATATATATAAACATTCTGGAAGAAATCTACAGGGGATCAACTGCTACCATAGTGCTTCATAAAGGAAGCAACAGACTACCAATAAAGAAGGGTGTAAGGCAGGGGGACACAATCTCCCCAATGCTATTCACTGCGTTCTTACAGGACGTTTTCAGAAGCCTAGAATGGGAACAGTTAGGGATAAGAGTTAATGGAGAGTACCTCAGTAACCTGCGCTTCGCCGATGACATTGCATTGCTGAGTAACTCAGGGGACGAATTGCAACTCATGATTACGGAGTTAAACAAGGAGAATAGAAAGGTGGCTCTTAAAATTAATCTGCAGAAAACGAAAGTAATGTACAACAACCTCGGAAAGGAGCAGCGCTTTGCGATAGGTAATAGTGCACTTGAAGTTGTAAAAGACTATGTCTACTTAGGGCAGGTAATAACCGCAGAGCCTAACCACGAGATTGAAGTAACTAGAAGAATAAGATTGGGGTGGAGCACATTCGGCATGCACTCTCAAATTATGACAAGTAGATTGCCACTGTCCCTCAAGAGGAAGGTATATAACAGCTGTATCTTGCCGGTACTTAGCTACGGAACAGAAACCTGGAGACTCACAAAGAGGGTTCAACCTAAATTGAGGACGACGCAGCGAGCAATGGAAAGAAAAATGGTAGGTGTAACCTTAAGAGACAAAAAGAGAGCAGTGTGGTTTAGGGGACAAACGGGAGTTAAGGATATCATAGCTGCAATAAAGAAGAGGAAATGGACATGGGCCGGGCATGTATTACGTAGACAGGATAACCGCTGGTCATTAAGGGTCACCAACTGGATTCCCAGAGAAGGGAAGCGGGGTAGGGGGAGACAGAAGGTTAGGTGGGCATATGAGATTAAGAAGTTTGCGGGTATAAATTGGCAACAGCAAGCACAGGACCGGGTTAACTGGCGGAGTATGGGAGAGGCCTTTGTCCTGCAGTGGACGTAGACAGGCTGATGATGATGATGATGATGATGATGACGATGATGACATTACCACGTCAAGATAATTCACCTACAGAAGTATATATAGGAAAAAACGCGAAGAGCGCAATTGTCCACCTGGATTCATCAGTAGCAAATGATTACATTATGTAACTACCATGGCAAATACGCACCAAAGCTACATAAATTTACGCATGAACTAATCACGGATGAGGACATACACACAAACGCGCATATATAGATTATCAAGACTTAGCCGGCATAATCTGTAGCAGCCGTTCGCAGGCTCTTTATGCTCCTGCTTTGGATTAGCAGAATATATATAGTTTAGCAGCCATATAATTTACAAAATACATGGCGTTTTGTACTCATCATAGTCTTCCCTTCTATATATGTGTCATCACTTAGCACGAAATTTTTATTCTGAAGCAATCAACAGTAGTGCGAATGTTAAATACTTTTCATGAGAGTGTCACGATTACTGCATGATATACGGTGGTGTTTACGATAGACGTGGCATCGTAGGCTGCTAAGCAGTCATCTAGTTGAAAGACCTAGAAAGCATTCCTGGTTGGTAAAGGCAAGAAGTTCGAGCTTTACTACCTGCTGGCTACATTAAAGAGATGCCACGAAGCTAGTAAATTAGGCTGTAAACAAGTCCATTCATGCGTTGCCAACTGTTTACTAGCTTTTCTTTAAGATTGTGCTGAACAAGCAGATACTATACGTAGCGGGAGAAGAGACCCTAAGAGTACGGGTAGTGTGGTTGTATTCTACGAGATTGCACAAAATCACGGCAAATTGCAATTCCCCATAATGAAATCGCAATAAAATGAAGGTGATAATTCCGCAACACTAATTTTTATACACAGGCATAAATCAGGCTCACAATGAAACAACAAATGCAAACCGACACAAAACACCAGCACAATCGGTGAAGCAGTGTGTGTTGCCATTAGTAATAATGAAAATAATGGCTCTCAAAGCATTTAACAACTGTCCAACCCCACCAAAATTAGTCCTGGCTACATACAGGCCTGAAAAAGGCACTGTTTAGTACGTTTAAAAGAAACTGTTTGATAAATAACTTGGAATTGTGCTTTAAGAATAAGGTCCTAGCGTATTCCTACCACGAAGCCTATCTTCCGGCAGTCAGTGGCCCGCCGTGAGTGTGTATTGACAGCAGGATTTACAAACTTAGCCTACTCATGAACACTTGGTTATACACATAGAGTACGAGCGCTCTAATGACACCAACATACACGGACGCCGTCTACAACGGCACCAGCCATGGGTGGCTAATGCTAGAGCTACGGCACATAGCTTCCACAGTCATGTATACTCCCTCGATTCTGTTATAACACCGAAAGTCATCGCAGATGTAAACAACACATAAACAGCAAACAAGTACAATAACGATTCAAAACAGCGCACGGCAGCGGCCACAACAACGCGCGCCACCGAAACGTATAGAGTTTATTCTGTTACCGGCGAGGCGTTTCCCGAACGTACAAAGAACTACCGCATACGTGCTTGCAGCATCGAACTGTATCTCCACCTTAAACTACTGTCTTTTAGGTCAGCAAAAGTCATATTTACACCGCGTTTCTGTACACAGACGTTCAGTTTTCTTAACGTTTCCACCCGCAGAAACACGCTGCGCACTCGAGTGAATAGGTGGTAGCGCTAATCATTCTGATTAGAACGAGAGTGGTCCATAGCATTCTACGTGCATGCTTACCAGTGCAGTATATACAGTCCCTGTCAAGCCGATCACGAGGCTGCACCAGGTTACAGGAAAACCAAACACTGTTGGTGAGAAAGTGTTTCGGACGTTATCAGGGCGGTATAATTGAGAAAAATATTGCCCGTAGCTTCCCTCGGGGGAACACTGAGGAGGATGCGGAGCATATAATTGGTTAACGGGGTGTTAAAGTGCGACTTACTTGGGTCGATGGCTAAATTGGTTAACGTGGTTGTGAAATGGGGTGTTAAATTGCGACTTACTTGGGTCGATGGCTAAATTGGTTAACGTGGTTGTAGGAGGGGGTGTTAAATGAGTGAACACGTACACACGTATGCGAAAGGGCGGCGCTGGTCGAAGGGACGTCGATCATTGTGTTTGTGGATTCGTTGGAATTCATTTCACCGCGACCTTGGACGTCGACGCGCCGTACAAACCAACCGACGAGCGGCAACTGAGCGAGCGAGCGCCGACCTTGAGTATATATACAGCGCGACGGCGCATGCACTGTCAGCTGTTGAATGTTCTCGAAGCGCGACGGCGCATGCGCGTCCACTGGAGAATCAGGAGAATTGTAGAATATTCTCGAAGGGGAGAAGCGCGCGCGGCACAGATGGTGGGTGACGGTGCATGCGCGCGTCAGCTGTCGAATGTTCGAGAAGCGGGAGAAGCGCAACGGCGCATGCGCGCGCGTCAGCTGCCAATGTTCTCGAAGCGTGACGACGCATGCGCGCTACATTATACAGCTAGCGAATGTTCGTGAAGAGGAAAAGCGCATGCGGTGTGTAGAGGAGGAAGGGTGCACAGATGGTGGAGGAGTGAAGCGCGCGCGGTGTGTAAGGAGGAAGGGATGCACAGATGGTGGAAGAAGGAGGAGGAAGCTTGCGGACGGCGCCGCACTACAAGCCTCGAGTATTAGATGCTCCGCATCTAAAAGCATCTAGTAAACCTGTGGAGATGTGACAGAGCCAATGGTGGTGACGGTGGAAAACGCCGGCTGATGTTGGGGAGGCAACACGAGTTAGGTGGAAGGCTTGGTGAGCAAGGTGGATGACGGTGGCGGGATGAAAGCTTGGTAGGTGATGGTGGATTGATTAAAAAGCACATAGCATCATGTGAAATCACTTATTTGTTGTGTTTCATTCTTGAAATCGCAGAAATATATGTTTACGGTCATAAAAAAGCAACGCTGCTCATTACGCTTTCTAGCGCGTTTGTTGATTTATTCCTGTGGTGTCATCAACGCTTCAATTTTTGTGGAGCGTAGCATATGCGGCCGGGAATATGTTTACATTTCGCGCCCGTACCTACATAAGCGCCCGCGATGTGTTTCTTTGTTGGGATGTTTAAAACACCTGAGGTGTCACAGTGAGCAGTGAGAACAAATGTTTTACATCAGCGTGCAGTTGTTCATGAATAAATGACCTTCAGTTCGCAATTGCCCCTTTCAATGTTGGAGCACAACACAGCGGTCACTTGATGTCGCCACGCTAGAAGCGCAACTCTCGCAATTCTTTCACACTCTTTTGCTTGAGCCGTACTTTTAAGCCAACAAAGTGCGTTCGAATATGCATAAACTTTCACTTTCGACATGCGTTGAGACGAGCCCCCGAATTTTACTTTCACCGTTCTGCTCTACCACCATGATTTCCACCAAAGGTTGGTCATACCGACCAAGCCCGTACAAGATTGTCGGCGCTTCTCGGTTTCAGAATACACAATTAGGACGAGTAAAAATGACAATACAGCACAGCTGTGGCAACATGTAACCTAAAATGAGCCTTTTTTATTGTGTACGGTGTGCGCTAAGGAAGTGGCAAGCATCGATGCGACGCGCTTGTAGCACTTTCACCAAAAATGTACGCCTCCACTCACCGCCAGCCGCTGGTCGCACTCGCCGGCACTTCACTGGCTCTTATGCGAGAACTTAGACTCGTCCATTTGTATGCTTACTGAACCATTATATTAGCATAATGTTTCTGGCGCACTGCATTCGTTTTGGTCAAACCGTTATATAGTTGTTCCTAACAAAAGAGCAACAGTGATCCTAGCACAACTGCGCTGTGCGTTGCGCGAAAAACATCACAGTCAATTGTGTGGGCGTATCTATCGAACGAGCTTAGAAGAGTCATAAAGCCTGAACAGATATCGCCATTTGGAAGAAGGGAGAAACTGATAATAAATTTGGCAGTAACCGCCGAATATTTCTCCCTGCTTCTAAGTCCACTGAGTTCTTTTCTTTTTCTTGCGGTAGTAAATTGTAACAAAATACCTAGTGCTGTTGCCATTATCGAAGTGGCGATCTTTAAAGGCAGCAGTTGTTCGTGTTTATCAAATGTGCAAACTTTAGTAGTAGGTGCAGATCCCGTCCATCTCGAGTTAACAGATACAGAACTGAAGTTAAGCAGTGATTTTGTGAGTTGACTACTTCTTTAACACCGAAGCAGCCATCTGTCGGCATGACGCGGTGGTTAGTGTGCTCAGTAGGGATTCCGAAGTTGGCAGGTTCGATTCCGCACTCTTGCATCTTTTTTTTTTACGGGTGCTTTTCACAACGTTTTTTTAATTAGTTTTTTAACAATTTATTATTGGCACCTCACGTTAGTTATGACGCTGATTTGCTGTCTAGCATTGTCGGCTTGAGCTTGCCATCCACCATCCGCTCCACCATACGCCACCATACAACATGTGCCACCAACATTTTCAGCACCATAATCCGCCAAAGTGGTGGATGGTGGAATACACCATTCCTATGGTGGAGGCTATTTCAATAGGGTAGACCTCAAAATAAATACGCAATCCCCAAATTCAGCATTTATACGTGATGGTGGCTCATGTTCGAGAAATCTTGCACACATATCTGGTCGGTGGCGTCTGGTCTGTGGCGTGTGCACCCTTACTGCTCATGGTCGTCCTCTCTCTCTCACCGACGCAGGCAGCGTCAGCTAGCGAGTTTTACGACTGAAAAAAAAAACTCACTGGTCACGCTCCACAACCGTTGAATTGCCACCTAAAATATACAGTCAATGAATATCGACCTCTAAGGTAGTGATTGCGGGAGATTTCTCCTGTGTGTTAGTGAACAACCAGAATTCGCAGCATTCGCATTACCTAAAAGAGGACAGCAAGTACCAGTGTCCGGTCGGAGTCTTGTGTTTAGCCATGCCAATTAACAGCAATTGGCATGCTTTAGCAAGAAACACCGATGCATCACTGCATGCTTTGCCCTTGCCCAGGTTTCTCTCCTACGCAACTTCGCCATGAGTGGCAGTGTCAACGTCGCCACCAGTGAAAGTGTTGCACCCTCTGCTTGGCTTGTAAAAATGGTTCTCTTTAATTGGGAGATTGGATAATATTTAATGTGAATGTTAGAGTCATGCGATGAAGGCTCAATGTACTAACGTTGATGGTGTAATCTGAGGAAATAAATTACATGTGTATTGATATGAAGTCTGGAACTGAAATTGGAACTAAAACTTAGAAAGGCACCAGTGTCTCATAGGCTCTTTATGCTCCTACTATGGGGATAGCTCCGTGGAAACAAAAAAAATGTTGAATATTTGCCCGACGATGGGAAGGTTAGCCATAAAGAAGAGCACAAAAGAAACAAGTGGATATATCATAAAATATAGCAGGAGGCATGTTGACAGCAAAAAAAGGTGTGGTGTGCGGAATTCTTTTCCAATGAGTAATAGATTTGGTCGGTCAAACAGGTCGTTGCTTGAATATGCACCTTCAGGAATATTAGAGTTCACTAAAGCGAACCCCATACTCGCTCGTAGCGATGCACAGCATGCAGCGCTCTTGCAAGCCACTACTTTCTGACACACAAATAATTGTCAACAAGAAGAACCGGGCAACGAAAGAAATAGAAGCGTTCCGAATTAAGTAAGGACGTGACAAGGGCGTTAGCCACCCGCCCGTTCTGCAAACTGGTTATGTATTAGCATTGTTGAACGTAACAAGTTGAACACATTCTTTTCCTCAAATTTATTGGAGAGTGGGTTGGGGGGTGAAAAAGTGTTTTTTTTTTTTCGATTGCATGCAACTGGTTGTGGCAGAGGTCAGTCGTTGTTTCAGGTTGTTCGTGATAATAGCGGTGTTTTGTGGTGGCGTGCATGTGTGTAACTCATATATAAAAGTGTTCGTTTCGAAATAAAACATCTAAGTTGCTAGTAGTAAGTCGCACGAAATAAACTGCTGATATCGGCATTATGTTTCTAAGATAACTCCTAATGGTTATGAAGAAACTAAAAAGTCGTGACGACAGGAGAAATCACAATTGTGGCAGGCTGAGTGGTCGCTCCTGTTCAGAGTATGGCATAAAGAAAGGGACCTCTAAAAAAGAACGTGATACCAGGATGACAAAGAGACCTCTTAGGAGCTGATAAAACCAGGCAAAACCCATAAATTAGTGAACAATCACTGTTGCGGAGTTGCCACTCAACGTTAGGAATAAATCCGGAATCAATCCACATTTTCGCCACCCGGAACGTAATGGCAGCGGAATGGCGACAAAGCTCCGAACAATGGAATAGGAATGAAAATAAACGCATTTTTTACGGAGTGTAATCGGAATGGAATTGCGTCTTTTTTTCAAAATGAAGCACATTTCCGCCTACGTGAATCTTTTAAAATTCAAACATTAGTAAATCAGACCCTTAATTTTAACAATATAGCAGTAATTTAAAAAGGCCTGGATCATTACAAGCATGGTACATATGTAAGCAAAGCGCCTACTGTATTCTGTTTTTATAAATATGGTGTTTCTCTGAATGTTTTCTGTATTTTTCCGGTCATCACGTCTCTATGCCATGGTATTCATTCTGTGGAACTGTACGGTGGCGGCATATGTCTACCTTAATCCGTGTGCTTTCTTCCCCCTCGTTGGTGCCTCAGTCGCATGTTGTCTCCACGTCTTTCACCATTTTTTTTGCTTCTGCCGCCGTTCGCGACTCGGACGCATATTCGAAAAAGCGCTTGTCTAAGTTGTGATGCGTACTGCCTCTGATGCGATGCTTGTTTGCTGCGAACTTTCGTAAAAGGAGTATGCACTTGACGTCATCCATGACAATCGCTAGTGTGGCGGCCACCATTTTGGCAGTCCGCGTGGGCTCAACACGCGCGAAAGACTTTCTGCACATATTGTATCCGAGATCCGCTCAAAAACTTGGATCCCAAGTGACCTCTGGAATACCTACCTCTACAAGCCGAATCACGCGCGTACGAACGGACCTTCAAGATGGCACGGCGATAATGCTGCCCCCTTGTGGATCAAGGCTCAGTGCATACCCCCTACACCAGCTTGCATGCATTCACGCCACATGTCACCACCTTTTTTTTTCTTGCAATACCATTCCTCCTGCCTACACACACAGGGGTGCCTTCTCCCAAAACTCTATCGCAAAGGTCCGGAGGTCAGCCCAGCACATATTTGTACACATGAACTGTCGACTTTGTGAACAGTGTGTGTGAAGAGTTGTTGTACATGATGAACCGTACAGAAAGATATTTTTGAAAGCATTGTTTCATGTAGCCAGGCAAAAGAGGGGATCTCACGTAACCAATGCGGTGCCTCCCCGAATCACTAAGCGACAACTTGCTTGGTCGTCTTTCTAGCATTAACGCATTTGAGCTTAAAGAATATAAATCATCATTCGGCTAAACTTGCATGCCTACAAAAAAGGCCAGCCTATTTACCTAAGTACTGACCGTTTCGTTGCCACAAAAAGCACTAACCTGCTTGTAAGTGAATGTAGTAAAATGCTGAGTACTGAAACCTGATAGTTTGTGAAGTAGTGCTATAATAGTGCTGACTGAGTTTGCACATTGGTGAATGTTTTGTTAACGGGTGCTTTTAAGTGCATATACATTGCCACGTCAATATAATTCACTTACAGAAGTATATATAGGATAAAAATCGAAGTGCAATTGTCCACGTGGATTCATCAGTAGCATCTGATTACTTCATGTAATTACCATGACCAGTACGCATAAAAGCAACACAAAGTTACTGCATGAACTAATCTCGGACGAGGAAATACACACAAACGCGCATATATAGATTATCATGACTTGGCTTGTATCTACTGTAGCAGCCGTTTGCAGGCTCTTTATGCTCCTACTTTGAATTAGCAGAATATATATAGTTTAACAACTCTAAAATTTACAAAATACATGGCGTTTTGTTCTCATCAAAGTCTGCCTTTCTATATATGTGTCCTCACTTACCACGAAACTTTTATTCTGAAGCAATCAACAGTAGTGCGAATGGTAAATACTTTTCTTAAGAGTGGCACGATTACTGCATGGTATACGGTGGTGTTTAGGATAGACCTGGCACGTAAGTTGCTAAGCAGCCATCTATTTAAAAGGACCTAGAAAGCAATCCTGGTTGGTAAAGACGAGAAATTCAAGCTTTACTACCTGCTGGCTACAGCAAAACGATGCCACGAAGGCAGCAAATTAAGCTGGAAATAAGTCAATTCATGCGTTGCCAACTATTTACTAGCTTTTCTTTAAGACTGTGCTGAGCATGCAGATACCATACGTAGCGAGAGAAGTGAGCCTATAAGAATGGGTAGTGTGGTTGTATTCTACGAGATTGCACAAAATCACGGCAAATTGCGATTCCCCAGAATGAAGTCGCAATGAAATGAAGGTGCCTATTCCGCAACACTGATTTATATACACAGGCATAAATCAAGCTCACAACGAAAGAACAAATGCAAACCGGCACAGTAAACCGACACAAGCAGAGAAGCAACGTTTTTTGGCAATACTATTAATAATAATAATAAAGATATGGGCGCTCAGAGCATTTAACAATTGCCACACCCCACCAAAATGTGTCCTGGCTACAGACAGGCCTGAAATGGGCTCTGGTTAGTACGTTTAAAAGAAACTGTTTTATAAATCACTTCAAATTGTGCTTTCAGAATAAGGCCCGAACATATTCCGACCACGAAGCCTATCTTCCGGCAGTCAGTGGCCCGCCGTGAGTGGTTATTGACAGCAGGATTTACAAACGTAGCCTACTCATGAACACTCGGTTAAACAAATAGGGTACAAGCGCTCTAACGACACCAACGTGCACGGACACCATCTACGTTGGCAGCATACATGGATGGCTAATGCAAGAGCTACGGCACATAGCTCCCACGATCACGAATATTCATTCAATTCTGTAATAACACCGAAAGTCATCGCAGATATAAACAAAGCACGTAAACCACACACAAGTACAATAACGATTGAAAACATCGCACGGCGGCTGCCACAACAACGCGCGCCGTAGAAAAGTATAGAGCTTTTTCTGTTACCGACGAGGCGTTTACCGAACGTACAAAGAACTACCGCGTGCGCGCTTGCAGCATCGAACTGTATCTGCACCTTAGGCTACTGTCTTTTAGGTCAGCAAAAGTCATTTTTACATTGCGTTTCTGTACACAGGCGTTCTGTTTTCTTAACGTTTCCATCCCCCAGAAACACGCTGCGCACGCGAGTATCTATTCAAATATTATTACGAGGAAGCCTAAAACAAATCTTAAAACAATATAAATCTCTTTCATCAGTGCAGAGACAATCTGCGATCAGAAACTAATTGCCCTTGATAAGTGATCACGTTACTCATACTATGAGTGATGCAAGCGCTTACCCAACAACGCGCATAGCGCTAATGCCCTGCGATGCCCAATGTATCATATTTTAAATATTTATAATGGTACCTCAGTAAGGCTACAAAAAGCTTCTATAGGTATAACGATAAGTAGCTATTGTAGATTTGACATGTTATAAAGAAGCTACAGTGATATATATATCATGTGATTGTAATGAACTATTTTATTTATTACAAATTAGGTTAGGCCTAAAAAATTTTTATTTATATTTTTTTTATGTGAGCTGTACGGGAAAAACAAAAACTGTCAGCGTTTTCTCACAATTTTTCTTAAGGCACTGTTACTGGGCATTGCATGGTTAACTCGTTAAGTGACAGATTTGTTGGCTAAGCGAATGGGTGGCAGCGCATATCTTTCTGATTAAAACGAGTGTTGTCTATAGCATTCTACGCGCATGCTTACCAGTGCAGTATATACAGTCCTTGTCAAGCCGATGACGAGGCTGCACCAGGTTACAGGAAAACCAAACACTGTTGGTGAGAAAGTTGTTTAGAACGTTATCAGGGCGGTATAATTGAGAAAAACATCAGGTAAACCTGTGGAGATGTGACATACCGAAAACAATAGGTGGCTCAGACAACCTGCAGTTAAATGCAGAATGGAGTGGGAATTATCAGTTTTATATTCTTCACCGTTTCAACGTATCTAAGAAACTGCTCTGATAAATGTGAAAGCGTAAATCATTTTTCCCCTTAATGGATAGATTTTCCCAAATATTTATCTCTTATTGCCACAGAAATGGTCTACAGCTTCAAGTATTCAGAATTTTTGCCGTGCTGAGCAAAGCTACTGCGGAAGGTTGAAAATTTAACAAATGTCCGAAGATTTATAAAGCTATTATGACTTTTTAAAAGTGTTTTTTAATGCAAAGACTCACAAGAGCAATATGCCTTTTAGGGTAATTGTTTCAAAATGTGATACATGGCAAAAATCGATTGCTACTTTTTTGCAAGAACAGTTGAACCGGCTTGACGTTAACGATCCTTTCATAGTAAAAAGTTCTGATAAAGTCATAGATTATGTGAAAACTTGTGTCGATGAGCATGTTTATGGCTTTTCAGTCGACGTGACTGATTTCTATTATTTTATTCCCCATGATCAGTTGCTTCCTGCGGTTGAAGAGTGCATAGATTTGTTTGGCTCTGTTAGATTTCAAACCGAGTGTTGTGTTCCTGTTAGTCGGTTTTTAGAACATTTATCATTTTACCTCAAGACGACCAACATTTCATGAGATGTCAAGCCTTTTATTCAAAATGACGTAATCTGTATAGGGTCTTGCATTGCGCCCATTTTAAGCGACATATTTTTAAGTAGAATTCACAGATCGATTTACGTACATCTTGATATTTTGAAAATAAAAAAAGTGTTCCGGAATGTCAATGACTATCTTGTTTTATTAACTAACGACACGGTAGCGGACGAGGCAGGTTTAGCAAAAATAATTTCACATTTTTCTGAGTGTTTTAAACTTTTGACTCTCACACAAGAACTGCCTGAGAGCAATGCCTTAAAATTACTCGATGTCCTCTTCACCTTTCACCCTAACCGAATATGTTGGGCGTACCAACCACGTATGAACAAACCGGTTCTTCCTTACCAACCAGCTCACTCCAAACTAGTGAAAAGAGGCATCATCAGTCATTGTTTCCGTCATGCTTTAAGCAAATCTTATGAGCACGAAATCGCCAATAGTTTTCATAATCAGTCAGACCAATTGTTGAAAGCAGGTTATTTTATGCACGTCCAAACTTCAGTTGCAGAAGGCTTGCTTCGTACGCTACGCAACCCAGAATGTACAGCGAGTCATGATGCCGAGAAACCGAAGCACCTAGTCGTCATATCATACTTTCACAAGATATCGCACAACCTAAAGAAATTAGCTAAGCGCTTTGAAGTTATGGTTGTCTTTTCGGCTCCCAAGAAGTTGGTCAGCCTTTGTGGCCTTCATGACCGGGACGGAAAACCCAAAGGTTGTAGTAAAAAGCATCGAACTGTTTTCGTTCCCTGCATCATGTGCGTTGTTTATCGCATCCCGCTTTCTTGTGGTAAAGAATATATTGGACAGACGGGCCGTTGCCTTAATGATCGATTAAGAGAACATTGTAATAATGTGAAAAACGGCCAGGGGAGTTGGTTGGCCATACATTGTAAATTCTGCAGCTGCGCGCCGATATTCAATGCATGCACAGTTATCAAGAGAATGTTTGATAAGCTTACTAGAGAGATTATTCAGGCTGAGGCTATCGTTTCACTGGGGTCTAAGTGCGTCAGCACTCCCTCTCTTATGCTCAGTGATAAAGAATTGTATTTTCCAAGAAATTAATTTTTTGTGCGCATCATTCATGTCATTTAATGTTTTTTGGTGATATAGGCGAGCGTGCGGTAGTAATAAACATTATGTTGGAAGTTAGCGCCTGTGCCATGTGTCCTCTTCTTGTGTCCCCGTTTCTTAGCGCTATTTTCAGTCGTCACAATGCACCAACAAGCCCAAATTTCGACAGTCTTCGCTAACTTCATTTCACACTAAAGCAAGCGTCAACTTCTCCTTTCTCAAGCCATCGGAAGCTACGTGGGTGCAGAGCTTTCTCTAAGGAACTCTCATGAGCATTAAGTGACCCCGCAATAAGTGCGAAAATATAGAGGTCATACACACAGAGACGTTGTCTGACCATTGCGCATCCCAGTCATATACGTTACTCGTTATTGTCAAACAGGCGCATGGACTCAGTGTGTTGGTTTTACGTTTTTTCTCTTTTGAAAGTTTTCATTGATGACTGTCAGGTGTTAGCGCCAATCCTGCACCTTTTTTAATTTGTAGATTCAGCTGTTTTTCAGCGTTCATGAATCCGACACCTGTGTGGCTTCCTAATTCTTAGAGAAGTTTGTATTTTCGTTACAAAGAAAAATAATGCTCAGATATATTAGGCCATTCATAAAAGCAGCGTGAACATCAACTGACCTCTTTGTAAGAGGTAGAATATTATCACGGGGTCGTGACGTCGACGTAAGAAGCAGACTGTAGTTTGTATATCTAACTGTATATTCAGCCAAATTTTTGACAAGAGAATGAACAGTCACATTACACTGACACGCACGGGCACTGACACCGGATAACTGAGCATCGGCCATCGGTAAACTGATGTTCGCCGAAGCGCTTGGGCGTTTATACACGTCTCGTCGAATATTTTAGCCCATCGCTAGCGGCCATGTAGGCACCAGAATAAACTGTAGTGTTCGCGAAGATAGCGTAGTCCCCACAAAATGATCCTATATAGTCTCAAAGCTTCTCTAACAGTGCAGGAGCGGTTTGCGCTAAGAATTATGTACAGGGTAAGAGGGCGATTACAAAACTTGAAGAGGGAACGCGGCAATATTTACTGGTTTCGCAGAAATAACAAGAATCTTAAAAAAGGAGGCCTAAGCACATGATAACAAACAGCTATCACCCACTGCACTCAATAAATGAACCAGAGCCTCTACAAGACTACGATAGTTATAGCGCGAGAATAAAACGACGACACAGAGACAAGAAGGTGTCGTCGTTTTGTTCTCGCGCTATAACTATCGTCATGCCATACCAACTAGCCCAAGCTGCCACACTTCTAAGCTACAAGACTGGCTTAACTTCCGACTTTCATGTCACCTTGGAGGTTGTCAAACTTCTCCTCACTGGCTCAGCAACGCAAACAAACTAGCTGCATTAGAAAAGGTAAAGGGCACAGGGGCTGCGCACGTATATCAGTATGAAGGGTCCCAATATAGCGTCCAGGAGAGCCAGGTAGAATTATGTTCTATATCGGGTTGACGGCACACGATAAGAGGGTGCTGTGAGCTTTACTTTATAGCTTGTAATTTGCTACAATCACACTACCTGCTAGAATCGTGAGGCTCTACCTTGGAGGAGGTCAGAAGCATTAGTGAGGAGGCCCTCCTCGTCTTGCTAGATGTCAATAGCGCTATTGACAGCCTACCTCATACAGCCATAGTGAGTACTTTAGACACACACGGCATTGTGGCCTGTCTTCGTAGCTTCATCAGTGTCTTTTTAACTATACGAGCCCTCCGGGTTGGATTTTGACGCGCGCTAAGCAATCCAAGGCCAGTGACTGCTGACGTTCCAGAGGGATCTGACTTGAGGCCCTTTTTGTTCAACCTGGTGCTAGTCGGGCTGCGGGCTGCAATACTCCTTGACGAGCGCTCTCACACGCAGTGCTACTTGTATGCAGAAGACGTGGCACTGTGGGTTAAGGGGCCTAGAAAGAACCTGACGATTGTCAGATGCTCCTTGCGACGCTGCTTGGATGTTGTGCCTCTTTTTTGAAGGATCGGAGTGAAAGTTTCGCCCTGAAGATGGAGCCGCCGCTGCTTCATCTCAGAGCCACTGCGCGGAAGGTCATCTGAAGGCTTGTGTTATGTGACCAGCCGATTTCGTGGGGCAAGGCAGTAACGTATCTCGGGCTACGGATCTACCACCACTTTACCTGGATACTAGGCACCAAACTCACCGCCTTCAGGGCCACCAGGTTTGAGACTGTTGTAAGCAAGCTGATCAGCAGGAGCCAAGAATGAACCTTCCGGCTGGCCCTTAAGCCTTACAAGGGGACTGTCACGGCTGCGCAAACTTACGCACTGCCACTGGCGCAACTGGCACTTCACCACTAGGGGCAACTGGAACGGCAATACCATATGGTGATTCGGCGCTTCAGGGGACTGAAGCGCCGACCAGTCACCCTTGCTTGCCACTCACCCTTGGTTGCCAGTAACCCTTGGTTGCAGCACTGGCTGGGGCCCAGACCTGGCCTTCGCCACACTTCATGCTGCGACAGGTGCAGCATCATGTAAATATCCTTCTCACGGCTTCGGAACGCTGCCCATCTTCAGAGATTACGGAGCCGACCAGAGTCATTCATTCCACAGATATTCAGTATCTATAAAGAGCTGGTGCATGAAGTTCTACCCCCTCCACCACATAAGCAGCCTACAGGCGGGCAAGCTCCACCAGGCAGCCATGCAATCAATTCATGACAGGCGGCTGGCGCACATCTTGGTGTTAACGGACAGGCCTGCTCGAGACTGCCCCCGCTCGGTCATGGCTACCTGCGTCATACCATCGACCAGGACATCCATCTGATGACGAATTCTCTTTCACGCCAGCTGCATTGCAGCTGAATTGACCGGCCTTCACTTGGCAGCCGGCTACCTTGCTGCCACGTCACTCCAGCTGCCGGTGCTGATTCTGTGCGACTCCGTACTAGTTCTACAAGCGCTGATCCAACCAGACCAAGCAAGCATCACGGTAGCGACGCTGCAAGCGCATAACGGACTGCCATGGGACATAGAGCTGTACACCTGTCCCTTTACTGGCTTCCCTTCTAAGTTGAGATAGCATGCAACGAGGCGGCTAGTACCGATGCTAAGGTGGCAGACCAGTAAGTCACACCAGTCACCAAATCGGTAGCCCCAGTGGCATTAGTTTGGGCACGAACTGCGGATGCTCATACCAACAGCCCACCCTCACACGCGGGTAGCAAGTGGTAAACCTCCTCCATCCCTTCTGGAAACTAGCCTGAACAGGTGGGAGCGGCGATTGTTGGTTGCCCTGCGCACCGGCAGCGCCTGGCCTTTGGCACGCCTGTATTCCGCGGGTCAGTTTTAATCACCTGCGTGCCGAAGGTGCGGTGAAGACGACACGCTCCAGCATTGGCTTCTGCCTGGACCTGGCCACATGACGTTGTGTACTGGTGGGTCACTATCGCTTGCTCGTTCTGCCTGCGGCAACGTGGAAGACTTGGTTTTTCACGCGCTTGAACACGCAAGCCCTCTGAGATTTACTCGAGTTCTGGGTGTCTGTGGACCTCACCGCCTTATGGACCAACGCTTTCGCTTCGTGCTACTGACGGTGCTGACAAGACTCTCTCTTGTAATTACCTTTCGCTTCTTTTCTTCCTCTCCTCTCTCTATCAACTTCACTTCACCTCCCCCTTGTCTAAAGGTGCTGAGCCATGCACCCACGACGGGAGGCAAAAATAGCGTCATTTTTATCTATTTGTATTTCCTTCACCACTCTCTCGTATCAGTGAAGCCTTATTGTTCCTATTGATGTGTAGGGAGTGTCGCATAAGAGAAGGACAACTTTGCTCCGGGGAAAGGTGACGCGCTTCGTATTTCTGCTCCATGCACTTTCAGAACTAGGTTAAATCACGTGCTACACACTAAAATTTTTACTAGTGATTTTTCTTTTGCATGTAACTATAATAAATTCATATAAATACCTGTTGATACAGCCAGGGACGCCGTGTAAATGCACAAAGCACCCAAACTTTGCTGAAAGAAAAAAACAAATAATTTTCTTGAATAACATAATAACACAACTGTCATCTACCTTCCTCGTAAACGGTTTTATTAAACAAAAAATAATAATGGGACTGCAGTAGACAACAGCCATTCTTAAATATGCTCTAATTACTCCCATCTCGCCACACCAACAGATGCATAATGCATTTATAAGAATCTGGCTATATATAAATAAAGAAACAAATACATAAATTATATATATATATATATATATATATATATATATATATATATATATATATATATATCGAATTCTGTCCACGGCAAGTTATCTTTTCACCAACTTTTCTTTCTTCTCATTTACATTACAATTGGCCTAATAAATTTTCCTATACCTTCCTTGGCATTATTGTCTGTTAGACCTCATTATACTGTGTAAAACACAAAAAACGAGCCCTTAAGTATACACTTTTTTCCCTCATTCATTAACGAGGGTTTCGTACCGGCAGACTTGGTGCCTCTAGGTTGTATACGGGGGACTATTGGTCAGCTACCAGTTGGTAATAAGTTCACGGGCTACGTGACGCTCAACAGGCTCATAAAGAGTTTACCACACTCGCCGCCATGGCTACTAGTGGCGCTGACTGAAACTCCCACGTTTAAATTGACATATATACCCAATAAAGTGGCTGGGGGGATAGCTGTCGTGGTAGCTCAGTGGTAGAGCATCGAACGCGTTATTCGAAGGTGGCAGGTTCAGATCCTGCCCACGGCAAGTTATCTTTTCACGTACTTTTATTTCTTCTCATTTACATTACAATAGGCCTGATAACTTGCCCTATACCTTCCTTGGAATTATTGTCTGTTAGATCTCGTTATTATTGTGTAAAACACGAAAAAGGAGCCCTTAAGTATACACTTGTTTCCCTTTAATATATATATGTATATATATATATATATATATATATACACATATATATATATTTATATATTTGACAGGGAGCACAACAATAACGCAACGTGGGCAGGTAGTGCCTGACTATTACTCCTAAATGAAGTGATAGTTTTTAGTCGTCTAACAATGACCAGCATAAATGCTTTCCGCGAAAAGGAAGTACAAAGCGCAAGTTGCAACTGCAATGGAACTGCCGAACCGCATCCTGTGGTACTGTAGAAGGAAATATAATCCATAATCATTAAAAGCACGGCGTGATCGTGAATAATATACGAATGCGCAATGCCAACACCCTGGCTAGAAAATGATTCTTCACGACAGATTACGTGCCTTTAGGATAACATCTACTTTTTAAATTCTACATCTTGCGGTGAAGCGACTAAGGCCCGATGTCACGAAGCAATACTATATGTTCACAAGTAATTTTTCAGAGCTTGAGCAATGACTCTTAGAAAGTTAGAGACAAGCAGTCACCCAAATTAGATGTTTATGTGAAAGGTGAGTCTATAAAGAGATTTAGAAATCAATTGTGAGAATCATAATTTTATCATTTCTTGGGTTGATAAGATTAGGGAGTGTTCTGTGGCTCTCAGAGACAGCACAAAGGAAACTAATGGGCCGTGAAAAGTTGTTCGCCACGCAGCTTTTTCAGATGAAGTACAGGCAGTCCAGATGACCTACAATAGGGCGGACATGTTATACCTCACTTTCGCAATGTGGGAAGCGTCTGCATCAACATTGCAGTCAATATTCAAGAGCGAAATAATGTTGATGAAATCATACCATCTCTAGGCTGGCTACAAGACCATATTTATGCACGTGAAATAAGTGATTGTGATTTGAGTGCACCTATAAAGATGTGATGGCGTGCTATGGGTGCAATTTTTATTTGAACTTTTCAACAACGATGACGAGTATTGTGTTTGGAGTCTGTTGGTAGAACTAAGCTAGTCATGCGGGCCCAAATGTATTTGCCTCAAAGGAGGCTAAAGCTATTATTATTTCCTTCCCAGCAGCCGACTGCCTCATCGTTCCGCACAAGCCTATTTCAAGCATGGTCAGGATTGTTTGAAATATGATCAGATGGTAGAGATGAAAGTGGTGCTTTTGTACTTACTGAACGCTCAATTCGCACTTCGCTGTTCGAGGTCGATCATTTCCATATTTTTACAAAGCTAACAAATATTATTGATTAACGAAACGTATGTGCTTTCATGAGAGGTATCTCTGTAATTATGAATGCATGGTTTTTACACTGAAAGATCTAAATGGCAGACTTAGCACTGAAAATTGGCATAGTTATGCTTGGATGTTTCGTATGTTGAGTTAATTTGTATATGTCGTGATGCATTGTATTACTTATTTTACCTAGTAAAGAATTCGAATGCAGAGTACACGTGATAGCCATCACACAATAAAACGTTAGATATCTATATACAGTGGCATTGATATATTAAAAGGTGCTTAAGCTTATCTTAAGCTTCAGTCGCGAAAGCGGTTTCTAGTACACACATCTATGCTTTATAAATAGCATCATTGTAGAACACACACCGCGCGTAAATGCTAGCCTCATTTTACCTTTGGTATAATGAGACCGAAGGAGTGGTCTTACAGCTTTAGATACGTAGACTTGGCAGGTAAAGAATAACCAATGTATTGACATCTTTCATATTTGAGTTTTTTGGCGTGAATGGCTGAATACGAAACACTGACTTTTTAAACTGGAAAAGCGCAGGCCCGAAGAGGAGGTCAACGGGTGGTCTAGAACGCTGTTCTCAGTTACACGGCCCACTGTTTCACAAGAAATAAAATGTTTGAGACTTTGTCAAATGGCACTCGTGTTATTTACTTGCTCATTGCGAATACTAATAATCGGCTCTGGCAACCTGCACAGAAGGCGCAGGTCCCGCCACGATGATCTAGTGGCTAAGCTACTCGGCTGCTCACCCGCAGGTCACGGCATCAAATCCCGGCTGCGGTGGTTGCATTTTTGATGGAGGCTAAAATGCTGTATGCTCATGTGCTCAGATTTAGGTGCACGTTAAACAACCTAAGGTGGTCAAAATTTCCGTAACCCTCCACTACGAGTTTCTTATAATCATATGATCAATTTGGCATATTAACCCACGTATATAAACCAAGCGTCACGGATGAGACAGGTCTCAAGCATTTTTTTGTGTTTGTGTGAGGCTCTCTATGTGGTCCCCACAAGTTCAAACGTCTATTGAACAAACTCTAAAAAACACAACTTCGGCGCCGAGATTCGATTCATTCTGGATATAAGTGTCTGTATGCTTGCCAATTCACGGTGCCAGAGCCCCTTCAGAATTCACCGTGCATTAGATATGGGAAATGTCTTCTTTCAAGTGGAAGCGTTGAGTGGTGTTTTATTCAACGCCTAACTCCACCACCACCCCCCCACACCTGTTTCAAGCTTCTTTACTGTTCTGGCGCTAAAGCGTCTGCACTTCACGACAGAGGCCTGCTAGCTGAAGTGAGCTTTGACTCTTAGTGGAGAACGTATTGAACGTTGTGGCAGTAAGGCCAGCTTTATAGTCCTTCGTGTTAGCTGAGGCACACAAAAAACATGTTTTGTGAGAAATTCACCAGGAAAAAACTGCAAAATACTGCAACGAAGCTTGTGTAACGTAATGTGTTATCTTGTACAGAGAGGGCTTATGAGACATGATTAGGCCTGTTCGAGTGGTTTGCCACGATTATTCGCAATAATTGCTTTGAATTTCTTCGAGTACCCCAATAACTTCAACGAAAATACTTCGCGGTGCACAGTTGGTGAACTAGTACGCTTAGAAGAAAAAGTCGTTATTACACAGTGTGAACGAAAAGGGGAACCACACGGAGAGAGAGATCACGCTTACCTCAAAGACAGATGTGATCTTCAGCTTGTAAAACACCGGCACTATGATGATCGTTATGAAAGGCATAGTAACCAGCATGGGCAGCATACCCCACATCATATGTATACCATACGCGTAGTAATGAGCCGTGAATCCCACAATGCCGAGGGCCGACATCATCGATGCCAGCACTGAAACGGCTAAGGGAAACATGGCCAGCGTTCGGTTTCCGAGAAACACTTCGTCTGTGTCGTCCTGATGTCCAGCTCGCTTGCAGAAGGAGAAGTACAGGCCCAGAAGGATGTTGCCTCCCACTATGATAGTGAAGATCAAGTACTCTATAGGGTGCACCATAATGGTCCTCGGCTGTTATCTCTGGTGTGGAGGAAAACGGTGGCTGTTCAACACCTTCTGTCGTAGCCAAAGTTTTAGTAAACAGTGAAATTTGTGTAACTTTGTCTAGAATTATTTCTACTGCTAGGATACATGTTGAAAATGTTATGAACAATGAGCGTTAGTAGAGTTAACCTTTCGACAATGGAGCTTTTCGACTGGCCTACTTGTGCAACTGTTTGCTCCAACGACACCCTGTTTTCAAGAAGTTTTCAGTTTCATGCGTTCAACTACCCCTAAACTGAACTTATGGTATTACTATGCTTACAATCATCATGTAGTAGCCGTAAATGCGACTAATATTAAAGAACGATTTTCATTTGCTTTCCAAAGAACCTCTCTTGTCGAACATAAGGCGAGGAAAATAGTTGCCTTTTAAAACCTAAATTTTGATAAATTTTCGGGTAAGCAACCTTTTAAATCTGGTTTATGCAGCTCGAAGTTGTTGTTATGGAATATATAGAGCTACGTTATAGTGAAAAACTCAGGCATAAAATCACGCTCATCTCTTAGAATAAAATGAATTGCAAACGTGGTCCTCCAATCAACACAAGTGAAGTAGTGGTGATTAGAAATATCAAATTGCGCACACACCTTTTGCCGGCACATGCAGTGATTCAGTTCCAATCGAAGTGAACACAGGAAAGAACAACGTGTCTGGGCTCTTCATGCACACTGAGAGGTAATCATCCTTGTTTCTTCTGTCGCAGTCGGTCCCGCTAGCAGCTGTGTCGTTTTTCTCTTTAGTCAGCTATCGCCACTCTTACAGCTTTGGCTATGTAGCCTGTACAAACAATCTGGCTTTCTGTATTGTAAAGGCTGTTAAAAGGCATGGTATTTTTGGTGGTCGTAGCTTATGTCTCTATGGTGCTATTTATCAGACGTTCTAAAGAAAAATTGGACACGTAAAGTCTTTTTCAGCCACCAGGTCTTATTACTGCTCCAATTGGAGCTACTCAACGTAGCTAAGTAAAAGTACATTTCACGATAAGGGCTGGAACTGCATGCTCCAAGAGTTGGGAGGTAAATTGTTATAGTTTCTAAGGCTAGTGAGAATAATATCCTAATATGTGAACGACATTGTTTGCCTGTAAGCTAGTATAAATCCAGTAGAATGTTCGTATAGACAGAACTGGCAATGTTACAATGTGGGCTTAGAGAGGAATGAATTTCACGTTTGCAACAACATCATGAAGGAAACTGAACAAAAAACAGATGTTCGCCGAACAAAATAGCTTTTCACGACCCGAGTGAGGAGAACGGAAATGACGGTACAGATGGTGATTTGCTGAGTATGTTCTTTTTGCAATGTTGTTGAGTGCACATGTCAGATGACATATCTGCTAAGCAGCGAGATATACTAGCTGTTTATATGCATTTGCAGGAAACAATGTGCACCTGCACTAAATGAAAAAAAGAACAGACTCAAAAAATGAGCCATTACTGGGGAAAGCACAGTGTTCAGAATAATAACGTTCATTTAACGAACATTCATCTGTCACACCAATGATTTATCGCGCATTTCAGCAGTTCTATTTCAGCTTTCGTGCGGAAATAGATCTGATAAAACGTCTACTTTTTAGTTACATAGAAAAAGGGTGATTTGAAGAACTCTCAAGTTATACTGAACACTACAGAAAAAAACGAACATTCTCACTGCATACAAGACGAGATCAAAACTAGCTTCACGCTACCTTCTCAGAAAACATTTACTTGCTTCAGCCATGATCCAGAGCACGTTTAACGCACGAAGTCTCCCTTTGGTTTTTGGGGAAAACAGAATACGAGTGCAGCAAGTTACGTCTCCTTTTCTGAGTCATGGGGTAACAGCTGTCAATACCTCAAATATTTAAGTTTAAAGTTGCGCATTTTGTAAAGGGCTTTCGCGCCTGTATTCTACTAAGAGGCACTTACTACGCAGGGAAGATGTCACGGGAGAGGAACAAAACAACCAGAGCTGGTTGAACCTAAGCATTGCTCTCAAGAGAGAGAGAGAGAAATGACATTTATTTATATATCCAGCGTGTGGGAAGTCTCCGGCCTCACAGGGCGCGGATTTTTCCTATCTTAAAATTACGGCTATTGCAGTCCGATAATCTCAAAGCCTAGACCTCGAGGATGTTCTGCTCCGACTAGGCGACAGTTACTCGGGTACCTCCACGCCCGTTAGGTGGGTCATCTGCTCCTTTTTTCCGCTGCTTCGCCAAAGCCCCCTGAAGCCACTGGATGGCCCTTTGCTCTCAAAGCCTTGATTATAATGTTAGGTGAAAATAGTCATGCGATGGAAGGAATGCGCCTTTCCAAGATGGCGCAGTAGCAACCGTCTCTAACTCATAATGTTGAAGTATCTATTACTATCATCATGACCGTTATGCATGATTTTAATAATCTCAGGAACAATTCTTCTATTCTTTTCGGCACACTGATTTAGCATTTTAGGGTTTTTGTTTCGACTTCATTTGCTTCCTAATTGTAGCCAAGTAATCGCTCCAACGACATGAGGTGTTGGAGCGTGACCACACTCGGCGAGACATCTTGTTCTTTGTTTGTAGGTTTTTTTCTGCATTGCATTGTGAAGTTGTCAACACGCGTATTTTTTGCTTCTGGTAACCAACCTACGAGTAGAAAATGAACGTCATGTAGCCGTGTCTTATCCCATGTCTCTAAAAAAACTGCCTCCGAACCCTTGTAGCCTATACACGTGGATAATAGGACGTGAATATGTGCTGCGTATGGTCATGCAATCCCTAATATCGAAATTTTTCAAAGAGTGCATAGCGAGAGGTAGAACAACGTCAAGGATCTCGCCCCTTTATTTTGCTCTACAAAACGGAGTGCCAGCCCCTGCCAAGTTTTCAACCACTTGGCGCGGTTTGTTATCACTAGCACGTGCCTTAAACTGTCAGCAGGAGGGAGAGGCACGGTGCTATAGCTCGCAAGTGGTGATGCTGATGAATGTCAATGAAGATGACGCTCAAATTACTAAACTCTCGTGGTGTCATGCATATAAAGATTCTGCGTAGACCACAAGTAAGACTGGCAATCACGCGATTGCGGTGGCAAACACTGGTTTCACCGGCGCGATTTTGCAAGCGAATTGAATTTTACAGCGCTATACTGCGTGTTTGAGACATGACTCAATCTTATACTTTTTGGAAACCTCAAGAACAACCACAAGCGGAAATGCCGGAGGTGTGTAGTGCATCCTCGCTTTCATGCTGCCTAAGTTAATGGCATGTGTGATCTTAGCATACGAAACGGTTTTTATAACGATCAAGGCAAGAACGCTTACACAGGCATTCTGTCGAAGTTCCTCTGGACCTTATTGACAGCCGATTCAGTCTTTCTCCTAAATTTTTTTTAGATCTTATTGATGCTCAGTAGCCAATGCAGTGATTGTGTTTTATTATTCAATTTAGCTGCATGTTTTGCGAAAAAATATTTATTGTTTGTGATTTTTGTTCGCAGATTACATTTGTTCAGTAGTAAGAGCACTAAATATGCTCGCGTGCGCATCTAGTGGCTAACAAAACCAAGCTGTCGCACTGTTGCATGTTTGAAAAGAGGCACCGTGTTTTCATTTAGGCCAGGATAGCACAGTATATTTGTGACCCGAAGACGTCAAGTGAAGCGAAAGTAAAATCATAATGTCCGCTTAGCAAGGCTATAGTGCTGAGCTGTGAATTTACGTATCCACCTCTACTGAAAAAACGACACAGTTACTACTAGTACAGGCCATCGCGTTCTGCCCCAGAACTTTTTTTGGTGTTTTAATTTGCCTAACACTTGACAAATAACATACAACTCCATTCAAGTTCTATAAGTTGAATGCAAACATTCGACAGAAGTCTGTCTGATTTGGTGTGAAAACTGAGAGATTATTTAAACTTTTTCAGCTGTGTCTTAACAAACCCAGACACACCTCAACAAGCTACTTGAGGAAATTTTCAAGATTACTCAGTTCTGAGCACATTTTACCTGCGACTAATCTGTCATAACAGACCCGCACCGAGTTTTTATGGACTATGAAAAACTCACAAGCCTGACGTCCCCTTCCGACCGATTGTAGACTTCACTTCCTCTTCATGCCGAGCCCTTTCTAACTTTCTACACCGAATCTTCTCTCCCCTAACCCGAAAGACACCAACTCATGTTCGTGACTCCTGCCACTTTGTGCAGCTAGCATCAGATGTGACTATCCACGATGATGACAGCCTTGTCTTGTTTGACTTCATTTCATTGTTGACCAATGTGTCAGTGTCTTTAGCTGAGTCATGTGCCCGTGCTGCGCTTGAGGGTGAAGCAAGCCTGAGTGAAAGGACTCCTTTGGCGGATGACGAGCAATGCCGTCTACTGGTATTCTGCCTGCTCAGAACGTACTTCTCCTACCAAAGAACTATTCTCGGGTCTAACAATAGAGCCACGATGGGAGCTTTCATCTACGTCACGATGGCGAACCTGACAATGGAGCACATAGAATAGAAAGCACTCAGCCCCTTCTCGCCGTAACCCAAGCTTTTTCTTCGTTATACGAACAATTGCTCTTGCGTCATGAAGACGTCTGAAATAGAAAACTTCAGACAGCATCTAAATTCTGTGCACCCAGTCATACAATTCACGGCAGAGTGGAAAAGCCACCACTGCATGCCCTTTCTCGACGTCCGGGCTGAAAGAAAGCGCAATGGCCTGGAGTTCTTCGTTCACACGAAGACGACGCACACCAGCCGCTACCTTCAATATGATTCGTCCTATCCCGCCTGCCACAAGGCTTCGATAGTGACCACGCTACTCCTGAAAGCAAAGAACTTATGCTTCAATGACACGGAGTGAAATAAAAAAGAGGTCCGCGTAATTTTGGACCTCAGAAAAAACGGATACCAAGAAAACATCATCCGAGCTGCCACCCGCCGCGCAGCACAAGAGAGAATACGAAAACCCTAATCAACAATAATTGGAAGCCTTCCGAAATGCGTACTGGTCCCATACGTCCAGGAAACTAGCGAGATGTTGGCGCGGATCTTCAAGAAAGAAGGGGTTCGCATCGCGCACGTGCCTTCGTGTACGCTGGGCTGCCTCCTGCCCCGCCAGAAAGACCGGCCAACAATGCAGAGGACCCCCGATGTCGTTAACAAAATCCTGGGTGCCGAGTGCCCTTTCTTTGTATAACGGCGAGACAAAAAAAATTGGCCCAAATCTGCATGTTACACGGCAAATGTCGTCGATAGACGATAGTCTCGCTTCTGAAGAGAGCGAACAAAACGTTTATTTGACGTTCTGCGCAAGGAAAGCGGTGAATGGTATTCTGGAGGTGCTGCGTTAGAGTTCTTCGAGCATGTAGCGGAGGCAAAAGAGCGCATCGAAGCACGTTAGACACGAGCGTCATCTGGCAAATATCTTCGAAAACGAAGGCGTGTGCGCCCGCGGAGAAAGATGCGCGCCTATCTCGGAGGTGATAAGATGTAGATCGCATTGCGATGGGCAGGTGAAACTACTGTGTCGTTGGACACACTTACCTTTTGAGCATCACGTTGTACTGTCAGCGCAGCGCGATAAATGGTGCAGTCCTTACAGTTACCTGTGTGCCTCTTCAGGTATAAAAGGCAGACACATAAAACAGCGACGTGTTGTTATGGCACCTCAGATATGCACAATAATTGCTTATTAGTTCACAATCGCATAACTATGAACACACAACCTTGAGCAATATTTGCGGGAGCGGCGAATGGGGTTGGCCGTTTGGTGCCGTTTAAGGTATCGTTAAAGGCAGACAAACAGACCGATGTACAGACAGACAGACCAAAACTTTTTTTTCGAAGGTCCCCAAGAAAGACTATTGTCTTTAAGAGCTTACCGGAGTTGCCCAAGCAACACGCCAACGACGTGCGGAAGCTGTACAAAGAGCGCAGAGCAGTCGCCGAGCATGCTGCGACGCTGGACCACCGCACAAACTTTGACGAAACGACCATCCTTGAAAGCGAGACGAACTAGAGAAGAAGGTTACGACTCGAGTCGTAGTACATACAGCTGACAGCCGAAAACAACCGCTCCCTCGGAGCCCTTCTCTCTGTATATACTGCGCTCCACAGCAAAATGAAAGAGAGAGGTAGAAAGAGAGAGGGAGTGAGAGTGGTCAATATCAGCCCCGTGAGTGTTTTGAAGACACCGCTGCTACGTAGTTCTGAAGTTATCCTCAAAAAGTAACTAAGTCGGTTCCGAAACATCGGGTTTCTTCAAAAACTTTTCGTTGGAATTTGAATCATCTCCCCAAGTTTTATATGTTTATTTTCGTAAAAAAGTCAGCTCTGCGCGGAAGACGCCGTACTGTCACAGTGAAAGCTAGGACAGTGGTTCTCAGAGCCTTTTTTGAACGCTCATTGAGTAACTACTGCAAGAACATTGCTTGAAACGCACCAGGTGGTTATTACTGATTAAAAATAATTTTTTTGGGTAGTAGGCCGGCATTCGCTATGCCATTTTCGTTATTCTTCTGCGAATCGTGGTATCCGCTAAACATTTCCAAGGAATTTCGGGCCAATTGTTCATGCAGCGGCTGACTATGATAAGGAATTATGGCTGAATTTGTTGTGCGCCATAGCCAATAGGAGAACAAGAACAAGCTTTTGTGATGGATTGGAGCATTGGACTGCCTATTCGTAACTCTATTCAGATTGTGCGACGACTGCTTGTTCTTTCGCTCCTTTAAAACGCTTTATAAGTCGTAATAACGCGATTGCTTTTCCGACACCAAGCCTGCCTAAGCCAAGTTTGACAAGTCACAAGCACCCTTGTAGCTCAGTGGTAGAATACTAGGCTGGCGCCCATTGGACTCGGGTTCGCGCCCCACTTTGTAATTGGTGCTAGGTAAAGCCTGCCTAAGGCAAGTTTGACAACAAGTTAGAAGCACTGGCATTACTGAGTTGTACAATACTGGGCTGGCACCCAGCGGACCCGTCTTAGAGCCCCTCTGTGTCATATGCGGCGACGGACAACAGTGCGTGACCCGATCTGTGATCTCATAACAGCTTTCGCTCTAAAAGGCGGGTGTCGAGGAAGTCTGCAATGGGGTCAATGCTGGCGTTATCAGTGCGTCCTTCAGGCTGACAGTAATATAGAAAATGGCCTAGGTCGCATGTATGCAGCAGCCGATACGAGCACATACGATATTGGAGCTCATACGCTTAGAAATTTTCAGCTCAACCTGAAACAAGAGCAATGAAACGCCAGCTGCGACTATTCAGGGCTGAATCATATTACTTTTCAAAGGCACGAGGCATGCGATACGTCATGGTCTGTTCATTTCAATGCTAATAAGGCCAGTGCATTGTGCACACAATAACATCTTGAAGCTAACGTAGCTCTATACTTGCTGCTGTAATAAGCCGCGCTGTGAAAGACGTTGGTCACTGCTGTTAATTTCGAATTCGTTTTTTTTTTGTTGCAAGTTCACGCTGTTTCGTGATCGAAGAATTCTGGGAGTTTTCTAAATGTATAGGTTTAGGTGGGCATCGTATTATCGTGCGCTTGTCTACCGATGCTTGTCTTCAGAATCTGAATACTGCAAGAGCGTTTTCTCGCAGGGGCGTAGGCAAACGTTTTCATGGCATGAGGGATATATCTGTTTGATCTTGCAAGATGTATATGGTCCGCGAGAACACACTGCCAACCTGCATACCTTGATGTTCCAGAGAATCTCTCTGACGTGTTACAGGCTAGATTAAACTGGCTCCTTCATAGTGGTCACACTACTACCCCTGTTTTTGAGTTGAAAATCAACGGCAAAGATGTAAATGGATCACAATTTATTTACGCCAGCTGACTATCAAATTAGGAAAAATGAATCTGCTGCTCAGGCACTTGTCTAGCAAAAAGAGAACACATAAACTTCGAATAAAAGTCACTCGTTCTTGGCTTTTTGTCAATTTTTCCAAGGCCTTTGATTTAGTATTACATAAAAAACTGCTAAATAGTTTACACTGCTACTATAATCGAGGCAGGGCTGTAATGTCTATGGATTTTTCCCTATCCAGCAGATGACATGTTTGCTGCATGAACAACAATTTCTCCAGTATGCTGGCTGTACTACTGGGAGTGCCAGAAAGCAGCATACTGGGATCACTCTTATTTAACATATATCTTAACAGTGACGTAAATATTTGAAACGAGGCCAAGTATATCATACATGCCGATGACACTACTTTAATTGTTCCAGGGACTGATATTACCGAGGCTATAAGAACTTGTAACATATGATGATAACGCTAGAAAGCTGATCCACAGTAAATGTTATGTGTATGAACGAAAACAAAACAAAATCTAATATAGTTCATGCTAAGAATAAAATAATTGTCTTTGACCAACATCTACGCAAGAATATATTGCTTAGTACTCGTGTACATGAAATAGTTAACAATTTTATTTGTCCTAGCACATTTTTTTTCAGAAAACATGACCGGGGATTATCATTTGACATATGTAACGCAAACATCAGCTCAGGTAACAAGTGTAATGAGTCGTGTTCAATAATATCTTCAAAAATTAGCGACTTGGTATTTCATTCACGTTTTACCTCTCATTGAAACTATTGTAAATTGCTATGGAGCACGATGACGGCTACTAATGTTGCTGAAATATATATGCTCCAGGAAAAATTTTTCAGGCATATAAATATTACTCATTTTGTGGCATCCGCTAGGCCCCTATTTTGCAGCTCAGGAATAATTATAGTGCACGAGCTACATAGCTACGCATTAGGCCGAAAATTCAGCTCACAAACCTTTAGGGACGTAAAAAGTCTAAGAATTTTAGCAAACCTGCGTGCAAGAAATGAAAGCAACCTCACCTGTCACGGAAATAGAAGAGATGTTCATATAACACGGGTAAAATCAGAAAAACAGCGCCCATCTTGAGCTCTTCCAGCTCTTTTAAATCACTGTGACCTAAAGGTTTTGACTTATTCAACTGTTCATACCACGATATCTATGAATTAGTAGCAAATGTATAACAATTGATCTTTAAAACAGTACCACAGTTAATAACATACCTTTCCACTGAGTCAGAAAATGATACTATTGGATATATATTTACTTTTATTTGATTGCATGCAGACACTTCTAGGAGTAGGATCCCTATAGTGTATAATGTTGTAATCTTTGTCAGATTTCGGTGCACGTTAAAGAACCACAGGTGGTCGAAATTTCTTGGGCCCTCTACTCAATCGTATGGTAGTTTTGGGATGTTAAACCACCCATATCAATAAATGTTGTAATCTTTCTACTTTTTATGTAGCGTGTTATATGTTTTATATTTTGTTTCGGTATGGCAATCGCATTTTTATGTTTGTTTTCAGCACAGTATAATATTTTCGTTTTAATCTACAATTCACAAATGTACAGATTCAAAACTACAATAGTACGCCTTGTCGTGAAGCACTGCCCTTCAGGTGCTATTCGCGACTCCAGCAATTCATGCGGCACCTAGCGGCAATATAGAGAAGCTGCGTACTGAGGTCCAAACAGTCCAAGCGCCAGTCGTACACGGTAGAAGCACGGTAGGATGGTGGCGCCCGTGAAGAAAAAAAAATTGCCCGCAGCTTCCCTCGGGGGAACACTGAGGAGGATGCGGAGCATATAATTGGTTAACGGGGTGTTAAAGTGCGACTTACTTGGGTCGATGGCTAAATTGGTTAACGTGGTTGTGAAATGGGGTGTTAAATTGCGACTTACTTGGGTCATTGCTAAATTGGTTAACGTGGTTGTAGGAGGGGGTGTTAAATGAGTGAACACGTACACACGTATGCGAAAGGGCGGCGCTGGTCGAAGGGACGTCGATCATTGTGTTTGTGGATTCGTTGGAATTCATTTCACCGCAACCTTGGACGTCGACGCGCCGTACAAACCAACCGACGAGCGGCAACTGAGCGAGCGAGCGCCGACCTTGAGTATATATACAGCGCGACGGCGCATGCGCTGTCAGCTGTCGAATGTTCTCGAAGGAGAAGCGCGCGCGGCACAGATGGTGGGCGACGGCGCGACGGCGCATGCGCGCGCGTCAGCTGTCGAATGTTCGAGAAGCGGTGCGGACGGCGCGGACGGCGCACTACAAGGCGCGAGTATAAGATGCTTCCGCATCTAAAATGAACGGCCAAGCGGATTTCTCCTTTCCAGCTGAGGCACCAGTGTTGAAGGGGTCGTGAAACGCTCGTTTCAAAGCAACAATGCGAAGCCACCGGCGTCCACACGCACTCACTAGGTGACGTCATCATAAGTAATGCTTTGCCCATCGAGGAGCGCGGGACTCTTCGGTACTTGCGAGTGCGTGCAACCGGGACACCCATCAGCGTTTTTGCCATACAAAATAGGCACTCTGACGCCATATTAGGCAGCGTTCTTGCGAGACGCCGATCGCGTATGGCAAACGCCGATGAGCGCCTCTTCCACGCGCTCGACATGTCACATATAGTTCCGCGTTCCTCGATAGGCAATGCGTATATACAGGTCCACTCGGGCTGACGATATAGTTAGCGCATGTGGCTGCCGATGGTGTAGCATTGTCGTTGTAAAGCGACCGTTTCACGACCCCTTTAACTTCTTAACTCGAGCGTATTGAAGGACCATTGTATTCAGTGACTACATGTCACTGTGGCGCCCGAAGTATGTAAACAAATTTCGCAGAGACGCGTTGCCTCATATGCATTACACACACAGCGCGACCACTTCAAGAACGCCGCTCGCGCTTGCGAGACCACTGGTGCCTACTAAAATAAGATGCTCCGCGTCAACAACCCGCTCCCTTTCTACAAAGCAGCGCAAACTGCAATCACACTGCAGAAAACTCAATATTTGTGTTAGCAACAGCGGACGCGGTGACTTCTGTAAATCCACCAGCTGCAACTACGCAGTGCCCTCTCATGTTCATTTGAGTAGTGAATATCTCCATGTTTTCCGCGGTGCATCTACCTATCCAACTTTTATGGGTAAAGCTCCTTAAGCCATGGGTTGGTCATTCCTGATGTATGTAGTACGTAGCCACCACGTTCCAGTATTTAACGCAGGGGGCAGTTGTTGGTAGAATAAAGCAATGCAGATGGCGTCCGTCTTGTTTTATGATGAACAAGCAAATGAAAGTGTTATACTTATGCTAGGGGGCGCTTTCATTTTAGAGGCAAATATCCTTTTGTCATTGATTGCGCGTCCACAATGTATGTAGCAGTAGTAGCCGTAGTAGTAGTACGTAACCACCTCTCGTTTAGTCCTTCCAATGTCCACTGAATGGTGGCATTCCTACATAACGAATAAACGCGATATGGTGGTACTCAGACTGTTCACTACATGAACGGACGGATGGACAGACAAGCAAGCAGACGAACGGATGCCTCGACGTGCGGACAGACAGACGGACAGACAGACAAATGCAAGAATGGACGAAAAGACAGACGCAATAACGCATGGACGGATGGATGGACGGATGGACGCATAAACGGACGGGTGCACGGGTGGATGGGCGGACGCGCTGAAGAACGGGCGCACGAACGGACGACCGGACGCATGAACGGTTGTACGGATGGAGGGACGGACGGCCGCGCGGACGGAGGCGTGGACGGACGCAAGGAAGAACGCACGGATGAATGCATGGTCGAACGGAAGAAAGAATGAATGGACGGAGGGGAGCACGGACGAACTGATGGACGCTTTGCACCACTCACCATCATTCAGTCTCTGGATATGCTGCGATTTTTTTTACTTTGTATATATCTTTTCTGATATGTTTTTACATCGAGAGCTGTTATGAGATAAGAACGCGGGTCATGAGCAGCGCTGTAGTAGTCCGCCGCCACAACCAACGGTATCCATAACCTGTATCAAAAAGTAAAAAAATAAAAAACACCATTGACCCGATAGTATTTCAACCCGGGTTCACTGCCTGCCAGCCCAGTAATCTACCACTTAGGCACGCCAGTCCATAGAGCTCGTTCATAAACTGGCCTCAGGCAGGCTTGATGTCGCAAAGAAGTCGCGTTATCATGAGTAATAAAGCGTTCCAGAAAATCAAAAGAAGAAGCTGTCGTCAAACGATGTAAATCACGTAACGAGTGGGTCTTCCAATGCTCCCACCCATTACAAAAGCTTGTTGTCGATCACCTATTAATTGTGGCACATACTCACTACACGCATAATT
This sequence comes from Rhipicephalus microplus, assembly GCF_043290135.1. Classification (NCBI taxonomy): domain Eukaryota; kingdom Metazoa; phylum Arthropoda; class Arachnida; order Ixodida; family Ixodidae; genus Rhipicephalus; species Rhipicephalus microplus. The sequence goes on from NC_134702.1 coordinate 196,778,508, forward strand.
CTTCGTCGTCGTAAGCCACTGCTTAACAGTTGCACAACATTCTTGCACCTGTGTAGAGGATACTACGCTTCTGCGAAGAATGACGAAGAATAGCATAGTGAACGCCGGCCTACTTCCCATAAATTACAAATATTTATGGTATAGCAGGTACCCAGTAAATTTGCTTGCAGCAGTTACCCAAAATGTGTTTAGAAATGGCTCTAAAAGGCCGCTCTTCTAGCTTTTTTTGTTCCTGCTTTGAGTGGTTCGTGCATGCCTGGCGTATTTTTTTGGTTTTGTTTTCTAAGGGGCTGTTTGCTATTGCTGCAAACTATTTTGCGGTTTTTTTTCACAGTCGTTTCTTTCCGTATGGCAGAATGGAAAACTCAACTTTAATTGATTTCATTTGGTCTTAAGTATAGGACAGTTAGGCATATGGGATCCAGCGTTGTTTTGTGTGGGGTTTACCTTGGCAAAAAAAAATAAATGATAGGGTCAGCAGTGTGCCCTCCTTTGGCTAGGCCATCCCCTCGTAATAACGCGAATATGGTGTGATCTCTATGCATTTTGCCCAAAGCAACGCTCGGTTGCCTGTGTCCCGAGAACCCATCTGGGTTTTTTTTTCGTTTTCTTTTGGCTGCGAGTGATTTTTTGTCGCCATACTTCCAAAAAACTTTTGAGAGGCTGAATGGTTCTGATTTTCTTGAGTTTTAGAGGTACCTATTAGAAGAAATATATATGACAAATTTATGCATGGTGTTTGCATTACGTATGAATATCGTTTGCACGTCTCCTTCATCTCCACACATCGCTATCAGTTGGACGGCTTGAATAACCATATCTGCAGTTTTCCGTCCCAAAAAAGAGAATATGACTATGGTATGTAACGTTGCGCATGCAATTGGACGAACACAGGAAGGAAAGAAGCGTAAACGGAAAGCGCGCAAAATATGACTATGAGAGACCTCTTAGTAGAAGACGTCGGAAATTTAGACCATTCGGTGTTTTGTAATGTGCGACTTCACAAAGTACAGAAGCCTTTGCCTTCATTGAAATTTGAAGCTTGCTAAGAATGAAGACTCTGCATGCTGGTAAAGCATGACTCTACATTGTATAGCGCACCGAATCGACGGAGCTCAAAAAGACGGCTCTTCAACTTGCATAGCAAGAGCACACTGATTATTGATCCGTGCATTGACACATACACCAAGCCCACGTCAAAAATATGTACTTTTTCTCGCACGTCCACCATGATTGGAATGGTTCACAGATTTGTTTGCAACATTTACAACAAAAATAATTTTGTTTTGTTGTTTCTCAATTAGTCTAGTTCTGACGTGTGTTTGATGTCTTGTATCTTATTTACTGCACACGCAGTCTGTAAATTAGTTTTCTGTATGTTCTACAAGAACCTCAATATTTTCAATGCTTAAGGTAAATAAACTTCGTTGTGAGTAGGCGTTATTTCTGTCTCAACTTCGTTGTTCTTGATTATTAAGCTTGCGCTTCGTGTTTCTAGTAACCATGTGATTGTACGACGAATTAGTGCTCTATAGTGCCACCTATTACAAAGAGCTTATATAATATTTCATCGTTATAGGCAGCAAACACATGAACGAAGTATAATATCAGAGGACGAATAGCGACAAAGGTGAAGTATGGCATGAATTTGTTTTTTTTAAGCTCTACAGCATACTTTATTCTCTTTTGCTGTTTCTCAAATAGTGTATTTGTGATCTGATCTTTATGTATTTTTTGTCATTTACGGCACGCGCAGTGAGTGAAATAGTTCTTAGCACTAAATTGCTTCTTTCAGCCGGTCGGTACATGATCTACGAAGCGAAAAACAGCGCGAAACACAAGACAGTAAAGCACACGAACAAAGCCCTGCATGTTCTACTAGAGCATGTTTATAAAGAACTAGACGATATAAATGGGAACATTCGAAATGTGCTTGATGCAATTGTTTCAAATCCAAATGTTAAGATAGAATTAAAGGAGATTTCACTCTCTAAGTCCAAACTCTGGATTATCTTGTACACGTGGAAACAAATATTGTCATAGCCACGAATGATTCAGTAATGAACGAAAAGAAACGTGTAAGCCTACACTCCCATTTGCTTGGCTGCTTTTTTTATTGGGTGTACAGGACCCCTGTTTTTGGAGTTGAACTTTTGGCAAAGACTCTGGCGCTGCGGAAGCTACCTTTGAACGCCCATAATGCCCTAATAATTCCTGAACCTGTCTCGTTATGTACGTCGTTTACGGCTCCATCAAAATTAATGCCACGCACAGCTCCCTCCACAGTCCCTCCGCAGCTGCAGCTACTGAAACTCTTACGGGTATCTGGTCGTTGTGAAATAGATTGAATTAAAATGGCTTACTATAGCAGGAGCGTCTTTGAATAGTTCAATACTATCGGTCCTTCTTGAAGTGGTAATATTACCTAGGATAAGATACAGAAATTTTTCGCTGAGTGCCGATGCGATGAAATAAATAACGTCATCAACATTTAGTCACTTATTGTTTTAGTTGAAAATTCAGTCGTGTTTTACCAGACAATCAGAAGTCATAATACCAGAAAATTAATGACGATGATGATGAGGAGGAGCCTTTAGCTTTGCTGGCACTTGCCCACAAAGGGGGATTGGCCAAGAACCGAGCGGCAGGATCATCTAGAGAGTTAGTTATGAGTCAGGCATTCAGGTAGTCTCGTAGCCAGAAATACTATTAACAATAGACTAACAAGGTAATCTTTTTGTTGCCATTATGAGCGCACACACGGCAGAGCAAACCTCTCTGCGGCTATATTCTAATGTAATTCCTCCGAAAAATAAAATTACTGCCACGATTATTTTTAAACCTAGCTTCTCCATTGGTGCGACAAGGTATCTTTTCCTATGATAAGAATATCGTTGACAGGATAAAAAAATTGATTTATTGATTCTGATTCCTTGGAAAAGAGGCATAACGGAGATGCTGTGAGCCCAGCGTTATGTAGGTAATAATTCAGGCGTGTAATTCTGCATCGTAATCTAGTAATTGTAATTTCTAACTGCCCAGGTACACACCACTGTTTGTTCCGGCAAAATCTTAAATGTACGAAGTCTCTGACTTTACCAATGATATTTTTTCTATTTCCTTGTGCAAACAAACATTTCAATATATGAGTGCTGTTACATAGGCGAAATCAGGTAAAATAGGTAAGAGTGGTCCGCTTAAAGATGCTTTGGCTAACAAGTCTGCCATCTCCTTTGGATAAATCCCGCAGTGGCTAGGTACCCGTAGCAAGTAGAATTTTTTCAGGTTTGCTGGTAATAGACTGTTAATCATACTCAATGATGTCAAATTTCTTGCTGTATATAGTGCAGTTCATACTGAGAGAGAATCAGTAAGTATGACTGCTTCTGATTCACTTCCAGGAAGTTCATGAAGTGCTAGATATATAGCAAATAGTTCAGCGATCACAGATTACAATGTTGTCTTCTCGTTCAGCTTATATTCGCACAGGGCTGGTTAGGTGATATCGCATATAGGACACTTTTGTACAGACCCAGATATAATAGAGCACTATTTTGTCTCGTGTCACTGATACCACTTATTAAGAAATATATTTTCTGTTATCCTAATCGCTATCCTGCAGCTGAACTTCAAATTGAGAAAATAATTTTTTTTGGTGCTACGGATCTGGGCTTCAGCCACAAGAACGCTTTTGATGCCGTGTGTAGTTGACTTCAACAGTCTACACGAATCAAGTTTCTACTTGTGTGAGTATTTTTCCTGGAGCAACAGTTTAACATAAGAAGTGTGTTTTAATCACGCTAATTTCTTTCCAGGATAACGACTATACTGGTTGGTCTGACCAACTGAAATACAATTGTTACACTTGATCTGTTTTCCGTGCATTGTTTTGTCTATTCGGCACAGAAGTTGAGTACTGAAAAAGTCTCATTAAATTATATAATCCGTTTCTCGCCCATTTGCTGACTGGATAAGAGCCAGTTTTGAGGATTCTTCATCATCATCATAATCACCATCACCTATTTGATAGCCTTCTAGGCAAGCAACAACGTGTTCTCTCACTAGACATCACGAATAAACAGTCATCTGGACGAGCGTTCACGTGGCTTTTGCTGCGTCGTATAACATGTCATTGCTAGGTAAATTCTCAATAAAAAGTGATACAATCACCTGAGTTCATTGGGTTTAGTTTGTTATTGCGCGACATCATTTGTGAACTTGCTTTTGCTAGGAAATAAATAGCCGTTGTCCTGCACAAGACAGAAGAACAAGACTACTGCGGCTTCTTTCTAGAGAGTTGCCGCATGTGTTTTTAACGACAAACAAAATCGAGCGGTAATGATTTATTTCGAACTCAAAATAAAATGGCGGCACTGCGAAATACTGCTGTGGCGTTGTGACCAAAAGCATCAGCTTCTTCATTTTTCTTCTAGATCCTGACTCTTCTTGCAGTTTTTTAGCGTAAAGCGAAGCGCAGAGCTCCACCTGACGAAGGGCATGCACCATGCTTATCTCCATTTGAAGCTCCCGTGACGCTCCATGGCGAACCAAGTTCACTGCGACCAGCAAGCTCTCTCTTCAGTCTCGCACGCTCGACAAGGGCTTCGCTAACCTGACGCTCGATGTCCATCCTTCGTGACCTCTCGAGTGAGCACTCTAGCTTTGCATCGTACAAATGGGCCTCAAGTTTCTTAATCTGATCATTGATCTTGTCTTTTGCTTCCTGAAATTCGCGACCCAGCTTTCTTTCTTCTTCAGCCTGCCTTGTTTTCTCGGTGATACGTCTTTCCAACTGCCGAATATCCCTCAGAGCAGCCTGTCTTTCACCCTTCGCTTCTTCTAACGCCCCCTGGCAGCGTTCAAGCCGTCCTTCCAGGTGACCTTTAGCTGTACGAAGTTTCGTCGCTAACGCTTCTTCTGCCTCGTGAATTTTGTTGAGTAGAATATGTCCTTCTTCCTCTTTCAATTGTGCTTTTGACATGTAGCGCTGTGACAGGATTTGAGCCTCCGCCAGTTCATGCTCCAGGCGTTGACCTTGTACCTGTACCCTGCGCAGCTGGTCGGCCAACACAGCAGTTTTATTCCGCTGCTTGTAAACTTTCTGTTCTGTGGACCTGATTCGTGCGTCCAGACCCTTATTCACTTCACTAAACATTGAAATAAACATGGCAACACTTGGTCCACAATCTCTCATGCTGCGATTGGTGCCATAAGCAGTGTATAACGGCCGTTCAGTCGAAATGAACGTCTTTGAGCGGGACAGGTGGGGTGAATATCTCATGGCATGCGGCTGAACAATTTCACTTTCAGGTTCGTGACTTGGCGGTGACTTAGAAGACGTGAAAACTTCAATAAAACAGCCAGTATAAACATGGTTGAGCACTGTATCGCTTTTCTGTGAACTGGGGTATTTGCACTGAAGGTCCACTTCGGAAGCACCAGCAAAAACATCCGCAACTTCTTTGTTTTCCTTATTTATCGGAAGGTATTCCTCAGCTTGGTTCCCTCTTCCGTCTTCCTTGCAGTGGTTTCGCATGGGTCTCTCGCTGAATTTTGCCCATTTCGAGTGCATTTCCTTACTAATTTCATGCTCTGGACCGCATAGAGGTAGCACAAACTTTGATCCTTTGGTTTTTATAATCGAGAGTAAATTTTCTTTAGCTTGCCCTGAGCCTTCCCTTTCAAGTTCTTTCTCAGATGTTGTAGACCGTCGTAGTTGCAAATCGTGTTCAGTTGAGCACTGGTCCACATCTTGCAACTTGCCCTCATGTGGTGGGCCTGCGCAATTCACGCGGTGATGCTCACCCAAGTGTGGCTTCAGTAGGCGTCGGTAGCGTTGTGAGGCGCTGGCGAAGGCCTTGTTGTGCTCCTCTTGTTCGGTGTCGGTTCCTTGCTCATGTGTCGGCGGCCTCCGAAGCTTCTTATACCACTCGTTCAAAGATGTCTTGACATCCTGCATGGAACTACTGGGCTCCTTCTGCGACTCCTTCTGGGAGCACATTGCATAGGCCTCGTTTTCCGCACTCGATATTTCGCTGACAGCGTGTAAATAAGCGGCACTGTAAGTGACGATGATTTTCAGCGTGGTGAGTACCCATTACATGTTGTTCTCCAAGTAGCTAGCGGAATTAAAGAAGTAAATTCAGTAAACGTTGATACTACCTGATCGTGTAGACAGTTTCTTCACATCTTTAGAGGCCAACTACGGCGATTTTTTTTAGTTTTATGAATCTCAATAAAATTCGCTGGGAATTTTCTGTCGTGTATTTTTGTTCTTTGTGCCAAATACCAGGCTTGAGTGGCGCACTGATCGTTTGCAAATGAATTTTAAAGATTGCCTCGAAAAGCTCACCTCGCTTGCCAGAATTATCAGCAACACTGTCTTTGTGACGTCATGATTGGCGTGTCAACGGAAGTGACGCAGCCGATGGCATCGCTACTTTGGCTGCTACAGCATTTATCGTGCTTTCTACAAGGTGATGGCGGCAGTGTTTGGCAGGGGAATACTTTCTTCCTTTCTCTGTGGTGTTGGGCTGGTGCTTCACTGGTCTGGCTTTCACAGTTTTCATACTCCGTGCCAGCGGAACCAGCATACGGCCTTCGGCTCTACCAAATAGTACGTCAAACACAGACAGTGCGCTAGGTTGGGTTTAGGTTTCGGTATTGCACATTTTTGCTTATTTTCGAAATTCCTGAGCATTTCAGTTCTTGGGCTCGTGACAAGAGTGGCTCATGAACATAGAAACACCATAACCTTGACATGGTCAAAAAATCGTCATGGTTGGCCTTTAAAAAGCCTCTTTTTCAAGATGTTTCTACCTGTATTAACGCGCTTTTATAGAAGTTTTCTTAAAGGCGCCCGGAATCAGTATTTGAGCATCAAAAAACTCTGCCGATTGATAGCAGAGTCTTCTGACGAGACGCGAGTAAACTTTTGTAGTGGACTACGTGGCCTAGAATAAACAATAAATTCTAAAATTCTGCTAAAATTGTGTTCCCTTTGATGAACGGATGACGGAAGAAGCTCGAAGATTACTCTTCGCAGCCGTTCTATCGACCACTGGCTGATTTGAGTATGGCGCACTCGGTCGTTCAGGGATCGCCCTCGGAAGCCGCGACATGTTCATGCGAGCACAAACGATGGCACTCAAAATCTGCCTGTCAGAAGAAAAGAAAAACAAACATTATCAAGATCACAATACGCCCAGGATGTATTTTTTTTGCCAGTGCCAGCCTTCCCTGCTTAGTCCGCTCATCCTGTACATATTCTAAAATTTCTTTCCGTGGTGTGTTCGTGAGGCAACAAGCTCTTTTAGTGAATTTATTCCATTACTGCCTAAAACTGTTGCTTGGCCCGTTTAAGCATGATTCACAAAGATGCCACGAGGAAGCGATGATTAAAGCATGCATCGAAAACTCTTAGTTCGTACCGTCTGTTAATTCAATTAGCCTTGGCGTGTACGCCGGTAGCGAGTTACCTAAAATATCAGTTTAGTTCTCGCAAGAGGTGCGTAAAGTGTCTAAGCACAGTTAAGTTCTCCACGTTGGAAGGCAGTCACTTGTTAATTTCTGAAGGAAGTTCATTTTTCGGAAAGTGAATTGTTGATAAATTCACCAAAAACGCTGCTCGATTAAGTCGTTCGAACTTGCTGCACCACTTTAGCCAGGCGTATACTTTCTGTACCATACTAATTACTCCTTTCGTGCCATATTTCAACACCACCACTCACGTTTAAAAGCAATATAGACATTCAAAGTGAACTAATGGCTAATTACTACTATATATTTATTGATCTATTTACTAGTGGAGTGAATATCTATTGTCTCTTCAATATTTATTTTAATTATTGTTTCCTTGCGCTTGTTGAGTGGGCATGACGGCATCGTGCGGATGCAGCCTTCAAACCCGTTCCTGTTTATTCCGCAAATTGGAACCCTGCTGCTCTTTTTAGGCCTTTCTTTAGCATGTTCGGAGCGACAACCAACACCTCGACCTATTATCAACGGTGCCCCGCCGCGTTGGTCCAGTGCCTAAGGGGCTGCTGACCCGCAGGTCGCGGGATCGAATTCTAGTTGCAGCGGCTGCATTTGTCATGTGGGCGAAAATAATGTAGGCCCGTGGGCTCCGATTTGGGTGCACACTAAAGAACCGAAGGTAATCAAAATTTTCGTAGCCTTCCACTACGGCGTCTCTCATAATCATGTGGTGGTTTTAGGACGTTGAACCCCACATATCAGTCAATCATTCACAGTTGCTGTCAAGAAAACATGGTTGTACTCGGACATATTATACCACAAGGTTACGCCCCCGGTTATGTGATCATGCGCAAACATAAAGAAACTAGAGGAGGAGGCGTGGCACTCTTCTTCAAGGAAGAACTGCGCTACTCTGTCCTACCGGGTAACCCTAGTATCCAAGTGACGTGGTGCAAATGGCAGCTGTGGAAAGGCTACGTATTCGTTGGTGCTATCTACAGATTACCTGATGCTGAACGAAGTTATCTGAAACTTTTCCTGGATAATATGTCCGATCACGTGACTGGTGGTGTGATCATCATAACTGGTGATCTCAATCCGCCTGAAATAGAACTATCGTCCAAAAAAGTATGAGGTGCGGCAAACGACGTCATAATAACTATGTACGACCTCGTACGACCAGTACGGTTCCACACACGTGTGCAGGGTGGACCCAGCTCTATATTAGATGTTGTGTTTGCTAGCGACGAATTCCCCGAACACAAAGCAGGCATCGAAATCATAGGCGGTATATCAAATCACAACTCAGTCCTATGCGCACTGACCCTCTCTGATTTCTCTTGGCAACGTGGTGTTGAAAAATATGTTCTTGCATTCAACAGAGCAGACGATGCAGAAATAACAACATATCTTAACAACAAATTTCTTGCCTTCTACGATATATGTACGGGCAAAGGGTTATCGATGGATCGCATATGATTACAATTCAAGAGAACAGTCGTTCATTGCATTGAGAACTTTGTCCCCACAACGTGCAAAATTACAAGAAAGCATAATGTCTGGATTACAAGTGAGATACTTCATGTGAAACGAAAAATCGGTTGGCTGGGAAAGGCTAGGACGTCTAACTCATGACCCTACTACTCAGCTCAGATTGTCGCTTTATCGAAAATGCTGAAAAAAAAGTACGCTCTTCCAAATGTGCTTTTTTGGTACCACTATAGAAAATTTCATCAAAACCTTGCCTGCTAAATATCGGTGATATGTAAACGGTAAATATAGTGGCCAAAACGTTTCCCCCTCGACAGACACAAAAGATAAGATGGACCAATTTATTTGTTACTTCCAGTCCCTCTTTACAATAGGTAACGGCAAGTGAAGATCCAGGAATTATGCCACCCACCGATAGCAACTTATGAGAAACTCCAGAATTAGCTGGAAGTGGTATACTGTGTCTCCTATAAGTTTTGATGATAAGAAGAGCTGTGGTTGAGGTGGAATACCGAACGCCTTTCTCAAAAGGTAAGCTGAACCACTTTAGAAAGTACAACAGCTTAATATTTACTAAATCTATCCAGAATTCGCGCACACCTTCTAAATGGAAACTTGCGAAACTTATCCCAGTGTATAAACCTGGTGGCAAATACACTCCATCAAACTACAGGCCCATTTCCTCAACATGCACTATCTATAAACTACTCGACCATAGTATTTTCAAATTCATTACAAAGTTTGTCTAAGGCAATGGCCTACTACACCATAACCAGCACGGTTTACGGGGAGCCTGTCAACCGTTATGCAACTTGCCGCAAACAATACGTGATCTGGCCAAAACCATCAATCAACACTCCCAAATCGATATCATCTTTTTGAACTTTTGAAAGGCGTTTGACTGGGTTTCGCGTGAAAAGCTAGTGTACCAGCTGGTTTGAAAACTCGGGGATGGGTCAGTGAACTTTTGGATATCTAACTACTAGTCTGGTCGCTAACAATTTGTGCAATGCAATGAACACGTCTCTGAAAGACTAAACGTTACGCCCGGCGTGCCACAGGAATCCACCTAACAACCAACATTAATGCTAGCATTAGTCTTTTTGCAGATGACTGCATATTACGCAAAGAGATCAAATGCTGCAGTGACTGAAATGAATTCAACGATGCTCTAAATGACGTTGCATACGATGGTGCTCTAACTAGTAAATGCTGATTATTTATGGCAAAACAGTCGCTATGCAATTCACAAAAACAAAAATCGCACTTTCCCTTTCGTTATGGTTACAACAACATTGAGCTACAAAATGTAAGCCAGTACAAATACCTTGGCGTGAATATACCTTCCGATCTCAGTTGGACAGTGCACATAGAAGCTGTAGCTAATATGGCCTTAAAGGGCTAATATGCCAACAGCCTTAGTTATTTACAATTTCATCAAATAATATCCTTGCTACTGTAACCTCCTCGACAGTCTACTGGCACTGCATATCTTCTGTCATAGACGGCTCCTCATTGATGGTAGGTACATCTAGAAAGCAGTGTATGAGCTCTGTGTATTGCTCTGTCTATCGTTGTGTCTATCGTTATGTGTCTAGCGAAATCTGTTATAAGATCACAACCCGGGTCACGCGAAGTTGTCCACCACTACCGCTGCTGCCGCCGCCACAACTGCCGGTGTCCGTAAACACGTCTCGTGAAATTAGAAAAAAAACTAGCACAAAAGATACAAGAGGGCTTGAAACCCGTGTCTGCCGGTTGCCAGTCCAGTATTCTACCACAAAGTTACGCCGGTGCTTGAGATTGTTGGCAAACCTAGCACCAATGGCACAGTGGGGCTCGAACCTGGCTCCGCTGGGTTCCAGCCCAGTATTATACCACTGAGCTACTGTAGTTATTTTAATGCATGAAATGATCACTAGTGAACCAGTGAACTACGTACAACATACTTCATCAGAAGTCAGGAGTCAAAAGTCTCCACAACACGGCGCACTTGAGCAGCTGCTTCTCGGAAGACGGATCTTGTCGACCGTGGTGGCTCGTCGTGTCTATCAATTATGCGACTTTTCCACTGTGAATAAAGTCCCAACAACCTAAACAGGTCATAAGGAGTAATAACAGTCAGACTCTTTTTTGAATGGGAAAAACCTAATACCATGAGCTGTGATTGAAAGTGCTTTTCCTATTGTTATTTTTAGAATGGCCGAAAATGAAAAGCGTCACGAAAATGGATGAAACGATGCTCTATAGTCTAATGTTGGTTGCAGGGTCTAAAATTCGCTGTCTAGGGTACGTACATTGATTTTTCATTCAGCCACGTTGGACTGGCAGAATGGAAGTGTGCAGTTTTAAAAAACCTTTTCGCTGAAAGAGATATCTACATTCTACGTACACAAAATAATACATCAAGACCAGACAAAATCTAATACGGCATTCGATAAATTGGTTCAAGAAAAAGGTTGCTCACAAGTGCGGTGGTTAACTTTGTTATGTTAACAGTATACAAATACTTTAAACTAAATCTGGCGTTCAAAAAATGGGCTGTATCAACAATTTCTTTTAGAAATCACCACACCGGCATTTCCTTAGAAACGCCTGTTTTGACATGAATAAAAGGAAGGTAGTAACCTTAGCGGTTTCGAAGATCCGCTAAAAGAAAAAAAAAGGCACACAACCTTGAGGTCAAAAATAAATTGTAACATCAGCTGTCACATACAAAAATGCACCAGGCCGATACCACTCTTTTCAAGCAGAAGAGAAAGGTGGTCTCTTTTCATGGGTTCCCAAGAAGAACTCCAAATAAAGGAGGCTTGAAAGGCTTGAAAGACTTGAAAATATCTCATGAAAGGCTTGAATGTGCATACGAGAGCAGTGCAACACATGCAGAATATAAATAAGCTTTGACGCAAGGAATATATTGCAATTTTTTGCTCTTGTCAGTATGGAAAACTCTCGTCTGCACCATGTTGCCAGTTTTCGGCGGATCGTAGTTATTGCAGAGGTCCAGTGGGGGCAGCTGTTGCGATAGTTATCGAGAGGCATACCAAGGTACTTTATAGGAGTCACATTCCAATGGATATTTGCGAAGACCGAAGGAGCTTGGGCCCACATGCCTAGCCAGAATCCACTACTTTTATCAAAAGTTATGCTGGCGTCAGGGGCCTAACAGAAACGTAAAGCGGTGTTGACTGCTTCTTGAAGTTTGGGTGTATCAACACAAAAAAGGCAATGTCATCTGCGTAAGCAAGAAATTTAAATTCCTCGGCATTTCATCGGTAGCCTCTTATGCTAGACTTTAGAAGCACACTTAAAAATAATGGTTTCAAATAAATTGCAAAAGACAAAGGCGCGAGCGGACATCCCTGACGTACAGATGAACCTAACTTTATCATATTGGATAGCGTGCGATTTACAATTAGCCTGGTGGTGCATGTTTTATAACATAGTGAAATACCATTGTAGAGTACATCACCCAACTCCAGGTGTATTAAAAGCCTAAACAAAAAAAGCATGCTGTACCTTATCAAGTGCTTTAGCAAGGTCTATTTGAAGGAGCGCTACTTGGCCCCATGCTACTGTCAATACACTCAAGAACTGAATGTGCAATATGATTGTTTGTCTGAAAAGAATAACCACAGTTTCCTCATGTTTGGTTGTCACCTACACATTTAGTAATCACTGCCTGTAGCTGATTTGTCAGCAATTTCGCAAATATTTTTCAGTCAACGTTACATAAGGATATAGGCCTATATCTGTGAACTCTTTTTAATGCATCAGGAGCAGTACTTTTTGGGATGAATGTCGTATGACCCTGGTATAAATAAGGAGGAAGTTCACCACGTTCAAAAGTTGCTCAAAGAAAGGTATAAAATTACCTGAAATAGTATGTAAAGTTTGCCACTGAAGCCATCAGGGTCAAGAGTTTTGTGCTTTATAACGTTGTTGGTGCAAATCTAATTTTTTTCTTTGTTATGGGCCCATTCAAAGTGAGTCTTTCATCATCCTAAAGTGAGGCACAAGGGCAATGAAGTGGTCCGCTTCTTCCTCAAAATTATTATGAAGCTCAGTCTCGGCAAACAAACTTTTCTAGTAATCTTCAAACGCAGCTCTTATTTCGCATGTATCTGTGCAGAGTACCCCGTGACTCAATTCGCAGTATCTCTTTTGAAAGTGCATATCTTTTTTCAACCCCAACAGATTTCTTTGTGGAATCTTCTTCAGTGAAATGTGTAACACGAGAACGAATCGTTGCTCCCCTGTATACATCCGGAGACTTGTTGGTAAACTTGCCTTAGGCAGGCATGATGGCGCGAAAGCAATCACGTCATCACGACTTATAAAGTATTTTAAAACAGCGAAAGAACAACCAGTTGTCGCACAATGCCAATAGCGTAATGAGTGGGCCGTCCAATGACTTAACCCCTAACAAAGGCTTGTTCGTTTTCACTTAATCCATGTGGCGCATACCCACCTCAGCCGTGATTTCTCATCGTCGTCAGCGACTGCATGAAAAATTAGCACGAAATTCCTTGCGTGTGATTTAGCGGATGACCCACTTCTCGAAAGAAAGACAAAAAAACAGCATAGTGAATGCCACGTATCAAAAAAAGCAAAGAAAAGCGAAGAATACCTACTACCCAAACGTTTCTGAATAATGTCCTAGTGGATATCAAGCAAGGGTGGTTGCAGTAGTTACTCAGAGTGTTTTGAAAAGGCTATGAAAGGCGGCTCTTCTAGCTTTCACTGTGATTGTGCTGCGCCATCCGCGCAGGCCTGGCGTTTTTTGATAACCTAAAGTATGCGTGCTACTTTAGCGCTAGTCTGTATTGTAGATAGTCGCCTACAGCCTGTGCTTAACACCTCATGGTCCTTATTCCGAAGTTGTTGTATCGCTCCCCTAATAACATTTTAACCACATTGTCTGCCCATTTAGCTTATTTTCTTTTGTCTATGTGCCCATAATCAGAAAAAATGAGTTTCGCCTGATAATACGCATCGACGAATTGTTGAAATGCTACTGGGCTCTACTCATGTCGCCTATCACAATCAATTTACCTATGATACAGTGATCGCACAGTACAAGCAAATATATATTTTTTTGTGGTCGAGCTTGTCTTTGGCCTGTAAACATCCTATAGAGTTTTCGCGACCACATGTTGTATTGGAAATAACGAAAAAGAAGCTGAATCAAACAATGTCTTCCAATACAACGCATTTATTCTGATACAAAGAAAGCAAAATATTTAACGGTAAATAACTATCACACTGCACCTAGTTGTGACAACAGCTGCTCGGATCAGTGATATTCAAGTTCGTCATTATTATTTGCCGTAAAAATTGCCTATTGGCAAGAAAAAAGGCAAAATCATCCAAGCGGCAGCACTGAGGCGTCATTCAACCATAGCCTCCCAATCGTAGAGCAAGTGCGGCTTCCATGAAGCGCGACAGCACGGCTGAGAGTCCCTTGTCGTTGCGCAGCTGCAGGAGCAGTAGGCAGAGCACGGCAGCAGCGGAGAGAGACACTAGGCACCAGATGCCCGCTGACGCAACACGTCGACGCACGTGTACGCGCTCCCATTCCTCTTCGTACTGCGCCCCACCGCCTGCGTGTTTTTGAATGCAGGATGTCAATCGCAATGACTAAAATGGGATCTCCTATTGCTGGCGGAGCATGTGTCTTGTAGGAAACTGTGTAGTATCTATCTATCTATCTATCTATCTATCTACCTATCTATCTATCTATCTATCTATCTATCTATCTATCTAACTATCTATCTATCTATCTATCTATCTATCTATCGAAACTTTCAAGAGTGGTAACTTATATAGTTCAACTTTATTACGCTCTGTAGTACAAACATGCACGAATCATTGTTAACAACGAAGCTGTAACGATTAGCGAAAACCGATAGATATCTCTTTCGAAAGGGCGATTCTGCAATGTTAGAGTATCTTCTTCCCAGACGTGTCCTCGACTGGTGCACGCAAATGCCATCCGTTGCGGTCACTGCCACTGCACATGCGTCATAACACTAACCAGCGTTAGCGCTTGTGGTCCGCCCTCAAAAAATGCGTAATAACGTACGGCCCGCAAGGCCCGCAAATCCCCTCTGCTGTCACTCAAGCGTTTGTCAGCGTTTGTGGGGGAACAAGCGCTATCGGACAACTCATATAGTGCCCAGACGCAAACGCTACGTCCACTAACTAAGCGTACGCTATTCGAAAACCATCTCCGTTGAGTGTTATCCTCTGCATGATGACACGAAAACGTAATAAATTATTGGTCTAGTCAGCATAGTGTTTGTGTCCCCCGTCTTCGTCGAGTTAGGTATTTCTTCGTTCAAAATGAGAGCTCTTTAAGTTCGCAAACCGTTCATTGTGCCACAGTGACTGATTGATTGAGGGTCAGAATCGTTAAGATATGTTGAGCCCAGCCTCGTTCTACCTATAGGCACTTTTTTTCGAAAGCCTGTCGTTAGGCACGCAAAGTCGAAAAAGGAGCATAGTATATTAAAGCAAAGAGGTGGGCAAAAGAAGTGAGAAGGATGAGTATGTGGCGGTGAGTAAAAGGAAAGGGAGGAAGAGAAGGGTTATGCATAGCATCGTAATCCTGATTGTATATTTAGACGTGGTAATGAGAAGCGGTGGTGAGGTGGATGGCAAGAATAACGCATATCGTAATTATGTGTATTACAGTACACCAGGAGACGGGAATAGAAATATAATGGGTAAGAAGATAAGAGAAGGCAGATGAAGGCTATAAGCCTAGCGTTTCCTCCTCTGGCCCCACAAGTGCGCCACTGCTCCCTTCCATCCCTCCCCTCCCCCCTTTTTTAGCTGTAGTCAATACATGCAGCCATATCGTTCAGAAAATAAGCGATTGTTAGCTTCCATAAAAAAAGAATACTTCACAGTTATGTAGTAAAAGTAACAAGGGTGATGCCAGCAGGGTTTATGGGATTTTACAATTTGTGCGGTAGCTTGCCATTTATGCCGCATATGAGAGGAGTAGACTAAAATATCTCGTGACCACTAATTTATTGCCTAAGACAAAGAAAACCACCTTTCCATGGGCCTTCAAAATTTATCTGAAGGTTTCGTTTCAGTCAAGAGATCCTTTCTCTCGACAAGTATACAATGAAAAAATTTGTATACTTTGTTCATTCGCATCAAATGTAAAAGAAATTAGTTAGTGGTGAAAAGTGAGCCACTAAGTAACCATAACTAAGAAAAAGAATTTAAGCGCGTATTGCTACATACATTGAGGTTTTGGTGGTTCTTACTCTACTGACTGGGCTGGTACAAAAAAAAAGAACTTTGGTGCACAGGAACACCGTAAATTCT
Source organism: Rhipicephalus microplus (assembly GCF_043290135.1). NCBI lineage: Eukaryota > Metazoa > Arthropoda > Arachnida > Ixodida > Ixodidae > Rhipicephalus > Rhipicephalus microplus. Next base: position 196,794,819 of record NC_134702.1, read on the forward strand.
TACCAGTTTAAATTTTTTGCCCTATGTTTCTTAGCTTTCAGGCTAGATGGTGATAACGCTATAGCCTCAGCGCTTTTCATAATTCGCAAATTGCATTGAATAAAACAGTTTATCCTTCCCCACGTAAACATGAAAGAATTCGCAAATCGAATTGTATAAAACAGTTTATCCATGTTCACGTAAACCGGAAGATTTTGAAAATTGCATCGCATGAAACAGTTAATCCTTCTCCGTGTAAACATGAAAGAAGCTTGAGTATACAAAAACACGCTGATGTATTTTAAATGTAAAAAACATACATGTCCGCCGATGAAACAAACAAAGAAGAAATCCTAGTAAGAAAAGTTATGCGAAATTTATCGTCAGTAATCTCGCTATGTATAGCAACAGCGTGTGGGAATGATTAAAAAGTTGAAGAACTGTCCAAAAGTTCCTATACGTTCTCAATTTTTACGTATTTTGGTTGGTTTACTTGTTGAGCATTTCGCCATTTTCAATTGTATTTGAGATTGGTGAAGACCGCACTAAGAAGATTTTATTGTCGGTAATGGGGGGAGAAGAGCTGAAGCCCCATGTAAACAATACCCTTCAATTTCAAGCTTCCAGGGCTACAACTTAACAAAGACGCTTGAATAAAACTTAGGTTGCTCAAAAACAAGTCGGGACTGTTACTCAGCAACAGCTTTCTGTAGAGCAAACTGCCTGGTTTAGAACACCTGCATGTTTATTATAAATATAGGACACCTGTTTTTACCTAGCTGTGGTGCAAATAAGTTTGATATATGAGTCATACAATTGTGAGCATGTTAATCGACCACTACCTGGTCTAGTACCAAACTAGAAGCAAGAAAAGCGTTAGCGGAGTTGCCATATAAATATTTATTGCATCAAATCTAATTTTGTTTGCCAGCTTACCCCTTTCGACGTCCGTATCTTCAAACGGTGGAAGGCTGTCGTGGCGGTTTTCACGGCCCACACCAGGATCGCTACCACTCCATTCGGACGTTGAGACCTCGTCGGTGTCCATCGTAGCCGGTGCCTCGGCGTGCAAACGGACGTCGAAGGCTTCCACATTGACGACATCATTCAGCCGTTCCAGCGACATCCTCGACTCCTTCTTCTTCTTCTTATACTTTCAATGAATGGAAATGACCACAACCAATTGACAATGATATTACTTGCTCTTATGAAATTGGCAAGTACTTATTCAAAGGAATTGACAAAAAACTGGCTCGTGAAGTGTTACACAGCGACTAGGTTTCCTAATGAAGCCCTTTCAATGGGTGCGTGAAGATTGGCTTGTGTCCCCTGATCACCAATAACTAAATAGCCCAAATTGAGCTAGGCTCTCAGTCTCATCTTTTCGTGTACTGTGTAAGCGCTGTGTAAATATTTGGTCTAGAGGATATGAATACACAGCCAGATACGCGTGCTAAGACAGCCTGAAAAGAAATCATAATTGTTGTGCTTATTTTGCTAGTATGCGTGAGTTCGGACTCCGAGATGCTGATCTGGTTCAGTGGTTTTTGCGATATGACAGGAATGAAACTGGGATTACCTCACGTGGAAGTCCGTCGTTCTGTAGAGATATATACAGCACCGCCACAACCTCAAACTGGCAGTTACGTGGCGGTTCAACTGCCCATACGTCGTCCAGCCGTTTGCGTGTTGTCATTATGGGGTTGTGACAACCTCGAAATTCCTCAGATAAGCGATAGTATGAGATAATATGTGCTCCCACACAACTTATAAGATTTTATTTTTGAACACAAAAAGATATGGTGAAATATGAGCCCACAGGCGCTACCAAAGTATTTTAACTTATGTACGCGAAAGTGTATGTTCTGTTTTTTTTTCGCCAACTCAGCTGATCATTATGTATTTTCTAAAAACTTCCACCAAAAATTTGTATAAGAAGACCAAAACACGCGGACTATCATTTGTTCACATGCAATAATTGATGTGGTATAGCCTTTCTCAACATGAGGTTCCTTGTTTGACAATTCTCTAAGGCACGATCACGACAAGGGTTAAACCCATGGTTGGAAATGTCCCCTACTTAGATGCTTGAAATCTTGCCCTCCGTAGTGCTGCGTTAGCAGCTGGAGGCGTGTTCTAAAAAGTTCTATTTGAGGAAATGTATTTTGTAGCTGTTGTGACTGGTTCACGTGGGATAATCCTCAACGCCGCTTTAGTAAGACATGTCATGGTAGCAGTGGTCGAGAAGCTGCCTTCGCGCTAGCTTTCAACAACCCCTCGCGGCCTTACATATACAAGAAATCTAGATCAGCCATTTGGGTATTTCTATCTGGTCTCGTCTCAAAAGAAGCAGCGGCTGTAATCAAGCAAAGACCGCCTGATGCCTTTCACCATATCATATGGGCCTCAACCCACATAGGAATATTTATGAAGCCCAACTAACCCAACCCGGATGAACTAGTTCAAAACCAAGCGCGAGGTCTGACATTGCGCGATGGTCCCGATATGCTATAGATAATCAGAGTTGTAAGCATAACTCCGACCAATTCCTCCATTTTCACGAAATTGTGAATCACCATTTATTGGGCGCAAGAAAATCGCGTTCATGTGCACAAGGCTGAATTAACCTCAATCTTCCACCCTGAGAGTGTTACAAATAGGATCTTTCTATTCCTTGTAAGCTCACACGCTCTGGCAATGTTTGGCGTTACGAGATGTTTCTTTTATTAAACAAAATGACTGGTACGAAGGCGTCAGAAGTAGCGATTTTTACAAACATTTGAGGACTGTCCAAACGGCCCGTGAAAGGGTGGAACACCATGGTCTACCAGCCTCAACGTGGGCGCAGACGGCAAGCGCGGCTCTGTAGTTCCTTAGGACTCAAATAATGTTTGTTGTCTGACTGACTGAATCATTTGTTTCTTTTACTACTACATTGCGGCATTAACCAAGAAACAAGGCGAAGCAGTCATTATCTCTCTATCTATTTATCTATCTATCTATCTATCTATCTATATATCTATCTACCTATCTATCTATCTATCTATCTATCTATCTATCAAGCTTCTTCTAATTAAAATATTGGGTTCGCCTATGGCACCTATACACTGATTCAAAAAAAGCTCGACTCTTACGACGATCATACTACGCAACTTTTATTATTACAGACTCAAACCTCACGTAATCACAAGGGTAATATGGGGTACAATACAATACTATTCGCGTGTTTTTCGTAAGCTTTGCTGTTAAATTGCACCTTATATTTTAAGGAGTTCATTGTGTATGCAATGCACTTCGCGCACAACGCGCGATGCTTCATATCGCGAAATAAGTGGTCACCGGTATAGTGCTTCTACAGTGGCTCAGCAAATTTTCAGTTTTCAAAGAGTCATCTAACACAGTGATGGCCGACTCTCTAACAGCTCCAAAGGACATCCATGAATTCCCGCACTGTAGTCAAGCGAGTGGCTGCATGTCCTTGCCTTTCTTCGGCCCTCTCGGAGTAACGCCAGATCCCATGTTTTCACCTTTTTCGACGGTAGCGGGTGCATTGGCGTCGTCCCCGAGAACTTTTCTAGTGTCAGCGCTTTGCAGATGTACATTAGATGAAAGTGGTGAAGGTGCTTCCATCGACCGATGATTTTCCGCCGTGGCGTTGTGGTTATTCTTACTGTCGGACTGGTCGCTACCACCTAGGCGTGTTTCAGGTGGTGCGCCTACATCAAGTGACCCTGAAGGCCCACTTTCACGTGTTTCGCGTTCAGTCGCTGGTTGAACTTGAGCGCTCACGGAACTTACGCAAGGTTTCACCTCGTCCCATGTTCTAGGAGTAGCTGATGTGGCGTCGACTAGGAGCGAGCCTTTATTCAGTTTCGCTTTATTGACAGATGCCACCGACTCTTGCGACTGCACTACGTTGGCGTCTTTGGCAACCATGAATCGGATTCCACTGTCCGTAGCGAGCTCAGCGTTCGCAGAAGCACGCCTCGAGACGATCACAGCAGAAGACGATGCTGATGGGACAAGTGCGCTTTTGTTAAAGACATGAGGCTTATCACTTGCAGCTTCCATGACAGTGACCTTCATGGTCGTTGATGCATCAGGAGCAATGTAAGACGACGTTCGTGCTACCGGTCCCACGCCGCTTGAGCGACGTGTCGGCTTTGAAGGCGCCGGTTCTCTCTGGTTCCTTTCATTCTGCTGTTCTGGTTTTACGCTCACTCGGTTAGCTTGTGCGGCACTTCTAATATCTCTCGCTATGGCCTTGCTCGTCGCAAACAAAGTTTCCCGAGAAGGCGTCAACTGCACAGAACTAGACGCTTTTGTCGCGTCGCCTGCAGTCGGATTTCGTTCGCCGCTAGTGCATGTTTCATAGACTGAAGGGCATTCTTCAGAAAGTGTCTCTGACTGGGAGGAGCTCCTCCTACTTAGCATCCCTTCCGACTTGATGCCTTCATTTTGATAAACGTTTGAGGTGACTGTTATCATGAACTGAAAAAAAATGAACACAACAAAGGTGACGCTTTAAGTTTGACATTTCTTCCGCTGAGATTATCAAGGAACATGTTATAATACAGCAGTTAGAAATTAATATCATGAAATGATGTGAAACAAGTACGTTCGAGTCTCAGTTTACTTGACAAAGTAAGAGATACGTAAGCGCACTGTATGCCCGTCGTTACGTGTGGCATAATAAAAGCTGCCTTGCAAAGTTTACTGGCCTCATCACGCAGGAGCCCCACCACGGAACTCTAGTCACTTATGTACTTGGCCGCTAACCCGCAGGTCGTGGGATCGCATGCCGGCTGAGGCGGCTGCATTTTCGACCTACATTTTCGACCTACATTTTTGAACCTACATATCATCATAATATCTCCACCCAGAAAATGAAAAAAACAAAGTAGTAAATGAAAGGCAGTGGAAAGCGGCAATTAAAAAAATGAATGCGCATGTGGGCCATTATATCACTAAAAGGTAAAGATTTTTATAATGTACAAAAATATTCGTAATAAAGCTATCTATAATAATGACACTAACCATCACAAACATATTGAACCTTAACGAACGCCACAATCAGCACATCCAATGCAACTTTTCAGCCTATGATAGTACACGCCAACCCAAAGTTGTTAATTACTTTTAGGCACATATTGATTCTATAACGGGTATAAAATACGTTAGTATTCGATACTTCTTCAATAACCAGTGCATTTATGTAACAACATAGAGCAGGATAGAATGCATGATTTTGTTAAAGAATCATATTAGATAAAAAAGTCTTATTTTAGCTATATGGGGAGCAATTACTCTATAGAGAGTGCAACACAAAAAAATGTTCTGGTGTGTCAAATTAACATTATCATTATTATTCACTCAGTGCACTGCTGAACGTTACACTTTCATGAGCGGCGAAGATCACCAACTGCTGTACGAATTTGCCAAAGTATTCGAGAAAATCGCGCATATGATAAAAAACGAAGTTCAATCCACTCTCGCTAATTCCCTGAACATGATAACACCACTTTTAGCTGGTCGAGTAAACGGGCTTGCACGAACATACAAGATTTATACTACTGAGTCTAACAATTCTCCAGTAACAACAACCGCTTTGATTCCATTTCTTTCCGCATCTGAGTCATCAAATGCCAGAACCGTGTCTGCCTGAATGAATTTTTTGCGCATGAGATAATATTAACAGTAGAACTGGTTCCCATTCGAGTCATCTCGACTGATACTCATTCGTAGACTTTCCAAGACTTTTTGAAGTTATGAGAATCTTGTTCACGTAGAGGGCCCATTTATGTGGGAAACATTTTCGGTATTCGAAATTGGTCCCGCAAAGCTTTTTGAATTTTTGTCAGTGTTCAGGTTAGAGCAGCACCAAAGGAATCGCACCACAAATTTAGTGACACGCCATGTACCAAGGCTGCTACTGACAATTATATTATACCATCCTTGAGACCCCATTCATGCCTCCTCAACTCATGAGACAAGGCGGCTTCGCTGGCGATAGCGGAGCTTTCGTTAGCGCACTCGACGATTTTAGGTTCGCAGAATCTAGACCTCTCAGTTGGACGCCGACATGTAGCAAGAAATGACAGAGGCCACCATGCATTGCACTCGGCCGCAAGTACGCCAACTGACCACAGAGACAAAGATTGCGAAGTGGTTGATGTCTGCTTCAACAAGCGTCGCCACGCTACCAGCGAATCTTCCTTTTACGCGTTCTACAGCCAATCAGATCAACATTCTGGGTGACATCAAGTTATCAGAGCATGTCGTTCTTTGAATAGGCGACTGAAATTGGGTTTGACTTAGTCGCAGCGATATGCAGAAATTTGCAGCTCTAAGGCGTAATAAATTACGCAGTTTACGCAGAGAGTTGAAATCATTCTGCAAATGACTAATAGAGGTTCTTGAAGGGATGAAGGGAAAAAAAATCAAGAAAAAAACGCGGAACTCTTACTGTCTTTGAATACGAAGGCACCTTCATGGTGGGAAAGTAGTCAGGGAAAGGGAAAGCAGTCAGGCAAGCCGACACGGGGCGGGGACTGGGAGCACCACGTGACGAGAGTGCAAATGACTCTTAGGACGTAGTATACCGGTACAATGTGTTTGTACGAAGAATTCAAAGCTGCCTCAGGATCCTGGTATGCTGCTCACGCGCAACAATATTTTTTGATAGCGCGTGAACAGCATACCAGTTTGCAGGCTGTAGGCGCTCCTAAACATGGAACGATAAACAAATACCGTAGCACAAGAAACGTGGCGCCATAACTGCTGTAGCACTAAATGTGGACGATATGTGTTCGTAAGTATGTTTCAATTCATAGCAAGAGCCATAGAGAGCAATTCACCTCAAGCAGTTTCTTCCATGCGGCTAAGGCCGAGGGCGTCAGCAGCTTTTTGTGGTCTTTAGACTGCATCACGTCCATGATTACTCTTGCCAAGGTTTCGAAGTGCTGCGGAAACACGCCCTCCCTGGTAGTGTGAGCCACGGCGTTCTTTCGGATAAGAGCCTCCAACAGGACCGGGTCATCTGCGTTGTTGACCATTGCCGTGATTTGGTAGGCCACGCTGCAGGCGTGAGCCCGGAAGGCTGGATCGCTGGTCAGCATCTGCAAGGGCATGGCACGGAACCGGCGAAAAAGTGGCAGTAGGTGCGTGTTCTGCTTCAAAAAGGCACCGAAAACGAGGACGCCGCTTTCCGAGTTGTTGCTGCAGAATGCGCGCCAGGTCTCCTGCACGAGGCGGCACTCGGACAGGGTCATTCCCGTAGACTTGCAGCTTGACTGCTTGCTTCGGGCATTCCCCATCTTCTTCTGCTTCTTCGTCCACGAGAGGTGCGCTTAAGAGGACAATGATAATGCCCTCTAGACTGCGGTGCAGTGCGTGAGCTGTGGCAGCCCCATAGCCAGGGATTCTTTTCGGGATGGGAGAAGTGTAGCTACGGGCCTGAAATAGGGAGACGTAGATGTCTAGTAAGTTCAAGATAAAGTACCCTATACATTAGCGCGATAAGTTGCGAAACTACAAGTCAAGTAATTTAGGTTGTAAAAAGATAAACAAATGAACGCCTAATTAAAAAAGTTGGAAAATACAAGAATTCAAGACAAATTGGGAGCACTGCTATTATGGGTAGGTCCTCAAAATCTTATTTTTTCTTTGAAAAAGGGAAGATAAAAAACGGGAAGGGGCAGAAAGGCAGCTGCATACACAAATGCTTTGCGGTACTTTCTGCACAAGCCTAGACAACCTCGATACGTGTTGCTTGAAGATGCGCATGACGCCCTTCCAATCTTCCTCATTGTGAAATATTTTCGGAGGTACTGGGTAACGGGATGGGAATGCGATGCTTAGGCCAGTGCCATGTTGAATTGATATTTGGCATTGTTGCGGAGAAATGGTTACCAGAAAGGGGCGGGTACATAAAAGGGTATACGAGCTGACGAAATTTAGGAAAGGAAAATATGCGACTCCGAACATGTCACCACACTCCATCGCACCTGTAGGGCTACTTCATTATAAAGGGTGGGAAGACTAAATGCCTCAAGCAGTAGTAGCCGTCTTGTCCTGTTGCATAAGATCGCTCATGGGGAAACATTTATTGATGCACCCATTACCTTCACTAACCCTTCTTCTCGAATCACAAGGAGAAGTCACCACCTTAACATAACTCCTTTGAAGTCATCCATTGATTGCTTCAAGTTTTCCTTTTTTCCTCACACTATTGATATGTGGAATGGTCTCCCGGGCTCCCTGTGTGAGCTGTCAAACAATGAATTCGTTTAACAATTGCCAAACTTTCTTCACTGATCAACTGTGTATACTTTTCTGATGTTCTGCTCATTCAGTGTGTATATTCAGTGTGTATACTTTATTTATGTTATATTTAATTGCGACTAAATGTGATTTAGTGTGACTTAATCGTATTCTATTTTATCTTGTGCTGTACTCACTCCTGCAATATCTTGCTGTGCAAGATGCAGTGTTTGTAAATAAAGCTGCAGATGGTGATCCCACAAAGGTGATCCCACGCCATGATCGGACTGAAGACCAGCGAATCTGCCTGTTTTGTTTGAATATGTGTACAATGTTTTCTGTTCCTCTTAGACAAAATACACTTTGGTTGCCATGATTGATCCCCATATACTGGTGCGTCACTGGCTGCGCCGCCATGGGATATTCACAATTTGGTAGAACCCAATTCATAAAATTGGCCGCGTATCTGTGTATTTTTTAGTAAAAGAACACATCACCTAATACCTACGTATGAATGCTGCGCGTAATATTTTCTTTTTAAAGAGAAAGCTTTATTAGCTATGAGAAAAAACTACCACTCTGCATCGGTGTCACGAGCGGTCTCCATTGCCTGTGCTATCAATTACGTCGATCTCAGCGTCGTACCTAAACACGCGTGCCATTGGCTGCGCTTTTCGTCACGTCATCTATCCCGATGCGGCGCTTGGCACCGAGCATGCGCGTGTTAATTTATACTCAGAGCTTTCAAATGGATAACACTCGGATCATACGAATTTCCGAAGAGTGGACAGCTTATAAAAAAGCGCGGACAAAAAAAAATAAATTACCGGGCGTGCGTGGTACGCGTACCACTGTCACAATGAAAGCTCGAAGAGCGGCACCCCAGAGCCTTTTCTTAACACTGTTACAGTAACTGCGACAACCACATTTGCCGGGTACCCACTACGCCATAAATAATCACAATTCTTGAGAAGTAGGCAATCCTTGCCTATACTATCCTTCATCGTTCTTCAGAGAAGCGTGGTATCCGCTACACACTTGCTAGGAAGTCGCTGTAATAATCTTGTGCAGTGGCTGACCACGATGAACAATTATGCGTGAAGTGGGTACGCGCCAATGTGTTACGAGCAAGCTGCGACCCAGTTGGCTGAATTCAGCTATATTTAAATATTTAAAAGAATAAAAAATCGCCGTGCTAGATCTCTCATGGCATCTAAAACTATGTTTAATATATTTTTTCACACTAATTATATCAGTTATTAGTTCATATAACAGTACTAGGAGGCATGGAAATTAAGGACACTGAAAT